>NC_134714.1:80336666-80646296 GCF_049634645.1 Pelodiscus sinensis
ATAAACCAGAGAGGGCTACACAAACATAAATAGGCTCCTAGGAGTTGAACTCTTCCAGTTCCTTTCTTCAAATTATCTCATTATTGACAGGTAAATGAGTCTCCAAAGCACTGAGAAAATGGATCTCCTTGTTAGCTGTCTTGTGAATTGGCCTTTTTGTTTTTTACACCAAAACAATTCTTATGAAAGAAGAGTAAATAAAATTTTAAGAAACTGAGAATTTTTACTCCTCTAAACTTGAAGTTCACTCAAGGTCCTGTATAAAATTCCCAAGGAAATGAAAACAGAAGTCAGTGCTATTCTTTAGCTTTATGTATAAATCACCCATATTCATCTGAGGGAAAGCTGAGGTTTTGCTTCATTAAGATGTGAATACAGTAGCATATGGGTGATGAAGGGATTATGGGAAGTAAGGTGCCTGAGGTGCAAATCAGAAAGGAGAATGTACCAGTAGTAAAATACATTGCTCATCTAATTTTAAAAGTCTCCTGAGGATTTACCTCAATATATCTTGCAAGAAATCTGTACCCTCTTCTATGAATTCAAACTTAGCCACTGTGACCCAGGTCTTGATGACCTCCAGGCTTGATTATTATAGTTCTCTGAAAATAGGTATGAAATAATTAACCTTAAGAAAAGCTAAAAGGTTCAAAGCAAAGAAATTCATCTCCTTAGCAAAACAGGTCACCAGAAGCTTGGGAATGATTCCTCAGGAAAGCCATACTCAAGTGTTCAATTCTCATCTTCAAAGTCCTCCATGGGATTAGTCCAAATTACCTGTGAGACTGCCACACACACAAAAATGAAGACTGAAAAAGAAGGGAAGAGACAGCGAGGAAATCTGTCTCTCTAACCTTGCTTGACTGTTTGTCACCATTTTCTTTGCTATTTCTTCAAACACTGGCAGAGCGAGAGCTTTCTCCATATAAGATTAGCTGCAGCAGCAAAAAATTTCCTGTACTTTGTGCATCTTTTTCCCCCCAAATCTCAGGTGAAAATCTACCATTTCCCCTTTCACTGTAACCTTTTCATTTTTCAATCCTTCTGCAATTATTTTAACTGTGTATACTGTCTGAGGCATTTTGGAATGAAAAAGGACAAAATAAGAAGGTAGATATTGTAAAGGCTGAGCAAGGTGAAAATCTACAAAGGCATGTAATATTAAAGAAGCAGGGACATACAGGAAGATACTCTAGATAACAGGAGCTGCAAACAAGAATGTACTCTGAGAAGCAGCGATATGAGACTGAGAGAGGACAGAGCAGACATTATACTTGCTATGGAGAAGGACGGAGAGACACTAGCATCATGAGACAGAACGCTTTCCTGTGACATAGTAAAAAGAAAAATATTTGAATGGCAGATGGAATGCTGTTAACATAAAAAAATACAGTATGTTGACAATGGCATTGCTTCCCCATCCTAAGGTACGTCTACACTAGCTCGTTAATTCGAGTTAGATAGGCAAATCAGGCAACCAGAGTTGCAAATGAAGCCTGGGATTTAAATATCCAAAGCTTTATTTGCATGTTCCCATCCGGTCACCATTTTTAAATCCCTCTTAGTTCGAACGAACTGCCCGCGGCTACACGCAGCAGTTTAAAGTTAATCCGAACTAAGTGCTGAGTTCAGATTAACTGTTATACCTCATTCCATGAGGAGTAACAGTTAATCTGAACTAAGGATTTAGTTCAGATTAACTTCAAACTGCCATTAGTAGCCGCGGGAAGTTCGTTCAAACTAAGGGGGATTTAAAAATGGTGGATGGACGTGAACATGCAAATAAAGCCTGGGATATTTAAATCCCAGACTTCATTTGCAACTCCGGTTGCCTTATTTGCCTACCTAGCTCGAATTAACAAGCTAGTGTAGACATACCCATAGAGACCTAAGCACACACCAAGTGTTCCCTTCTAAGTGAGCCACAGTCCTGTGGTCCTCAAACAAAAGGAAAAACTATGTAGCACTTAGAAACACTATCCCAGAGGATACCACAGCCAATCTGTAGCAGACCTATGTAACTTTGTTCTCACCCACAATTATTTCCAATTTGGGGACAACTTTTACCTCCAGATCAGCGGCACAGCCATGAGTACCCGCATGGTCCCACAGTACGCCAACATCTTTATGGCTGACTTAGAACAACATTTCCTCAGATCCCGTCCCCTTTTAGCCCTCCTTTACTTATGCTACATCTGTTACCCCAAAAATATTCTCACTGGAGACCACCCAGAGTTACACTAGTATGGGTTTATTTCCACTAGGTAAAACTAAAGAGGAGAAAGCAGCCACCAAAGGTTTAAGCTAAAGAAGATAGAACTCACACACACACACACACATACACACACACACACACACACACACACAGACAAGCAAGCACACACCCCTCCATTCATTCACTCATTCACACTCATTCATTCCTGCCTTTAGGCAATCACACATTTACACAGAAGGAGCAGAAGGAGCTAAGACATGCGGATCCTGGAGGGTCTGTCTGCTCATCATGGCTGGGGAAGCTGGTCAGGAGGGAGAGACACTGGAGAGGAGCTTCTCAGGAGCAGGGGAAGGAAAAAGAGAGAGACTCACATGTGCTCCTTCTCTTTATATAGTGTCTGAATGGCTTCTGTGACTCATTCAACTTGTCATCAGGGAGCATGCCCAGACTTCCCTTTATCCAGGAGAGATCATGCCCATACCGTGATGACTCATTGCCATGTGGTCCATTGTTCCAAGCCTTCTTCAAACACATTCACATTCACACACTCTCTCCATTTAGTCAGGGGAGAATGCAGCTTAGGGAAAGTTACAAGCAAGGTGGCTGCATGTTACAAAGATTACAAAATTGTAATTTACAGTAAATTTGAGAGTTACACAGATTACAAAGATTGACAAGGATCACAGTAAGTTGCAGTTTAAAACCTTAGACCATACAGTTTGGTGTAGCTTTAGAAAAACCATGTGTATAAATCTAGTGAGCTCGGGCAGAGGCTTTTTAATGTAACAACATCAATGACATCTTTATGATCTGCACCCATGACCAAGAAACACTGGACGCATTCCACAGAGACTTTAACAACCTACACCCCACCATCAATCTCAGCCTGGACCGAATACTTGGTACATTTTCCTCCAAAATGATCCAAAGCACATTATAAATAGAAAATTATTGCTATCATCTCTGCTTTTACTTCAGGTTTTTGTAGCTTTCTGTGCATGCTCCAGAAGACTCAGATTAATTTAATGGGGCTAAATTCTATACTTTTACTGTCTAATCCCATTGGAAATAAGAGCATTAGAAACTGCTGCTGCTCCAGATGTGGAATCAGCAGATAAAAGGCCTAACTCAATATGCCTTACTCCAGTTTTATGCTGGTGTAGCACCTTTGATTTCAACGTAATTACATGGGCATGAAACTGAAGTCACACACTAGTGAATCGGGTCCCTTAGTTGTAGGACAAAATAATTAAATGTAATAGCAGTTGTAGCTTCTAAATGAAGATATATGGCATTTTGAAATAAGAATGGCTTATAGTGATTACACATTCAGTAACAAATACATCGGTATAGACTCAGCTATTGCTTTAGTTATATTGAGTTTTTTAAAGAACACTTGTAATTTTACACAAGTTTTCATTTTTCTTGGTGCTTCCTAGTGATTTACAATCCAATAGGAAATGTTCCTGCATTGGAGGGCCCTCATCCTCCAACTAGATCTGAATAGAGTTTGTTGCACCTCCCTGGAGTCCTCAGGGTTGCCCCAGTAAATCCAATTTCAGGATTGAGACTTACGTTTATTATATAATGATTTTATTTCATATCCCAATTCCTAAAAATACATTAAGCATATTACTGTACAATGAAAAAGTCCATTCCTAGAAAGGTTAGCACCATGAGCATGTGTTAAACACATGCTTAAATGCCATTGACTTCAATTGATTTAAGCACTTGCTTTAAGCTAAGCATGTGATCCAGCACCATTCCTAAATTGGGGTGACAGTCAGAATCAGAAGGCTACAATGTTTAGAGGGCTTTGGTGAGAACAAAAAGCAAAGTTGTTCTGCTGTCTAGCAACCTCCACCCTTGCCTCACGGGCTAAAATGCTTAGGACAACAAGTATAATTATAATATATTAAAGTACTTTTTAAAGGATACATGTTTGGAAGTTTTTCAGTGATCACCACGTATAAAATGGACACAGCAGTTTAGGGATAGCTACAGCTCTTGACATCCCAGCAGAGATGAAAGAGGAAAACGAGAGTTCCTTTTGTTATTGAGAAAGAGGAAACTGCTTACTCTGTCTCGTGTCAGTTGTTAGATTGTCACTGGGTGGCACTCACTTGCAAATTCATTGATTTGTACAAATAAATGAACAGTAACAATTAATTACACACTCTGTGAGTACAACTCTGTGGGAAGGCAGAAACTACACAGACTTGCTCAGCCTGCTGTCCCTGCTATGTGATCAGGAGCCTCATTAACATGCCATACCATCTCTCTCTGTTTCTTCTAGCTATCATTTTTGCTTGCTCTTCTGATTATGAAAACAAAGCCCAACTGGGTTTGGTGGAGTCAACCAACAATCTGTATTCACTTAGCCTTGGGGAAAGGAAGGAGCTGGTAACACGCAATGAGGCCTATGGAGAATTCCTAGAATACCACATAATGTCCCCTAATCTCCATCAAAAAACCTCATGGTAGATGCTGTGTATGATGAGCTCTAAGGCTATGTCTACACAGCAGCCTTACTTTGGAATAACTGACATTATTCCAAAATAATATAATCCGTGTCTACACAGCATGCAGTTATTTCAACATAATGTCAAAATAATGGCAAGATGGAGAACTTCTTACTGCAACTCTTGTAACCCTCATTTTAAGAGGAGTATGGGAAGTCGAAGGAAGAGAGCTCCAACTTGGACTTCCTGCTGTGCAGTCAGCGCCAAAAGCTGAAATAAGCTATTTTAACTTCAGTTACATAAGTTGCGTAGCTTATTTTGGCTTTAGCCCTGCTGTGTAGATGTGCCCTAAGTGAACTAATAAATCCACAAAGTTCTATGTTTAGCACAGCAAGGGGAATAGGGTGAGTATTAGGCACAGAGTTTTGAAAAGGTATTTATGAATCTAACTCTCCTCTTATTCTCTCTTATTTGCTTGCCTTCTGTCTAGGCAGTTTTCAAAGAGGGCACTGTGCAGGGACTTGGCATCTGAAGCTCAGTTATAGTGCTTGCAGGCATGGCTAAGTGTTTGGGTGAGCAGCTGGGATTTTTGGAATCTATGTGGGAATGCACAGAAAGAGTTTGGAGCCTGAAAATTAGAGAAGGGTGGGAGCCATATCACATGTTGCTCATTAGAAGCAGGCCCAGGTGCACTCAAAATCTGTCCCCATTGGGTGCTGTAGCCACAAAAGCAGCATCTGTCAAGACACATGAGAGATTAATACAGGCAAGCAGAAGAGGCTAGCTTACTGGGTAGAAACAGCTGAGCAGTAAGTTAAGCAGCAGCTAACTAGGTAAGGCTGGTTAGGCAAGCTGTGGAGGACTGAGAGGCTTTCTTTGCCAAGCACTCTCAGTTCTCATTGATTTTAGTGGAAGCTTTGAGTCTTTAGCACCTTTGAATATCCAACAACTTAACAGGGTCCCTGAATATAGATTTTGGTGTTTCTCAATGGAAATCCAGGCTTGAACACTTTGCCATATGATTTGTATATTAGTTTTCAAAGTACGTTGGGATCTTTCAGGTGTCAAGTGAATATCAGAGTGTACATTTCCCAAAGTGATTAGTAATGAGGCTGGCTGCCTTTATATCCAGTATCTAACTTGAGATTCCTTTCTAGAGGCCTGGTATTCAGAAAGTGCGAGGCATTAGCCTTCTTAAGATTAAGCCCCTTTCAGGTGTCCCCAGTTGGTCACTCAAAATCACTAGTTGTTGCTGACAATGTAAGGCTTCCTACTGAATTCTAATTGTTGTTCCTTACTCCACTTAGCCTTATATGAAAACATATGCTACAGCTTTTTGCTGAAACACCTAATTTCCAGGAATAAGTTCTGTACTTAGGCTAAATACTGTAGCAGGCTACAGTTAATCACAATAGGTCTGCAGTCCCAGGTTCAAATCCACCTGGTGGTGGTTACACTACCACATTCTCTGAGCACACTATGTTCAACAATCTGGAAAAATACTTTGACCAAGTTCCAAGAGAAGTCATCTGGTGGTGTACAAGGGCAAAAATGCTGTCAGAGCTACATGTGGCTTATGATATCACTAGTAGGAACTTCTAATGGTGAAACAGATGAACTATTAGTAAATGTGGGAGTAGGTCAGGAATCTTGTTTCTCCTCTTTTTGGGTAGTCTCACAAGAAATACACAGAAGGAACCCCATGGAGAACATTACCTGCAGATTATAACCTTCTATGCACTGAGGTAAAAGATAGTCTAGAAGAGGATCTTGATAAATGAGTCAATGAGATGAAAGCTCAATATAAGCAGAGGAAAAACAAAATACACGGCTTATAATTCCAATAGTGTGAACCCTAAAGAATTATCCTTGAAAGTAGATGGGGTGGACAGTATATAAAATACAAAGTATCAAGCATCTGGTGTAGCAGATATGGCCCCTGGCTTGCCTGGATCCAGCTCTCAAGGTCACCTCCCTACCCAACAACATTGGGCAGCCTGCATTGACAGTCCATCTCTCCCCACCATCCCATTTGTGGGGCTGGAGCACACAAAATTTACTGGCCTGGGCCCCCCAGGCTCTTGTGTGCAAAGGGAATGTGGGGAGTATCTTTCTCCTTCTTAGTTGGGGGCCACATCAGTGAAAGGGGTTTTTATTTGTATGGGGGGGGGTTGCTTCTCATGTGTGTGGCCCCCAACAGATTTTAATATGGGCCCTGAGTGATTTTTGTGTGCGGCCCCCAACCCAAAAAAAGGTTCCACACCCTGATATAAAGGAATACAGGCTCAGATGGGTTGATAATGTGAAACATAGTCCTGACAGCTTTACGGTAACAAAGCATAATAGTTCAAGACAGAAGGACTTGAGGTCCAAGAGGATGGAATGGAATGTCATAACAAGGTGGTTCTCAAACTTTTCTTCCCCACACTTTACCCAAGGCCTCTCGCCCACCTCATATCTTTCTGCCCCTCTTCTTCCCTACTTCCTTGCGCCCTTTCCCCCTTTCTCCCTCCCTTCTTCCTTCATGCTGCTGAACAGCTGTTCCATAGTGTGCAGAAGTCACTGGAGGCGGATTAATTAGCAGGGCTTAGGCCATGAACTCCCTGGAGTGCCTTCGTGAACACCCAGAGGTCCGCACACCCCAGTTTGAGAACCACTGTCATAAAGAAAGATGTTAACATGTGGTGAGAGAGAGAATATGGAATTGAGTGAAGCTATTTGGAGGGAGTGTACTCAGAGCAGACCCCAATTGATGGGATTAACATAAGGAAGAAGACAACGATAGCATACTGCAGTATTTGTAACAGGTTGCATTTGTCTTTTCCTTAGTTTCTGTCAAAAGTAGTGTATAAAAATAAAGTGCTGGCATTGACAATCATTGTTTATAGAATTCTCCTCTCTGAGTGGTAGTATTTTCCCCTATAATAAATTACTTTGTATTCAGTTTATCCTTTGTTATCCCTGATATCTTGTACCTATAGTATTTGTTGTGCTTAAAGGACAAATAGAACCTTCATGAGAATATTCATCTATTACTCTATTCAGTCAGTACAAGTGTTTTCCCTTCCCATTACCTACAGCAGCACTGACATTTTATTGCATGCTGAAATAGCAGCCAACAAGGGGAAAGACTGAGTCATTTTATTCCCACGTCTAAACATAAAAAAGAGAACTCTTTGCAAAAATACAAGTAATTACTGCAGCATCCAAGAGTGCCACTGTTCATCAAGGAGAGAGTATTTGGGAGCTGAAAAACAGGGAATTGAATAACACTCTATCATGTTACAGCTCTCTCGAAATGCCAAGACTCGCATATGTCCTTTCTTTCAATTAATGTTTTGCCTGACAGCTGTTAAGTGTCTTAGTACATTTATATACCTATCTAAGTGCTTCTATCGCCCCTACTTCATGGAAGTATGTGAGCATTGCACAAATACTCATGAAATTAGCTTCCCATCATATTTATGAGGTAAGGAAGTATCATCTCCATTTGGCATAGGAAGATCAAATGATTAGTTCAGTGTCACACAATGACTCTGTTGCCCAACAAAGATCTGACCATGAGCCCTTTCCACAGAATTATATTTTCTCCATAAAAGGGTAACAAGTCCATAATTGTGCACGTGCAAACACTATGACATTCAGTGCAACCATACACCCACAGCACAAAGAGTGGCTCAGAACTTTGTGTTTCCAAATCTATAGGCTTCTTCCATATTTTCAAAGGAAAATTTCTATGAAAAGATAGGTGTGCAGGTACATAATCTATTCAGTTATCCATTGTCATAATGAGTAGGGATGATGGGAGGCTGAAGGAAATGTTGCCTTATTCACTGATTTAAAAATTGCTTGCCCTGAGCAAGTGGACAATAATTCAGCTAGGCAGTGCTTATATCGCCCTTACCTCATGGAATTATGTGAGCATTGCACAAATACTCATGAAATTAGCTTCCCATCATACTTATGAGGTAGGGAAGTATCATCTTCATTTGGCATAGGAAGATCAAATGATTAGTCCACTTAATCCTTTATACCCTTTCTTCTAACTTCTAATCACTAGATTTTGGCAATACCCAGAACCACAGATTCTCTCATAAAGCAGTCTCTGCTTGGTGCGATACTGGGAGAAGGATGTGCCCACAAGCAACATTTTGCTTCTAATCATAGGGCATGTTTTACACCTGCCCTGTCAAATTTTTGAGTTATCTCAGGGTTTCTCTAAAACTCTGTCAGCCTATAACAGCTCCCAAGAAATCCCGTGACAGCTCATCCTTAAAAGATTATATTAAAAAGCTGTGCAAAGGAAGATATTTGCAGTGCACAACAATAAGTTTTGTTGGACCTACAAAATCCAGAGGCTATGCCATGTACACTTGAACACCATTTACTAGAACATTATCTATTAACTAACAATTTCTATATATGTGTTGGTCCAAGAATATATGAGAGGCAAGATGAGGGAGAAAATAACTTTTATTGGACCAATTCCTGTTGATGAAAGAGACAAGCTTTCAAAGCAACAGCTGGAGTTTGTCTCTTTATTTTCGTATAAACAAAGAGCATTCTCATAACTGCTGAGATCATTCTGTTCTTTGTCCCCCAATAATGAAAACACCTCCTACTCCCAGAAGGTGGTATAGGAGTCTGAAATTCTAGCTCTGTGAGCAAGGACCCTGGAGTTTGGGGTGCTTGGAATGCAATTGCACCCTCTTGTTTGAAGTACTAATAGCAACCGCAGGGCTGGATATTCATTTGTTGAAATGAGTTTTCCCATGAAAACTCATGAGTCTATATATTTTGGTTAATCAGTAAGGTTCCACAGGACCACTCAATCATATACAGGGTTTACAGTTTGATTCGATGGCTTCCAGCATTCACGCTGTAAAAGTAGTTCCAACTGTTAAGTGTTGAGGATTCACCTATGTCTTGTGAATCCCAAACCGGTAAGACAAGAGTGGGGGGGATCAGCATCTTGACAAATGGCATGTATGGGTTTTCAATAGAGACCACGAAGAACAAACCAGACAGAAGGAAAGTGTTTTCTGTCTTTCCATTAATCTGTGATAATCTCACCATTTATGGGTTGTTTAACCAGTGAAGTTATGCTCCAGGTTTGGGCAGCTGTAGAAAGTGGGTAGGGAAGAAGAATGGAATGGGCGAGACTAACATCTGCCTGCTAGTGGTAATTAAGCCCAAATGTGCAAAGTTGCAGAGCTCTAACTGCTCCCGTTAAACTGGTGATGAGCAGTAAAATCTCTGATTAAATTTTAAGTGGAAGGAAATGGGCCAGCCTCCCGATCTGGGGAGGCTAATGGAGTGGAGTGTGTGCAATTATGTGTGCAGCGTGACTGTGCTAGTGGGAAGACAATCGGGCCAAGCACCAAGTACTACAGCCAGCAAGCACAGCAAACAGCGAGCCTGCGTTGCCTCATGGTCTCTCACCAGCAGAAGTCAGGTGGCCAGACACAGCTCTGTGCCAAGATTCCAAGCCCAGTGAACCGCTTTAAATCACCCACTAGTGAGGGCAGGTGGATTCGGTCTGAGTGGCACCTGCATGGCCTTATATTTTCCAGTACACACACACACACACTCACTCATTCCCTCTCTTTCTCTCAAACGAGGAGTCCTGTGATCCTGTGATTTATTAGGGCATAAGCTTTTGTGGGTAAACCCCACTTCATCAAGGCAGGGTAGAAGTGGGTCCTTCACAGCATTTGGTGTGGAGATGTGAATATCTAGAGAAAGGAAATTACAACACTATCAGTTTAGGATTGAATAAAGATCTCAACTAGTTAACACTCTACAAAGACAATTTCACCCTCTCTGGGTATTCCCATCTCCACACCAAATGCTCTGGAGGACTCATTTCTACCCTGACTTGAATAGTTTCATTAACACAAGGAACTTCTTCCTTATATATACACATCCCTGCTTCAGTAACTTCCACTTCAAGTCATCTGATGCAGTGGGTTCTACCCATGAAATGTTATGCCCTGGTAAATCCTTTAGTCTCTGAGGGTATGTCTAGACTGCATCCCTCTGTCGGAAGAGGGATGCAGATTAGGCAGATCGACATTGCAAATGAGGCAGGGATTTAAATATCCCATGCCTAATCTGCATAAAAATGGCCACCGTATTTTGCTGATGCAGCACTATGCCTGCAAGGAGGCATAAGGGATCTGTCAAAAACGGCTTTCTTTCTTAACAGATCCCCCTCGAGACTGCTGCTTTTTGCCAACAAAGTGCTGAGTTGGCAAAACGTGGTGGCCATTTTTATGCAAATTAGGCACGGGATATTTAAATCCCTGCAGCATTTGCAATGTCGACCTGCCTAATCTGCATTCCTCTGCCGGCAGAGAGATGCAGTCTAGACATACCCTGAGGTGCCACAGGATTCCTCCTTGTTTTTGCATCCAGTGTGTCTCTGCTTCATTTAGTTCTCCCTGTGCCAAATAGGAAAGCAATGATACTTATCTACCTCAAAGGCACATTGTAAGGCTTAATTGATGTTTTTAAAGCACTTTGAAAAATCTAAGATGAAAGGCCCTATACAAATTCAGTGAGTTAATTATTATATTGGTCGTTATCACTATTAATTATCATTATCTAACTCAGCCTTATTCTTTTTCTGCCGAGTGAATAGTCCTCCTCTACCTGTGTGTCTGGCTCAAAGGCTTTCTTTGCTAACCATTTGGCAGGTCACCTGCTTGAGTGAACTAAAGGCATTGTTCTCTGGCATGTGCAGTGTCACAGAGCACTGAGTAATGAATGAGCCCATTACAACTTTACAGTAGGAGAGACAGGTTATTCCTTTGTCAAATCACAGCACACACTGTCCTCCTTCCTTGTTCCAATTACTCAGAAGGTGATGGCACTTTCTCTTCCACAGCCTTTCAGGCAACCACTGATGCATATTTAGGACAGGGATAGGTACAATACTTTCAGCACAGACCTTCAGATCCTGTCACTGGGGAATAAAGCTGACGACAGTGACTAACACTCTGAACTTACTTTGAAATGATCCTTTTTTGAAAGAAAACAACAAAGAAAAGGAAGTGAAAGGAGAAATGAAGGGAGTTCCTGCTTCACATACTAAAGGATTCACTGAAGTAAACATAAAACCCCAAACCATCTAAATCATATTGCTCTATGTGATAGATCTTTGTAGTGAGACTGACCAGTGTTTGCATAGTGCCTTTCATCCCAGAAGATTCGGGAACACATTACAGGATGTTTTTATGAAAGGTAACCATCTCAGGCAGTCCATTAACAGCCAACATCCACACTATACAGCAGTGTGAGGCGGGCAGTAATGAAGAATATTGCAAGGGTAATTTTGTTTTGCAGAGTTATCTAAATACACATTTAGCCCTGACAATAGGTTAGCCTTACTCCAAACCCGTTTAGCTGATTTTGGAAAGTCCAGTTAAGTGAAAAACTTCTTTTCTTCTGCCATTTGTCAGCAGACTCAGATTTGGATCTTCGGATCTGGATGAGCTCTGCTTGCTGCAAAATGAGAAATCAGGAAAGGATACTGGCTTTATGCTGTATGGGATATCCCCCCGACCAGTCAGCCTTGCTGTGTTTTGGCCTCAAGGATGTTCTACATTATGGCCAGCTGCTGAAATAAAACCAGAGTCAATAGAGCAGATAAGGATAACCAAAGCATAGCAGAACTCTAGTCACCTACCAGCTCAATCCCACCAAAGATTACTCCAAACTGGGAAATAGTCTGGTATTTGTTTTAAATCAGCATAAGGTTCCCTTTGTGTCATAAAATCAGGTGAAATAAATTGGTGGTATTGGAAGAAGGATTTGCCCTCACTGTATATCTAGGTCTCATGACTTATGACTCCCTAAGCATAAAAGTGTCATCACCTGACTAAGTTACTCCAAGAAACAGATGCTGATTCTCATGGAGTCTGGGAATCTGGGCTGGGTTAATCTTGCCTGGGTAATCTTGCCTTAGTCTACAAGAAAAGAAGGTGCATGTGTGCCAGTGAAGGAGATAATGGTGTGAGCAATGGGGACAAGAGGGTACTTGGAGCAATTTTGAGTCTGTGACGGGGTAGGCAGTCTCAGCCTTTGTTCGACTGATGCATAAAAGCCGAAGGATTCTAGCACTGACAGCCTGGAATGCTATCAGAATATGACAAGAGTAGGTCCACATAACAGTCTCCCTGAGATGTGATTTACACTCTGAACAAATTTGAGAGTGCCTTTGGCAGATGCTCTATGTGTTCTTTGAGGCCTGTCTGAGCCATCTGGGCTATGCTTCTAGGGGCGATGGGCCTTTACCTCCTGCTGCCAATGGCTCAAAGTCAGAAATTAGTCCTTGTTGTTCTTATAAAATGCATTGATCAAACATCCCCCGGTTCATGAACAAAAGTGAAATCCATTTATTAGCTAGCAGAGTAACAATGTTCACTGTGACCCAGATCTAATTAAGAGTAGCCAGTGAAAAGATTTAGAAAACTCTCCACCCCAGAATAAGACTCTCAGTTCTCTACAACAGTTTCCTAAGAAAATTTCTATGCAAGCAGATGGACTTTGTAGGCTTTACTGATAATCAAAAAGCTTCAAATCTGCCCAGTCTGTGTCATATAAATATTGGCAATTTTTGAACAAGTGAGGATAAGCATCTACACTCAGTATTCTAAGATTCCCCATCATCAGATTTATGTGTACCTTGGCTATAATTGGGAGTCAGGTGACACACATTTTTTTGGTGTATTGTTGCTGTTGTAATGCCAGCGGGTGCATTTCTTTTATAAGTGCTGCTGCTGTTTGGCTGGATACTAATTTCACCAAAAAGTGTGGAACTGACCATCCAGTACACAGACTTGCTGAACGTAGGTATCTTTTCCCTCGCCACATTTTAGATTCAAACTGAGACCCTCAGCCCCTTGGCAGGTGATCTGGATGGGGCTCTAGAATCTGTCCTGTAACTCATCTCTTTGCTTTCATGGCTGGTTTGGGTTTTTATATCTTCCAGCAGTGCTCTGTAACTAAACCAACAACCAGAATGATATGAGCAAAAAGTATAAAGTATGAATTATGCAAAATGAATGCTACCAAATAGAAAGGGCTCCATCCCACAAAGCAGTGGGCACCTTTAACTCCTCCCAGGGAGTTATGGGACTGTACCATCTGGCAGGATCAGACATGAGAGAGCTTCAGTTCTGTGTTTCTCACCCACATTAGTGCTAATCTGGAATATGATTAGAGGCCTTTTTCAGGTATACCACATAGCCTCAGGGATTTACTAACCTCAAAAGAGGCAGTTGAACCTGAATACTGGTCTTAAAGTATTACAGGACACAAGATCGTAGAGTAAACATAGCTAGGATGGAGTGATATGAGATTTCTTATAGTATATTTCCTGAACCAAATTATATGAGGTATTGTGATTTATTATTTCTATCTGGCAATATGGTATCGGTACATGAAGAAAATGCCATATGGCTTCTGATCTCTGGATTGGATTGAAACTAGCCCTAATCTAGCTGTCCAGGGCAATAAGTATTGTAAGCTGCATTATTGGCTCCCAGTCCCTAGTGGAATGCAAATGCTCCTTGCAAGATGCTTGTCCCTTGGAACATGTGGGTGTAGGTGTCATGTGGAGTAGGGGATGAGTAGGGAATGGGGGAATTAATTTCTACATGGTGACCAGCAGACCACCCAGCTGGGGATAAAATTGCACCCTGAGAAGATCTGTTGAACACTACTTCTCCATCCCTGGTGCCTCCCAGGATGAATACTGATTATCCTCAGGGTTGTATAAAAGGCACCATCCAGCGCTATGTATGACAAGCTAGGAGATGACTAGGTAAAAGTAGCAAAGAGGAAGATACTTAAACCAAATAAAACTGGCAAAGGTTTCCAGTGTAATTAGGTGTACAGAATGTGTTGCTGTACTACCACCTGGCTGTGCACAGAATGGGGCGATTCATGAATGCTGAAGGAGTGAGGAAGAGGCAGGACCATGGGAAGGACCCATTGTAATCCCTCTCTAGAGAGTTGTTAGAAAAAGTTACTGGACTTCACTGTTGGTTCATCTGTAGATGCTCTAAGAAAATGCTAGCAGTCTGTAAACTGGGACTCATTCAGAAAGGAAGAAATCCCTGGTGTCCTCAACAACTATGGCTACAAAAAACAAACCCTTGAGGAGTTGGAAATGTAAATCAGCTCCTTGTGCTCTGCTGGGGACTGGGTTCTTTTCCAAACAAGGAACAGTAGAGCACTAGGAGTTTATACATGGCATGCTCTATGATTAGTCACCTTATCTGGGGACTTCTCTCTTCCTTGTTTTATATGGGTAGGGACTGAAGATTAGCACAACTGGAGGACTGTGGAGTGAGAGAATGTTCATGGCTTTGGAATTTTTTCATTTTGCTCTTGAGTATGGTTGGTATCATCATCTTCTTGCCATGAGACCTAATCTGTTCCCATTAATCTGTTGTCTAATCTGTTCTAACTAGAGTAGTGGGCTAGTGGCAGAACAGATTCCTTGAAAATAGCGTCAGCCTTGGCACTTGTTCCAGTTCTCATATCTGAGCTTACACTGTGGTCCAAGAGGACCAGAGGTGGTGGCTGTTTAGGGCACCTTGGCTGTGTCTACACTGGGCCACTTATTCCGGAAAAGCAGCCGCTTTTCCGGAATAAGCTGCGAGCTGTCTACACTGGCCCCTTGAATTTCCGGAAAAGCAGTGACGATTTACTGTAAGAAATCAGCTGCTTTTCCGGAAAAACTATGCTGCTCCCGCTCGGGCAAAAGTCCTTTTTCCGGAAAACTGTTCCAGAAAAGGGCCAGTGTAGACAGCACAGTAGTCTTTTCCGGAAAAAAGCCCCGATCGCGAAAATGACGATCGGGGCTTTTTTCCGGAAAAGCGCGTCTACATTGGCCACGGACGCTTTTCTGGAAAAAGGGCTTTTCCGGAAAAGTATCCTGCCAATGTAGACGCTCTTTTTCCGGAAATACTTATAACGGAAAACTGTTCCGTTTTAAGCATTTCCAGAAAAAGATGCCAGTGTAGACACAGCCCACGTGTAACTCGTATGCTTCTATTTTGTGGCTGTTAGCGTGCTGGGGAAAGAAGGTCATTGTTCAACTAGCCAATTGACATTTTGGCCACTGGGGCAGGCTCTTCTAAGCTAGGTGTCATCATTTGGGTTTTTATGTTTTGTTTTTGTATTTTCTAAAGCTTCGTAAAAGTGCCTGGAGCTCTGGAAAATGGACGCTTCAAGGGAATGTGAAGAAGTGCATAATGAATGAAGAAATGTTTGCAGAATTGTGACAAAAGAGAAAATACAATGAAACAAAACCATCAGACTGAAAGAACACAGCCCAAAGATCAGATGTGCTTTGTTGCAAATAAAACATTGTCAGGAATAGAGTAGGTCAAATAGTACACCAAAAAGCAACAATAGAAGACAAACGTGATAGAAACTGTATTACTCTGAAGGATGTCATTGTAAGAATATAACAATGTGACTCACGGTGAGTAACAATAACAATTGTAAACACACTGTATGCAGGAAATGAAATATTAAAAGCCAATCTAAGGATTGTAAATTGGGCTTATGAATAAATAACCTGCAACCACAGACGTAATTGTTTAGAGGTCTGATGAACTTCTAAGTTCTAATTCCAACAGGTGGTCCTAGATTTCCCCTTTCTGTAATTCATCCAGGGGCTCCAAAAGAGAGGGAGCCAGGTTCCATTTTCCCATCACTTTTTACCTGCCTTAAATGCAAGTGAAGGAGGGGAGATGGTGGAGAGGGGTGAGCAGGAGAGGGCCTCGGGGGAACAGGTGGAATGTCAGTGGGGCTACAGTTCAGGTGGCAGTGGATTCTCCACTTGTAGGGTGCTTCTGCCATTCCTGGTCTCATGCTATGCCAGGTGGTGGTGTTATTGGCTGTCTCAGTCTGTGATCTTATCATACCTAACTAAAATAGAATCACAGAGCGGTAGCTGTGTTAGTCTGTAACTCTAAAACAATGAGTGGTCCTGTGGCACCTTGAAGACTAACCAAAATATATAGAATCATGTGCTTTCGTGGGAAAAACTCACTTTATCAATTCCTCGTCATTTTTAAAATGGGACCAGTACTTCAGTGTAGACTTCCAATGACTCTTGAAGATGCCGCAAAATGTAGAGCTGAGGAATCAGTAAGTGATGACCTTCCCTTTAAGTTATTAATAAATCAGTGTCAGAGGCATGAGATGAGGGACCTTATACTACTTGAGGTGTCATCTTTCAAATGAGATGTTACATCAAGAAAAGGCAATAAGAGCTCATAGAATGTTTACATACATGTACATCTGTTATCCTATTTGCTCTGGTCAAATTCCACTTTTGATAAGTGTTTTGTCTGCTTCCATTTCCCTAAGAAAAGACTTTGTCATTTCTTTTCCAAAACTGTTTTGAACTATAATTTTTGCTGTGCACTATTTAGCTACTGCTTTATTCTTCCTCAGAAGTGGCTGCATCTCAGTGAAAGCTGATGCCATTTTCCCTCTTTGAAATTGCTTCAATGTCCTATATGATTAAAAGCACTGTCTACCTGTAAACTATTATTATAAATTACTCAATGCTTTGATGGAGATGTTTGGAATTGCTGGTTATCTTCTCCCAGATTCCCTAAGACACAATGGCACATTATACTGCAAAATAGAATGGGCTTGTTCAAAACTGCCCTTAATTGAAACTGATCCTGTAAAAAACATAATTTAGTGAGATAGTGACTTTGCTGCTGCTTTTTATTTCAAATGCCAAAAGTTTTAAATTATTTGCTGAGTTGTGTGACACTGTGCTGACAGTTTCCATGGGAAAAATTCTTTATAAACATTGCCACAATTTAAACATCATCCATTATTTTCCACCAGCCCTATGTGGGGTTAGCTTGCAGCCTATGTTTTCACCAACTGAGGAGATGTATACTGTTGGAACCCAGCACTCTGAAAGATTTATGCACCATTTCCCAAAGCAGTGATTGTTTGCTACCAAGAACCACATGCCAAGAAAACCAGTACAACTGTGAGCACCATCTCTGTGGGTTTGGCTTCATAAATTAGTCAGGGTTTTATGTGCTGTCATTCTTTTTGTAGATAAGGCAAAGGTGGTGCTAAAAGATCTTTCCCATCCATATGCCTGCCTCCCAGTGTATTGTAGTAACTAGTGATAAGAAAGAGGACATTACAGTGGAGACATACCTGGGATATAATCTAGACTAGTGAATAGCTGTGTCATCCCTGCCCTCTGATGCCGGGTGCACTTTATGCTGCTTTGCTGTTTTCATCTCTCCTGGGCTGCTCCAAACAGCCTCAAGCATGTGAGTAATTCCTATCTAGGTCTGTGTGTACTTGAATTGCAAGTCACTCTCAGTCTTTTGCTAGCTTGAATTACACAGCAGGGTGACCCAAGCACATTCCCAGTCTCATACTCTGCCCCAAAATGTACATCTTCTACTTCCCAGACCTCTTCTCAACAATCCAAGTTCATATAAAATCTGTCATTTTATTAATAAAAATAATATGCACAATATAATATTCCTGTTATCCCCAATGGAGTTTCCCAGACACTTCAATTCAAACACACTGGATTAGATAAAACAAAAACACAAGCTTATTAATTACAAAGAGAGAGATTTTAAGTGAACACAGAAAGTCAGAATTGGTTAAAAGAAAACTAAAGGAAAAACACAACTAATGCCTAACTTTGAAAACTAGGGTAAATTTAAATCAAAGTTTCTCATCTTGCTTCAGCAGCCTGCACTTCTTTCTCTCAGGATCTACTCTCTCCCACCCCTCCTTGGACAAACACACACTCAAAGAAGCCCATTAACACTATGCAGTTCAAAACCATAAAGCTGCTCACAATCTAGCTGTAGGGACATAGTGTAGATCTCTACACAGAATCATAAAACAAGCTGTCTGCCCATCTGTCTAGATAACCAATATCTGTGCACCTTCAAGATCACAGAATGGATAAAATCAGTCCTTGAAGATCCTTCCCATTATTTCCCATTCCTTTTTAGCCATACACTAAGAACCCGTACCCAAATGTCTCCAACTCACCACTGCCACCCATAACAACTTGAGGCCTGAAAGAATATTTTGATCCACCAAATCCTTGACTCTCTGCAATTTAAGGAAAGTCTCCAGTATCCAGTGGTTTGGCGTGGCAACAGTCTAGACAAGCTACCTTGGGAACTGGTGAAGAACTTCAATGCTATGGATCTATTGTGAATTTCATCAGAAGTGCCCTGAGAAACTGGGCCCTCAGAACTCTAGGAAGTGCCCTCAATGTGGGATTGGGGCCTGTAGCAGAACAAGTTTGGAAGTAAGGCCTGCAGCAAAGCAAGTTTCTTGGCAACATAACAAGTGTAGCTGCCCTGTAGTAGGCTGCCAGATTAGCTACTGCCTGATTGGTTGGAAGAGTCTGTAGATGGGGCCTCAGTCCAGCACCTGCAGTTCAGCAGTTTCTCAGAGCATTTGCTCACAGCTACAATTGTACCTGCCCTTTCCTTAGCCCTTGCCCCTCCTTTGCCTCACTCTATATTTGCCTAACCTACCCTCCCACCTCCAATTCCTGACTTTGGCTCTGACCCTGGGCTTCAGTTCCTGATGTCCCACTCCAGTTCTAATCACTGGACACAACCATTTACATTACGGTTACTGACAACATGTTATATTATTCACACTACTACTTACCTAAGAATATAACATTAGAACATAAAACAAAAAAGTCATGAAATAATCTAAAAATAGTGAAAGAAATAAAATAAAGATAGTAAGATTTAAAAACACATTTAATTTCAAAACAAAATTTCCTAAGCAGGATTTTCAGGCTTTTCCTTTTTTGGGAAATTTTAAAAAATATTTGGTTTGATTTGGAACAAAACCAAATTTTGAAATGTTGAAATTTCCTGAAAAAATTGTTGTGTTGTAATACAAGTGTCTTACGATGTGGAGGTGCTTGGTCTTTCTGCTCATACTGGAATCATGTAGTTAATGGACATGTTATCACCTATTCCCTGTCATGTTTTATTACTAATGCATTGCTTGTTGTAATTAAGTTCATCAAACTTAAACACATACATTCATTTATACTGAGGTAAGCCTAGAAAGGCTGTAAAAGGTGGTTGCTATGGCCCTTTATAGGTAATAAGGGCAAAGGGCACTTTTCATTTGAAGTGCTTTAGGAAGGAAGGAAGGAAGGAAGGAAGGAAGGAAGGAAGGAATAGATAACCCCATTTTGCAGATCATGAAACTGAGGTATGGTGAGATTTATCAGTTTGCCCTTAGTCAGATCCTGAGACAACAAAACTACCTCTCCAGGCACTCAGACTACTGCCCTGTTCACTAGGGGTCATCTATCCAGCACCATAACTCGAAATAAGAGATGCAATTTGAGCTATGAAAATTGCATATCTTATTTTGATGCTATTTCAAAATAGCTTATTTCATCATTTGGTGCTGTCGACCGAACGCCAAATTTCGAAATAAAGCACTATTCCGAAATGTCCCTTACTCCTCGTAGCATGAGGTTTACAGGGATGTTGGAATAGTGATCCTGAAACAATGGGCTTGCTGTGAAGATGTGGGATAGCTATTTCGGGATACTCCGGTATCCCGAAATAACGTTGCAGTGTAGACGTGCCTTAGGTTGCGCTGTTTTATTTCACATGGTCGGTGTTATTTTCTCATATGCCTGAGATGTTCTGATGGGTGGATTACAAAAAATCTCAAAAGAAATAAACCAATGTGGTGAACATTATCTAATTAAAATCACAAGTCCAAATTCTTTCCTAGTTAACCTCAGTGGAGTTATATGAGGGATCATTCTGGCCCACAGTGTTTTATATAACTGTATTCACAGGCACAGCAAATAAGGGTCTGTGGGATGCTACAGCATCCCTGGGATCCCAGCCTACTGCCCAGGGCCTCAGTTGCCTGCCCGCATGCTGCAGGCTCTACTGACAGCTCCACCCCTTGGGTTTTAGTTGCTGCCCTCATGTGATCAGGGCTCTGCTCACAGGCCTGGGGTGCTGGCTGCTGGCTCTGTGCACTGGGGGGATTTCTGCTTCAGCCCTGCACACTGTGGGCTTTGCTGCCAGCCCCGTGCCCTGGGTCCCAGTTGCTGCCTCACATGCCAGGGTTTTGCTCCCGGCCTCAGCTTGGGGGAGGGACAGATATAAGGGAAGATGTCCGCACCCCCCACTCATTAAAATGTTCACATACTATTGTCTGTATTGTGGTTTCTTACCCAGGTCCAGATCATGGTGTCTTCTTCAAATTGATGAGGGTTTATTCAAAGCAAGGTATCATGGTCCAAACATCTGATCTGTTGCACATCTGGGAACCTCATTCTCTTTCCAGTGTCTTATCCAAATATTTCTCTTAGGCATTTTGATAATGTTCCCATCACTATAGTATCTAGATACAGTTGGAAGACATGCACTTTACAATCCATACCAACGTGGATGGTAGTATCCACTACCATCCACTACCAAAGATTTTGGAAGCAAAATCTTTAACAATGAACACTGAGGGTGTGTCTAGACTACATGGCTCCTACGATGGAGCCATGTAAATTAGTTTATTCGGCATAGTCAAAGAAGCGGGGATTTAAATAATCCCCACTTCATTAAAATAAACATGGCTTCCGCGCTGTGCCAACGATCAGCTGATCCAACACAGCGCAGCACTCTAGACGCGGCTCTGTCAGTTGGGGAAGCCTTTGCCAACCAATCCCTTATTCCCTGTGAAACAATTAGCTGGGGCTAATTGTGGTGTCATGTAACCACTGTAAATCTGGAATAACTCCCCTGAAAGCAGTGGAATTAAACTGGTATAAAATCAGCGCAAGGTCAAAATCAGAGAGCTATTTAAACTTTAAAATAGAAACTAGGACTCCTTTTCTACTACCCAGATCTATGATCTGAGATAGCTCACATGATTGCTCTTGACTACATTTCCCTATCTGTAAAACTGAGATAATGTTTCTGTCTTCAGAGGTGTTATGAGTACAAAGTCATTCATGCTGGTAGAGCAGTAGGTGACTTTAAAAGGTCTTTATTACAAAGACCTTACTGCACTATGTTATTAACATAGGGACAGGATGTGACAAAGATCATGTGAGTTCAGTGAGAAACTAGAGCTGTAAACATAAATTAAGCAATTTTCCATTTAAATTAAATTATAACATGGGGGTTGCCATGCCATAAGTGTAATTATTTGCATTTATAGAGACCCTTTCATCTGAACAACTATCTTAATTATCAAAGTATTCTAAACTAGTGGTTAAATATTGTTATCCCCACTCAACTGGGGAAATAGTCTGCAGGAAATTGTATAACTTCTCTGTACCTCAAACAGCAATCTAATAGTCTATTTGGGAAATGAACCTGGGGGTATGTCTACATGTAACCACCACCAGCTCTCTGGGAGCTACTCAGCATGGTGTCTGAATGACCTTATGGAGCTTTTCATAATCAGTTTATCTCTTTGTCACATGGACATTGTGAGGTTTAATGAATTATACTATTGATTTTTTGTAGTGGACATGCACATATGAAGGAAAACACTATAAGGACATATGTTCTGGAATTATACTGCAGGACACTGATCTTCAGTGGAAGCATGTGTGTGGACTAAGTCTGGAGTGTCTCTTCACAAGACATTTGATCTATTACCTAATACCTGGTGTGACAGGTATTAAATGTAGACAGGGCCATTAGTATGGTTCAGATTCTTCCTTTTACAGCTCAGATTAAATCCAATCTGCACTGAATATAATGAGTGCTTGCCAAAAAATTCCTACACCACCTTCCCATCCCATCACCACATACATACCTGAACCCTATAACAGCTGCATTTTATAACTGAGCACTGGTAAAATGTGCTGCTGAAATCATTAAGTATTAAAGTAGGACCACAGAAATTACAACATGAGAACAAAAGTTTCAGAGGGGTAGCTGAGTCCATCTGTAACCGAAAAATCTTAAATAATAACAAATAGTCTTGCAGCACCTCAGGCTATGTCTACACAGCTTCCTTCTTCTACAAAACCCTATGCAAATGAAGAGTAGATTAGCATATTGCTGTGCTTCATTTGCATAATTAATTAGGAGCTGGTTTTGCTCAAAAAGGCGCCTACACAGCACCTTTTTGCACAAAACCCCCCTCTTGCGGAAGAGCTGTTCTTCCTGAAAAAATGAGGAAGAATGGCTCTTGCACAAAAGGGTTTTTTTGCGCAAAAAGGTGCTGTGTAGACGGCACCTTTTTGGTGCAAAAATCTCTTGTGCAAAAATGGCTCCTAATTAATTCTGCAAATGAAGCACAGCAATATGCTAATCTGTGCTTCATTTGCATAGGATTTTGTGGAAGAAGCTAGCTGTGTAGGCGTAGCCTCAAAGACTAACAAAAATGTATCATGAGCTTTTGTGGGCACAGTGCACATCTGATGAAGTGGGCTGTGCCCATGAAAGCTCATGATACCATCTACATTTTTTGTTAGTCTCTAAGGTGCTGCAAGACTATTCGTTATTTTTTAACATGAGAAGAGACCTGGGATCAAACTAGAAGTTCAGGATCATGGCCTCAACAATGTTTCCTTACATTCAGATCACTGAAAGATGAAAACTGTGTTGAGCTCCTGAACACTGCTTCTGATACACTGAGCAGAACTGACTGCAGCTGGAAGTATGTTTCTGTATATTTATACTGGTTTATTTGTTTCTATTTAAAAGGGAGGCGCCCATACATTGCTGTCATTTTCACAATAATGAACATTCACACTATAGCAAAACTTATCTACCAAATAAAATACAATGACATATGATAACAGACTGCCAACAATTCAATTATATATGAAGGCATAGATCTTGTTGGGCAGGAGCCAACATGCATATAGCCTGATTTGAATGCAAAATTAAATGGTCAACAAGGGAGTGATAGGTTGTATGCTGGTGACGGTGTTTTCAGGCTAGCTGAGATAAGTGGGAATACTCTGAACTGCTTAGCTTGAAATGTTGATCAGTGAGGACATAAGAGATCAGTTTGCAAACTGATTGGTCCTTACATGAACTGTACCATGTCCAAACCAATTAGCTACAAGATGTAGAGATGTTACTAGCTAGGAAAAATATATATCTAAATAGTGCAATGTGTGACATGTTTTGAAATTGTGGTACCATTCTGTATCTAAACCCTTTGCATCTGGGCCTGGCAAGCCTGGGCATAAAGCTTTTACGTGCCTAATTAAAGTAATATGAATGATGAGCTGGACTAGAACTGAGTTTTTTGTTTCACAGAGTAGTAGATGAAGTGTTATTCCAGAACTGGATGAACTGTTCTGGGTGAGCTGAGAAGAAAAGGACTTCAAGGTAATCCCACCCGTCAGGAAGAAGTAAAATCAGATCCCTATCAAACAGAGGCTAGCTGTCAGCAGCCAATGACTGCCCCCTGCCAGATATCATTAAATGGGGCCAAAATAGGCTTTTTTGAAGCAGCATACCTCTTCTCTAGAAATTAGATTGGGAACTAGCAAATAATTCCACATAAAACTCTGAAGAACAATAAGAAATAACTTTTAGTCTCTATTGAACAGAGTTTGGTGTGAAGTAACCACCTCAAGATGAAGGGTTCTTGTTTTATCAGACCCATCACTAATTTGCAAATAGTAAATAGATGAGATTCTTTAGCAGATAAAACACACAGACAACAAGAAGCTTTGGAAAAATGGGAAGTTATTACTCAAGGAAGAAGAAGAAAAGGAGTACAGGTTGAACCTTTCTAGTCCGGCACCTTTGGGACCTAATGGGTGCCGAACCAGAGAATTTTCTGAACCATGGGAGGTCAACATTGTAGTGAGTGTGTCTCTCTTTATTTTTGATTTCCTTATATAAACAGAATAAACAGAACAATGTTTACAATGCTGCTTAATAATGTCTGACTCTACTGATACACCCTATATAAGCCTACAGCGAGCCAAGGCTTATCAACTCTCTTCCTAACAAATAGTTAGCATTGTTACACAGTTTTAATGTTTTGGTACAAGGAAATAAGTAGAAAAAGCATAAAAAACATGCTTACGTTTAGCAGCATTACCAACATGTCCACTGCTTACTGGGCTCTTAGAAGACATTGGGGGAAAATAACAGCACAGAATATTGAGAGCCAGGATTGGTGGCTATAAACAAACAGTGTGGAACTATAGAAAACATGGCCTCACCCATGATAAGCAGACATCTCTAACTAAAATCATGCTGGACCACAGATGTTGCCGGACCAGAAAGTGCCAGATTAGAGAAATTCAACCTATATTTTTAATACATCTGAAACCAAGAGACTTTTATGTGCCTGAGTTATTATGGAAGTCTGTCTGGGTGTGATTATAGGGAGCTGTTGTTTCATGAATGATTTTTAATCCTGCTGGCAGAGCCAGACAGGGTATAAATTTGCAAGTCGATTGGTATGCAGATCACCTTGCTGCCTGTGTATTGATTTGGAAGATTCAGGATGAATGTGCCCTGTTTTATAAGGAAAGCATTTGAATAGGGAAAAGGATGCTCTGAGTTCTCAGAGACTTTGCTAAATGCTGCTGCATGGAAATAGCAGCCTCTAAGGTGAAACACTAAATGCCATTCCAAGGAGTCAAAAAAAAAACCCACCCAATATCTTATAAGGAATGTTTTGCACTTCCCTTTCAGCCTTATAGTAATACAGAAAAAGTGTGGTGGAGTGAGAGCAAAGGGCACGGAGAAGGGACCCTGGACTATTGCACTAGCCATTCACCTTTGAGAAGATTGGTTCAGATAAATCTCTAGTCATAACAGGCTTGGGAAAGTTCTCAGGTGATGTTCCAGTCAGCACCTTATACAACTAACCCCTCCCATTGGCACAATTCAGTGTGAGAGCACTAGAAGCTTTTCTGTCTGAAAGACCTAGGGTGAAATAAAATGGAGGCAGCACCATAGGTTGGTTCAAGGTGGCTGCCCCAGACCCCATTCTTTGGGGTGGGGCACAGAAGCAGGGGAGAGCAGGCTGGAAGGGTGGTGCAGTGGGATGCAGTGGAGCAGAGCAGGCTGCCAGGACACTTGGGCTCCTGCCACCCCAGGCAGGAATGCGGGGGAGGGGCAACCTCCACTGCTGCTCCCAATAATCCACCAGCTCAGGGAAAGGGTAAAGGAGAGGCAGGAAGGGATATGGTGGGCCAGGGAGGGGTGAAGCTTGGGAGAAAGGTGGAGCAGGGGGTGGAGCAGAGGCAGGGTTTGTAGACATGGGGGGGAGGATTGCACTGAGGGGTCCCTGAGCCTTGGGCAGTGAGGGGGTGTTGTCCCTGGCCTTGCATCCCCTGGAGGATGGCCCTGGCCAGAGGTCAAGATTGAGATGCATTGGTAGAGTTATGTGGATTGGAATAGCAGGGAATAATCAGGAAAGAATTGCCAGACAGTCCTGAAAACACTCCTGTGCCCCTCCTTCTATCTAGCCAATTCTATCGAGACTTATTATTCCCTCCGTTTTAGGGGCCCAATAATCACTTAGATAGACAGATGTGAAAGTGATGTCATTAGGACATCAAAATGAAAACTGAAAATTATTAAGGCCTGAGAAGCTTAAATACTGAGCCAGATCAGAATGCTGGTGTTTTACACCCACCTTGCATTGGTATCAATGTGTGTATAAGGTACAAGATAATGGAAGTTCAAGAACACTGAGCCTAATTCTGACTTCATTTCTCTGGGTGTAAATTCAGATTAATTCAGCTGAGGTAAATTGAGTTACACCAGTGTAAATAAGATCAGAATCAGGTCCACTTTCTGTAAAAAGTGAGTTTTATTCCTATTTGCAAGTTTACAGTTCACCTAGGGGACCTGGCATGGGGCAACAGCAGAGATCGGGCTGCCCCCCACGCTCACTGCAGCAGTGGGAGCCAGAGTAAGCCAGTAGTCTGTTCGGCTTCCTATCCAGCTCCCAGCCCACTGTGCTCTGCTTCACCACAAGGGTGGGAAGGAGAGCACCCCAACTTTTCTACTCCCCTCCCCTGTGGTGAAGCAGAGTGCAGTGGGCTGGGAGATAAGTGGCAGAGCTGGGCCCCATACAGTTCCCCCAAGTACTCCCCTGGCCACATCACTCAGGGGAGGAGTCTTCAGACAAGAGGTTGGGAGCGGGAGGAGCAGGGGCAGGAAGGGATAAGACAGAGCAGGAGCACGGCTTGAGGAAAGGGTGAGTAGGGGCAGAGCAGGTGCAGGGTGAGGGTGGAGTACAGGTGATATGGGGACAGGGTCTGTAGTAGGGGTTTGCCCTCGGCCCCAGACCCTTGACCTTGAGCCCTCCCAGGGATGGCCCTGATAGCAGGAGTGTATTCCTAGGTTTTTTGCAGTTTATTGTACGCACTTTCAATTATTGTATTAAGAAGAATTTAGTACCTACCCCTGCAAACTGAAGTTTAGGAAAGTGCTTAAAGTTTGTGGTTCAAATCAGGTACAGATAAAACCATTGAGTGTGACTATCCTAAGCACACAGTGCTTTTTAGGACCCCACCAACTTCACAGTAACCTGTGGGAGGTCAGGTATTTACCATCTGTACATAATTTTCAGTAGGTTTGGTGGCAATACAAATTCTATGCAAGGAGCTGTCCCTGGCCCTAGAGACTTGTGTCAATCACTATGCTAATGCATTGATCTTCTTCAGTCTGATGTGATGTAAAATGAAGCAAGGATGGAGGTTAAACCATTATATTTTTTCCCTCTCCCAACTATTTGCAAAATCTCCCAGGGGTTTCAGGACACATGAAAGTTTCCACTTTAGATTGTTCCTTTTCAGGTGTGGAGCTGTTTGGAATTTTTAAGAGGCACCGAAGGAAGGATTTTATGGATATTGATGGTACCTCTAAAAGTTATTCTCAACTTTCTGAGTGCCCTCCTCCCCCCCTTAGAGAGTGATTGCCTGACAGGGATTCAGGCTGTTCTAATGTGAGATGACATGCCCGATCAACTGAGGCAGCCTTTACAGTCACATTAACACTCCAGTTCTCACCAGTGTGAAGAAGTCACCTTTAGGGATGCAAATTTAATTAAACTCTTTAAGCTTTTTCCCCCCCTTGCTATTTCTGTGGGTAAAAGTCACTCAGCTCCTTCAGTAGATGTTATCCCTCAGATGACCAAACCACAGGCGACAGTCAGTCTCTTTCTCTGTGCAAATTGTATTAAGTAAAAGCATAGCGTAAAAGCTTAGCTAGACAGACAGGCTGGCAGACAAAGGGTTTCAGATGATAGCAGCAGCTCAAGAGAGGGAAATGAAGAGAATATTCTCTTGAAGAAAATCATTCCAAGTTGTTTTCAACAAGTAAATAAAAATGGTTTAATTATATAGGAATGTTGACTATGTAGCACGACCTTATATATCAGAATCTTCAGGGGATAACTGAGTTAGTCTGTACAGGATAAACTTAAAAAACAACAATGGTCTGGTAGCACTTTATATTTAAGGGTCAGATCCTGCCACCTTTACTTATGTGGAATGATTCTTCTCTTCTAATAGTCCTCTGAAATCAGCAAACAAGGGTGGCAGAATCTGTCCCTAAATTATGGCTGGTTGGTATGAATGCTATGGAAAGGAAAGAAATGCAGGGAGATGCTTTTCTTTTCCCACTCCCAGTGTCTGGTGGAGAAGGCAGTTCTGCAATCACTGTGTAGTGATGGCTCCCTAGCATCTCAGAGCATAGTGTGTAGAAATGGCAGAAGCATGACCATCACACTGCCCCCACAAAGAAGTTATCACTGAGGAAGATGCTTCCTGGATCTTGTGTATAGATAGAGCAAGAGCTGCTGTTCACCATGCTTCCCTCACCAACCCGCTCTCAGGCCTACCTTTGTTTGAGCAGTACTCCCCTACTTATCCCTTCAGTTCAGTTTGTAAGAGTCAGCAAGTGGTTTTTTTTTCTAATGTACCTCTAAAGTTTTTATTTTAAACACATCCCAGGAGAAGATGCTCACAGTGGACTTTACACCCTCTCATTACACCTGCGAGTCAGAGTCACAGGAGATGAAGGAATGGATCATGTTGTGATACTTCAACCATTGTGGCAATGCAGGATGGCTTGGGGTGGAATGTGGAGGGAAATGGAAGCTTAACAAAACCTGTAATCCATCTGACCAAACCTGAATCAATTATGGACTCATGACAAGGCTTTAAGGAAGATTCTTGATACACATAGTTAATGCTGCTCTTGTGAAAAGCATAGGTGCGAGCTTGATAGCCCTAGAGATTGAAGTGTGTTTACAGTATATGCAGCAGCTTCCTTTACAGTGCTAGCATGCCATAACCTTGTCTAGGGGGGACCAAGCCTAACACAGAAATAAATTCAGTCTTGATAACACTTGAAGTCTTCACTTCTGCTGAGACTGCCAAGAAGAGTAACATCTCTGGAGGGTTTTAGATTAGATTTGGGTGAAATTTTTCTAGACAAAACTTTTCTGTATGAAAATGCAGATTTGATGATACAGACTATTTCTTGAATCTTCAGGGGATAGCCAAGTTTGTCTGTATAGGATAAACTTAAAAACCAACAAACGGTCTGGTAGCACTTTATAGACTAACAAAACATATAGACGGTATCATAAGCTTTCGTGGGCACAGCCCACTTTTTCAGATCACTGGAGTTTTTACATCTGACGAACTGGGCTGTGCCCATGAAAGCTCATGATACCATCTACATGTTTTGTTAGTCTATAAAGCGCTACCAGACCATTTGTTGGTTTTTAAGTTTATTTCTTGAATATGTCAGCTTCACAACATTTTTATTTAGAAGAAAATATCCACAAATTGAGATAAAAAATCAAAATGGACAGTTTCAACACTGTCCAGTCCTGAACAAGGGGATATGCTGGACCAGGGAAGGTCCCTCCCAACATGGCCCATTGCTGCCCCCAGCTAAGGCTCCAGCCTAGTCCCGCTGCTGCCTGCCCGGCCATATCTGCCTCTGGGATTGGAGCGCCACAGCTGGGGATAGAGCTCCTTGGCTTCAGCTGGGGCTGGAGCACCTTAGCCAAGAAGCTCTGTGGCTACCACTGCCATCCTGAGCTCCATGGCTGGAGTGGTGCTCCATGGATGCCACTGCCAGGCCTCTGGTTAACTTTTTTGAAAGCCCAGGTATAGGAAGGTCCAGCCGCAGGGTAAGAGTGACAAAGAGGGCACGGAGACTCAGCCGGGAGCCAGGTTACAAGGCACAGAGGGGTGGGCGGCACAGCTGGGAGTTCTGGCTACGGCAGCCAGGCAGTAGCAGGCATGGAACTCCAGCCCAGCAGGGGCATCTGAGGAGCTGCAGCCCTGCCCATGGAGCTCCAGAAGGCAGCAGCAGACGTGGGGCTTGGGGATGGCAGTGACAGCCGCAGAGCTCTATCCTCAGCTGTGGAGCTCTGACCCTGGCAGCAGCCACAGCCGGTAGGCAGCAGTGGGGCTACGCTGGAGGCCTCACCGGGGGGCAGCAGGACAGCATGGGCCATGCTGGGAGGGACCACCCCTAGTCCAGCAAATCCCCTCATTCGGGACCGGTCAGGTCCTGAAGGTGCTGGATGAGGGAGGTCCAACCTGTACTTTGTTTTGCTCAGGAAAGTGAAAGAAAAAGTGAAGGAGCAAAGCAAGTGGACAAAAGTACATCAGATGTTGAGCCTCTGGAAATGCTTGGCCAATGGCCATTTCTCAAGGTTTCATGGGTGTGTGCACAAGCATGTAAGTGAGATTCATCTATATCCCATCATTCATCCAGAACAGTTTACTCTGGTAGCATATCTCTATTGAATCCATCCTCCCTTTCTCACATGCCAATACCATCTTATATCCTCTCAATCACATTCCCATAATACACACAGACTCCAAACAAATTGGTTTTGTGTAACCCTGAGGTGCTGAGACCAGTGAGAAAGGGAGAGTGAAAAGTTGGTTTCAGTGCTTGCCTGAATCTCTGCACCTTTGAAATTAAGAAAACGGATCATTTGGCTCTGGTCTACACTGGAGAATTATTTCAAAATAATTCCCCTTAGTTAGAAATAACAAGTGAAGCCTCCACACTACCAAGCCTGTTGTTTCAAAATAAGGGGCTGGTTATTTCAAAATAATAACTCCTGATATCCATGAGGAATAACTCTTATATTGAAATAGTCATTTCAAAATATCGGTAACTTTGAAATAGTCATTTCAAAATATCGGTAATTCAAAACTCTCCACTGCTGCTATTTCAAAATAATTACTCCCCAGAGTCATTCAGAGTAATTACTCCCCAGTGCTTCCTGGGGTTCTAAGTCATGGTACACAGCCACATTAAGAGAGCCTGCCTCAGGCTAATTTCAAACTTTCCCTGTAGTGTACACTATTTCAAAATCGTTATTTTGGGAGTTATTATTTCAGAATAACTTATTTTGAAGTAATTCCTAGTGTAGACATACCCTTAAGGTAAACTGTTGTACCAATATAGTTCAAAACATTAGAGAAAACTACAACCAATGCACCTGAGAATAACAGCCCAAAAGACAAGGACTATTGTACATGGGAAAAAGTGAGCCCTCTATTAATTTTATCTGTCCCTAATTTGTTTTAATGACTCTGTCAGAACTACATTAAGAGCTCAGACAGTAATACTATTCTTATCAATCAATGTGGATAAAACTTTATCATAAATGTCTCATAGATAATTAACTGTTCGGAATACAACCTTTCTGCACGAGTCATTTGTTATATCATGTATGCGAAGTATGGCATCTTTGGGAGGAGATGCAACTACAAAGTCCCAATTACTTGTAGTCACTCAAGGTCCCATAGCACTTTCACAAAAGTAGGGTTGTTCAATGTGATGCTCAGGCCAAATTCTGCAAGATCATTCCATTGAACCTCTCTAAATTCCCTAGTCAGTTTTAACTGCATAGAGAATTCTGCTTCATGTGTTAAGTGTTGCTGCGCACTGTTAAATAGCAACTCTGCCCCATTTGTTAGGTGATTGTCTTACAGGAAAAGCTGATGTGGTTTTTATGTATATATAGGGCTTGAATCTGGTCTCTCTCACTCCAGTTTTAACTGCACAGTCCTCAGTAGGGCAACTCCTACTCGAGAGATCAGACCCTCAGTTTGCAAAGTGCTTGGATATTTTTAGGAATGAAACATGAATATAAATGAATAGTTTAAGACATTCTCAGATTAATGCATTATTCTGTTATAGGGCTCTTTCTTTAAGAAGCTTCTCCAATGTTGTTTAAGGGGTCTCTACTTGCAAATTTTGCTCAGTTAGACTGAGCCATATCCTTAGTATGCATGCCCCACAAACAGACAAACATACAGTAGCTATTTGTGAAGCCACGGCTTGTGTCACAGAGTTAAAATTCCTATTTAACTAAAAGAAAATGACTATCGATCTGTATCAGGTTGATTGCAGATGCCCAGCTCTGCATTCACTTTGACTTATTAGGACACGGCCAAGAAAAATTGATTTATATTTAAAGGATCCCATGAAAAATTTTACAGCTGCACATTACAGAACAGTGTTAAGCAAATAAGAACTAATTGTTCTCAGCTGCCCTGACAATTGTTCAGTCTGCCTTGCCTCTACACAGGGCATTAATTTAATCTGAATAGGAAAGATAAATAAAAGCTCCCAAGTTGCCTTAGAATGTATATCTGAAATGTCAGGATGTCGTACAGTATTTCCTATAACCACAACCTTTGCTACCTATGTGTAGGGAATAATTTCTGGACACGCTGGGTGCAGGTGAAAACAAGCAAAGGATTTATTAGTTCACACAGCCGGTGGAGTACTCATCAGGGGTTAAACTGGTGAGCACTAACTTAACCAAAACATACATTAGATTATATCGGTATCAGATGGACGGAAGAGAAATGATTTGATAGGTCTAGCAGCGGAAGTGAGATATTCACATAAGCCAATGACTACAAAAGTTACGCAGTATCTCCACCCATTGCCAATTAAACATGTTATCACTAATACAGGTAATTATTCCTAACAAGCTAAATGAGCCAACATAAACAGGATGGAAGCCCCAAAATGGACATATTGATGTCAATTTGTTTTGCTGAGATTGTGATGTCTACTGCGAGTTGACTTCATCCTTGTGTTGGCACAGTCCTTGGGATCCAAGCAGATTAAGCTGAAATCACAAGAGACAGTGAGAAAACCGCGCAGCCTGGCTGGTACCAGACAGGCCTTATCAGAGTGAGGCTCCTTGGAGTGTAGTTGCCAGGGGAACCAGGGTCTCGGTTACTGCTGTCTGTGTGCTTTCCAGGCCTGGCCTAATAATTTCAGATTTGAGTTACCAGTTCTCAGCAAGATTCCATGGACTGTTTCAGTTTACCCTACACTATGTTTGTGATCATGGGATGCAAAGATCTTTGGCCCTGTCTACACTGGCTAATGTGAAGCTCCGGCAGCTACAGCGCTGCTCACAGAACACAGCAGTGAAAATGCTATTGAGAGTCCACACTGTCAGCCACCAGCACATTAGAGTGACACACTGATGGCACTTGCACCACCTTTCAGAGCAGTGTATTCTGGGCAGCTATCCTACCGAGCACCTCTTCCTCTTCTGCCACAGAGATTTGTGTGCAGACACAGGGCACCTTGGGTCCTGTCCCAATGCCCTGTGATGTATCGCTTCACTTCCCAGCAACCCCTGCACTTCTCTCCACCTGCTTTCAATGCACATTATGCTGTGCTGCACACTTTGCCTCCTCAATGTGCCGGCATGGATCCCTGGCTGTTGGCGAAAATGCTGGCAGGTCTCACTGACACCACGAATGACAGTCAAGTTATTCCTGAAGCTGCAAAGTGTTGATGAGGACTCCAGGCAGCATGCGTACAATCTGAGATTTTGTGTGTGTGTGTGTGTGTGTGTGTGTGTGTGTGTGTGTGTGTGTGTGTGTGTGTGTGTGTGTGTGTGTCATTCATAGAGGTGCTGACCACAGTGGAATGCCACTTTGGGGCTTGGGAAACAAACACTGAATGGTGGGACCACATTGTCAGGCAAGCCTGAGATGGTGAGCAGGGGCTGCAGAATTTTTGGGTGAGGAAAGCCATTTTCATGGGAGTGTGCACAGAGGTAACCCCAGCCTGTGGCATAAGGACATGCAAATGAGACCTGCACTGGCAATTGTACTGTGGAAGCTGGCTACACCGTACAGTTTTTGCTCAGTCACCAATGACTACAGAGTGGGAAAGGTGACCATTGGACTTGCGTCGATGTGCATGTGCACAGCCATCAATCGCATCCTGTTCCATGAGTCTATGACTCTGGGCAACTTGTGGGTGGCTTTGCACAGATGGGCTTCCCAAACTACGGTGGGACGGTAGGTGCCACACTCATTCTAATTCTGGCACCAGATCTCTTCACCTCAAGTACATGAACCACAAGGCGTATTTCTCCATGATTCTGCAGGCACTTGTGGATCACTGTGGGCATTTCACTGACATTAAGTCAGGCTGGTCTGAAAAGATGCATCTTTCAGAACACTGGCCTGTTTAGGCAGCTGCAAGTGGGACTTTCTTCCCAGACCTTAAGATCACTGTGGGTATGTCTACACTGCAGAGCTATTCTGCGTCTACACTCATTCCACAAGGGTTAAGGGGCATTTTGGAATAGTGAGTTATTTTGAAATTTTGCATTGTATAGACAGCACCAAATTATGAAATAAGCTATTTTGATATACACTCGAAATAAGCTACGCAATTTGCACAGCACAAATTGCATAGCTTATTTCGAGCTATGGGTGCTATGTAGATGCACCCTATGGGAAAATGGAAATGCCCATTGTGATCCTTAGAAACCCTGCCTAATCTTTAGTGCCATGGCTCATGAAACCATGCACAGGGAACCTTGACAGCAGCAAGGAGTGGTTCAATAACTGGCTGAGCAAGTGCAAAATGATCACGGAGTGTGCTTTTGGTGGACTGAAAGCCCACTGGGAATGTATGTATGGGAATCTGGACTTGGCAGACGATTACATCCCTATGGTTATTGCCATGTACTGTACCCAGCATAATATTTGTGAAGGGAAGAGTAAAAGCTTCACTCAGGGTAGAACTGATGGGGGACAGCACCTGGAGACTGAGGTTAAACAGCCCAAGATCAGGGCTATTAGAAGAGCACAGGGTATGTCCAGACTGCATCCCTCTGTCAGCAGAGGTATGCAGATTAGGCAGGTTGACATTACAAATGAGGCAGAGATTTAAATATCCCAGGCCTAATTTGCATAAAATGGCCACCACGTTTTGTAAACCTCCTTCCAAGAGGCATAAGGGATCTGTTGAAAAAGGCTTTCTTTCTTGACCGATCCTCCTCTAGACTGCCGCTTTTTGCCGACAAAGTGCTGAGTCAGCAAAACGTGACAGCCATTTTATGCAAATTAGGCATGGGATATTTAAATCCCTGCCTCATTTGCAATGTCGAACTGCCTAATCTGCATCCCTCTGCCGACAGAGGGAGGCTGTCTAGACATACCCACAGAGTGAGGCCATAGGTATCAGATTCCTTGCAGCAGCAATTTGATGCTGAAAGTCAGTAAAACTTATTGGTATGCATAGGAGTTCAGTGGCTGCATTGCTTGAGAGTTACTTTCTTTGGTCCATACATTGCAATTAGCACTAGAGTGACCGTAGCTTTGCTGTGGTACGCTTGCTTGCTTGCTTTCATGTAATGGAATAAAGATTTCTTTGAAACACATGAATTTCATTTATTAAACACAATATAGATAGGATTCCTGTGAAGCATGAAACAAACAGAAGTACTGTGGGAGACAGGGAGGGAGAAGGTAGGGGAAGCAGGAGGTGAGACATGTCCCCAAAAATTTCACAAGTTTTTCTATGTCCAAATTTTATATGCAGCTCCACTGTCTGATGTGTTGTAGAAGGAGGCCAGCAGTCCATCAGAGCTAAGCTGCATGTAGATGAGTGTTGAGTGCATCAGGAGCCTGCAGAACTCTGCATGGGTGGAGGTTGAGCAGGCACGTATGGAGTGCATCAGGAGGTGCTTGGGGATAATATGGTGCCCAAATTGTGTTGCTGGTGATGGGGGGGGGTATACTGAAAAAGGTTTGGGACACCATTTGCAGGGGGAAAGGGGTGTCACATGTCATCCGCAGCCTCCAAGGGCTGCGAGTGGTTCGCCTCTTCAGGGGTACAAAACAGGTTCTGACTCAAGCCTCTATGCACACCAAGTCCTCCTCTGTCTCTGGGTCCATCTTCCCCTCAGAACACTGTGCCACAACTTCCTCCTCCAATCTCGGCCCACTTTCAGATGCCTCCTGAGATGTCCCCCAGAGGTCTTTGGAGTGGAGGTGAGATCACCTCCAGGTATATTATCCAGCCCTTTGTAGTACCTGCAGGTCATGGGTGTAGCACCAGAGTGAATTTCCTGAAACAACATTACCATCGAATCCAAACATTATTGTTGCTGCTGTACAAGGATTATCCCAGAAGTGCCATCCAGTAGGGATGAGCATTAAATAGACTTAGGCACAACCCTGCTTTGGGGGGAGAGGGGGTGAAGGTGTAGGTAGGGAAGCCAGACCATGATAAGGAAAACATTGTAATCATCCTGACTCTGAAAGGCAGAATGCTTTCCTGAGCTCCCTAGTATGCAGAGGGATATGTGCACATTGTTTGCCACTTTATGGAATGTGGTATCTTCCTCTGCAGCCTGGTTCATAGTGGGAGGAGGGAGAACCATGGCTCTGCCTACTTGCTGAGCAGGACAAATTAGAGAGTAGCTGGGCAAACTTTTCCTAAATTTCAGTGACCTTTTGACAAAGAGAGGGGTCAAATTGAAAATGTCACAAGCCTGCCATGGTGAGATGGCGTCAAAGTCCAAGCATGCCCACAAACTCCATTTCTACCTTTATGCATTGTCACTATTGCAATATGCAACAAGGAAAAAAGCAGCTCAAAGCTATTTTTCATTCTGGTACCTACATAGCTATTCATGCTAACAGAACGAGCATGTCTGGTCAGCAAAACTATCCCTCAAACTACAGCCATGTGTTGTTTACCAAAAGCTTGAGAAATGCCCTACATTCCTTGAAGTATATAGCAGAGCAATGCACACTTATTATCACAGGTTTCCTTGCATTTGCCAAGAGGCAGTGTGTCAAATAAATAATTTAGACTGGCTGAGGCACCACAAGAAAACAAAGCAATCTGTCATCTCAGTTACATTATTGATCACCAATAACGAGATACTTGCTAAGACAAATGGCTCTGTTATTATACTGGTGAGGTTTTAGCCTATCCTGACTAAATAAATCATATTGAACTGTTTGTTGTTTTTCGATGTACAAACATATCAATAATTGCTTTTTGCCATTCATTCTCTCCATCCATCTACAGAATGTATATATACAGTATCTATCGTTATTTCTTAACGGTCTTTCTCTAGGCACTACTGTCTATATATTTACCATTCATCTGTCTGGTCAAGAATGTCATCTGTGATTTATTTATTTATTTGTTTTACCTACAAAAGCTATTTATTTCTTTGGATACACAGGAAAATGTGAATGGCCTGACTATAAATTAGCCATTGCATTAGTTTTCAATACAGATGTAGTGCCACCAGGTTATAGCTAGGAATTTTGTAAAGTTTTAGTGTTGGAACATTCGTTTGTTTGTTTTAGTGGTTCTCAATTCCCCTCACCTTCCCCTAGATATGGCATATGAAACCTTTTCAACCTGTAATAATTATTTGATTTAGTTGTATTGTGGTAATTCCTCATGGTCCCATTAAAGCTGAACTTCATGGAAAAGCCTCACCTTCTCAGAAGCATCATCTTCCTCCTCCATTTTCCCTTTTGTTGTGTTTCTATAACTGTCTCATGAGTCACACTTTGTAAACCTGTGTGGTTTCTCAGTTCATCTAAACCTGCCTCCACCAGTAACCCATGTCTCATATTTCAGAAAAAGGCTAAGGACTCTCCTGATCTGGGCTTTAGTCCCCTGGATAGCCTGTGTGAACTTCAGTGAAACTTTATAAATTCTAGGATTGTTATCTCTCAAGGTGTTTTTATTTCTGTCAGCCGACGGTCAGGGCAGTGTGTGTGTGTGTGTGTGTGTGTGTGCTATACACCCGAGACTTCAACTGCTGAGACCGGGGTCCCTTGCAGCGGGCAACCTGGAGGAGGTTGACGAGTGCCCCAATTCTGCCAACCAATGGTCAGGGCAGTAAGTGGTGTGTGTGTGTATACTATACACTCGAGACTTTAACTGTTGAGACCGGGGTCCCTTTATGACTGGCTGAAGTTCTTTCAAATTGTGCTTGGTTCTATTACAGCAACTGAAGGAGTCAGGTTAAAACTTAAACAGTTACAGGTTTATTTGAGGAAGCTTATAAATCATATGGTTGCAATGGCTATTGCTCTATATCTTAACTACTAGCAAAATATAGATCTTAAAAATGGTTACAAAGAAGATAAAGATAGAAAAATAGAAATAATGGTACCAAGTAACAGCTTACTCTTTCTATGTGTACACTTAAGACAGAGGACCACATCCAGGTACAATTTTTACCCCCTTCTGTGCCTCTCGACTCCAGCATGTCAGGCCAGGGCCGGTCCCTCAATTCCTAGGAAAGACAAAAATACAAGGTGGGCGTCCCCATAGAACCTCAGGAGGTCAAACATCTAACCCGACCAGCAGGTAGAGGGTAGAATGACACTCAAAGTGAGTGTGTGCTGGACCCATCTTTTATACTCATGGGGTCACGTATTTCTCTTTCTTATCTGTCATGCCACATGGGGCTGGTCTGTCTTCTGTGAGACCAGTTCTTACAAGGGAGTTGTGAACTTAATTTACACTTGTAAGAGAGATAACTAAATTGGAATTACTGGGGATTCTTTTCTCAGTGGGAAATTCCTCTTCCAGGGACTGTGTGTGTGTTCGAATCAACATGGGTGCCAGCCGGGGCCGTTCTCGCAGCCTCGAGGCCAGCTTATTGACTTAATCGCTCTCTCTCCACATATCTGTTTTCAGCTTCTCAGGATCAGATGAGCCAGAATAGACTATGCTGATTTTATTGCTCCTTCTCTGTCCTGTATGCTTCAGAGAGGCAAATAAGATGGATGAGATGTGGGGGGGGAGGATGCAGTCTGTCTGGCTACAACTTCATGTTAGTTGATTGTGAGTTATAACTTTTCACAAAATTCTGCAGTGAGGACTTTTTACTCACACAAAGAGCAGAACAGCTGAGTAAATATGAATATAGAACATACCGTAACTTTATAAAGGCAGCTAAGCATTGATATGAATTAAGAAGTTGTTGTTTTCAGACTAGAACTATATTTTAAGTTCTCAGGATTCCACACTTGCATTTGCAAACTAAAGTGAAAAAGCAGAACTATAAACAATCCCAAGTATTAATTCAATTTAAAACAAGTTAAAATATTTTATCATCTTTTTGACGTGACAAAATTTGGATACATTTCATTGCTTCCTTCTTTGCTATACCCACTCTCTGGAGATTTCATGCTATTGATAAATAATCAGATTGTATGCTGAATAAATATCTTCACCTAAAAACTCCTTCAGGTTCCCATGAGGAAAACAAAACTGTTCCATAAAAACATCTCTACATGATATTCTAGCTCCATTGAAGTTAGTGGCCAAATTCTCACTGATTTGAGTGGAGTCAGGATTTCATCGTCTGTTTCAAAATGGAACTTCTATTCTTGCCCTTATAATTTATAAACATTCATTTTCAAAAGTTTTAAGGAATACTTTACTTTTTAGTAAAAATAAAAATGAGCTTATAATGTAGAATAACCAAACTGGGAAGCATTTTACTAATTGGCTTGTCTTAGCTCTAACTGGCAAAAGTTTTGCCTGTTTATGATACCTTCTACATAAGGGCCTCAAAACAATTTGTCTGTGTCAAGAGTTTAGCTTCAGAATCCCTTCATGTAGATATTTGTTGTTAACCCTGTCTTACAAATGAAAACACTGAGACATGAAGAGTTTAAAGAACTCACCAAAAATAATAAAGGAAGTCTTTGGCAAAGCTCAGCCTAGAAACCACATAGTCTGACTCTCACAATGGTGTGCTTTAGCCACAAATCAACCTGTCTGGATAATTGATAGAATGGTTGTCCTAAGCAGCTTAATAATAATAACAAAACTTCTCCCCACAACATCCAATTGGCAATGCATGGACATTAAAAATTCCGTGGGCTTCCTCTCTTAACTCAAGGGGTCTGCCCAGAATCCTTTGCCGAAAGTATCCCAAGGCTGTGCTATGTACTAGTTGATTTCCACTCTCTTTTCACTGAGGACAGTGATCTGCTTTGTCCTTCAGTACATAAACCTCAAGGAACAATCAGACACTCCTTTCAAATTAGATTAGACTAATATAAGAATTCCATGTTACATGTCTCAGCTTACTGCACTGTGGGGCAGAATAGGCACTGGGTTCCACTCCAGGCATCGCTCTCATAAATAGATGGTAATTAGCAGGAGGAGAGGATTTTATGGTTAGTTTCTATGCATAACAATGTCCTAAGGGACCCCGTTCATCATCATCTCCTTGTTTCTATTTGCTATCACCTTTTTAAAAATGATGGATGAATTGGTTTAGCAATCACTATCTCCTTCCTGGGTGCCCCAGTGGAAAGTTGACAGTTGGAGTGATTCTGCTTTTGTTACAGCTTAAAGACATTGTCTCCCCCCTTTCCTTCCAGGGAATAATAGACCTTGTCATAGATCATCATGTCTTTTGATTAAAAAATAAAAAGCTTTTCACTCATCCCTTCTCTTTTCTCATGTCGCAAACATAAACCAATATTTCCAGGTCATATGCACCTTGGAGGGCAGTCCTTCCAGGGTATACAGCCTCTCACACACAATAATTAAGCCATTTGATTTGGAACTAACACCCAGAAAGATGAAGCCCAATATTGACACATGGGATCCTTCTCAATCAACATCAAGTCTGTTTATGTGGTGGATAGATTACTTTCCCTCTGCTTGCTTCCAAAAAGGCAGCCAAGCTAAAACTATTGTAAACAGTAAGTTCTTCACCTAATGGACAATTTGTTTTCAAATAACAGAAGTGTGATGGGCCGTCCTCGGCCTGCACTCTGGATGGCAGGAGGAGGTGAGGAGCGAGCAGAGCCGTGGGGAAAAAGCCCCAGCGGCAAGGCACCAGCACGGCAGCACGATAGGGCCGGAATCTGCCTCCGCGCCTGCACGGCCAGGGAAACACCGCCCCCGCCCTTGGCGTGTCACCAAGAGGGGCGGAGAGTAACTGCTAGGATGCAGCAGGGGAGCACCCCATGTCACCAGGGGGGCGGGCCCTCCGGACGACGTTACATCCGGCAGGCCCTTTGAAAATGGCTCGCTGCCAGTGGGGAAGGGGGCAACTGCCGCCGCAGCTGGAGAGTGGTCCGGGGCCGAGAGGCCACCTGGAATGGCCCCCGTGCCCAACAGGCTGCAGGCCCTCGCCACAGAGAGGCCCCTCGCCGACCTCACTGGAAGCGAACGGTGCATTCCAGACTCCGAGCCGCCCAGGAGAGCCCCCGCGGAACGCAACGGGGGTGACGGACAACCCAGAAGTCCCCCAGGCTCCAACCGTCAGAATCACGGTAGGTGCAGGGGCACTAGAGATGGGCCCAAAGGGCCCCTAGAGGGGAGGAAGAGCTCAGGGTGGACAGACGCGTTTAGGGATTAACCCCCTGTCTGTCAGGCAGGGGCAATGGTGGGCCCCCGCACTTAGGGCCCTGGGCTGGGACCCAGTGGAGAGGGCGGGCCTGGGTCCCTCTCCCTCTCCTCCTCACAACCCCCGCAATCCAGGAGACTACGCCAACGCGCACCTGCGCCGGTGGGCCAACCCTGTAAGAGCCGACAGGACTAGCCCCATGGAGGGGCCAAATCCTGGGCCTAGGGTGCACACACCGAGCCGGAGTATAGACGGCGGGTCCGCTGAATCCCCCCTCCTTGGCGGAGAGGGGGTGATTGCACCCAACCTAGTGGCCCCAGGGCCAGGAATCCTGCTCAGGGGCCAGACCGATGGACAAAGGGGTTACTCGTCCACAAGGAGACCAAAGTTTCTTCCCTCTCTGAGTCTCTGAATCAAGGATTTTTCATCTGTACCTTTCTATACCTCAAGCTGGCATTCAATTGACACTCATAAATACCTTTCAATTACCTTTTTTGAAATTAGTCTCCTTTGAATGAAGCAACAGGCCAGACAGTTTCTAAGTGTCAGATGGAAAGCATCTCAGGTCACGCTGAAACAAAAAACAGGACTATGTAGCACTTTAAAGACTAACAAGTTGGTTTATTAGGTGATAAGCTTTCGTGGGCCAGATCTGATTCTCATCACCTAATAAACCATCTTGTTAGTCTTTAAAGTCTTTGGTATTATGTTACATAGTCGTGTCTTTTGTTTCAGCTAGACTAGACTAACACGGATACATCTCTATTACTATTCTCTCAGGTCATGTGACACATCTGTCTCCCAAGGCCATTATTCCCTACTATATATTAAGAATTTGCAATATTTTCACATACATTTTTCTGTTAACCACTTTTCTTCTGTTAAGGGACTTGCAGGTTTCTGTGCTGTAGGGCCTGCAAGGCTATGTTTACCCTATAAATGATGGGGATGATTCCCCTGTTCATAAACACTTATTCATGCTAGCTCTCATGGAGTGCAAGTATGCATAGCAGCATAACCACAAGGGTACAGGTAGCAGTGGTAGAAACACTGATGAGTCATTCCAAGTACAATTGCACCTGAAACAGCTGGGTATATACGTGGCATGATTCTCTTGTGCTGCCACTGGCCCCAGCCCTGCTGCCACCAGCACTGTCACCAGCATTGGCCGGGCTGATAGACACAAGCCCTGCTGTTGCCATCCTCAACCCTGCTGCTTCCAACAGTTCTGCTAGATGCCAACCCCCACCACACTGCCACCAGCCCCTCCCTCAGACCCCAGATCCTGGCCCCACTGATGCCAGCTCCAACCCCCACTGGGCTGCTGAATGCCAGCCCTGGCCCTGCTGCCACCAGCTCCCAGCCCTGAAGAGCCACCAGCCCCCCTACCACTTGGTTCCCAGCCAAGCAGGGCTCCCAGCCACTCGTCTCCTGCCCCACGTCTGCCAGCAGTAGGGCTCTCTTTGCTGGACCAGGAACATTGCTGGAACAGAGTTCCAGTTTTGGGAGGTGCAACCATTAGCATTATTTTAATTTGGCGATTCTAACTATTTTCAAAGTATTTCTTATATAGAGGGGCCAGTTTAGTTTTGACAGTTTTCAGGGACTGACATTCTGGAAAGTCTGATAGAGGCAGCAACAAAATGTTGGGCCTGTCTACAGTTTGGACTGTCATTTGCAGTTCCTATCACTGATTCCTTGATGTGACTCTTTCTCAGGAACTTTGGCAAGGTGATTTCTCTGAGCTCTGTTTTTGAGAGCATGTGCATATGCTTAATGCTTGCTGTACTTTCACCTGCACACCAAAATTAGATCGCTAATGATCCCTAACATTCTAAACAAATTACTCATTGATCTATGAGCTGTTACATATGATACTGGCCTATCCAACAAGCTTCAGAATTAGGAGAGAAATAATAAATTGGTTTTACTGGGTGTGTAATTGCTGAAAGATGATTTAGAGTCTTTAGTATTGATAAAGGTTGGAATAGAAATTTAATTTTACGGAAAGTCTAAGATTGTACCACAAGCTAATGAAAAACAATCAAATTACCTCATTAAGGGGACAGAGAAAAGATACAGAGGGCATAACTCTGCTCTCTTCTGAGTGGAATGGGAAGACTCTGGCATGCACACCCATGATGCTGAATACATTAAAAATAATGAAATAATATGAATATTCTTGCCTTCAGAGCAGAGAACTTCTTTCCTACTTTCACTGTACAGGCAAAAAGGAATTTAATCATGCTGGAATCTGGATCATCTGCTTCTCAGGCAGTTTGCATGTCTTATTGATGTCTCTTTGCTTAACCAGAAACCTTGAAAATGCCCTGAGAATATCCATCCCAATTCTAATAGTGGAATGTTAGTGGAATGACCACAAGCGTCCACCGTTGAAAGTGAGTTCCCATTGTTGTGATTTTTAGAATCAACATGACTTTTAGTCAGTTAAGTGTGGTTAATGTGATAACATTTTATACATATACAACCCGAAAGATCTGAAAAGCCTTTACAAGCATTAAGGGCCAGTTTCAAAGCATGCTGACATCATGTGAAAAATTATACAACTATGAGGTAGCTATTTCACAGGTGGGAAACCTGAGTCTGAGGGTATGGCTAGACTGTGGGGGGGAGTTTCAGGATACCAGAAAAATCTCTGATGCATCCAGGAAACGTATTTGCTCTTCTGCTTTTTTTTTTTTTTTTTTTTTTTTGGAAGTCCCTATATTCTTCGTTCTACGAGGAAGAAGGGGGCTTTCGAAAGAGGGGTTTTTTCGGACATTTGGCCCAGTCTAAATGCCTAAAAGCCTCTTCAGACAAAAGAATTGGAAAAAGCTACACAAAATGCAGAGCTCATTTTGCATAGCTTTTTCCAACAAACAGATGTAGTCTAGATGTACCCTGAAAGCGGTTAAGTAATATACCTAGGATCATAGTAAGCCACTGGTAGTGCACTTCAGAAATCTCTAAGGGTGTGTCTACACTGCACAGCTATTTCGGGATACCGGAGATAAATTTCAAAATAAGCTATTTCAAAATAGATTCGAAATAAGATACGCAATTTGCATAGCACAAATTGTGTATCTTATTTCAAGTTTGGGGTGCTGTGTAGATGCACCCTAAGACCAGATAGCATGAGTGAATGAGCTAGGAATAGAACCCATTGGCCAGCTCCCTAGCTGACATCCATGGACCTATGACGATTTACTTCTGATGAGGATCTACTCCCAGGAATCCTGATTACCAGGTCCCACTTGAAGCATTAGCTGTTCACTAATAAATACTGAGAGTTTACTCTACAGCATGATGCTAAGCCAAGTTTTAAAGTAAGCAGCTTCTAGAGCAGTAAGTTATCCAATTTAGGCAAAGGATATAAGGAAACCTTATACATATAAATAACTAATGGCAGGTTTCTCTGCACAATCAAATGCATAATGTCTTCTCAAGAGGGAATGTTGTGCTTGAAAATAACAAAAGGAACAAACAAAAGCAAGTGTTGTTGCAAAGATATTTGCATAGTAACCAGTCAACCTTTAACATTATGGCAGGCATATTTACAGTGCTGTTCAAGCTGATTGTTATGAGGTTGTTTATGATATTACGATATTTATAAATAGGTTTTAATTCTACACTACCTCTATCAGAAAACTCAAAGGAAATCCTAATTACCATTTTCCTGAATAGATGAAAGGCAATCATATGTACCTATTGACATTCAGCTAGCACCATTCCCTAAAAGGTTCAACTGTTTAGCATAGCTGCCAAATTAATAAGCAAGGGCATAACCTGATTTTAAACAGTGACTGGGTGATTTTACTTCAGTATTACAGAACACCCTTCAACTATACAGTTTAGACATATGAAAAATATCTGCATATTCTCTAACATATAGGATGGTGAGTACTGTACACTGACATGGCAGAGATTCAGTCTCTAGGACTATCATTCTGATAACTTTCGTGTTTTATCATTTATTTTATTTTGAATGTATACAAAATATAGTTTCCTGGTGTTATTGTTTGACCTAGGGGGCTGCTGCATGTTAAAACCAGATTCTTTAATACCTCAAGCCATCTTTTGCATTTCTGTGTTGTGAAATAAATATTCACAACCTGGGACTCTGACAATAAGGCATTTCAGAGTGAGCTGGCAAGCTTTGTTTCCTGGCACATTCAACCCAGTGTTTGTGCTGGGTATGTTTAAATTTTTCATTTGCACTGTCAGTTTTCCTTCACACATTTGCTTTTGGAAGTGCTGTTTGGGGGTAGGCCAGAGGTGCACCGGGGGGGAGGAGGGACGACTATCTCAGGTGAAGGAAATATATTATCAAAGACTAGCTATTTGTGATTTCAGATGCTGAGAAAAAGAAATTTTGGTTTTCATCATATGTTGATGATCAGTGTGATATCATCAATACTTCAGGTCAGTAATGTCTTGGATTCCTTGGAATACGGAGTTAAAAGCTGGCGCTGGATGAAATAATTATTATCCGTACCGAAACTGACATGAAATTACTTTTTAATAGTAATTCTAGCAAAGCCCAATAACAAGCCATCTGCTTTTATTAGTAATTCTTGAAGTAATAAAATAAAACTTCTTGTTTATTTTCACCCTGAAGTGAAAAGTAGTTTTTGCAAGTATATTGTGGTAATTTAATCACCAAAGGATGATTTAATATAAAAATGACACCTCTGTCCTCTGTCAAACTCTCTGTCTGTGTCTTTGTCACAGCTCTTGATTTTACTGAAAAAGATAAATGCTTCTTCCTGTTGTCTCTGCTGCAGGACTAATCTAGTTAGGGGAGAGCTTCAGTCTTCTCTCATACCTCATCAACAAAAAGCCAACTTACTTCTGATTGCAGAATACCAACAATGATACAACCAAGAGAATTAACACAAATGAGTTTTCAAATGATAAACAGAGTTTGTAGCACTGGCAAAAAAACTTCTGTCGACAAAGAGCATCTAGACTACATTGAGTTCTGTCGACAAAGCAAGCTGCTTTGTCGACATGGTAGTGTGGACGCAAAGGACAGTTTACATGCAATAACACCTTCTGTCGACAGAAACTCTGTCGACAGAAGGCATTATGCCTCGTAAAATGAGGTTTACCAGCGTCAACAAAACTGCTGAGTTCTGTCAACGTTATGTCAACAGAACTCAGCGGCAGTGTGGACGCAGGTATAGTTTTGTCGACAAAAGTCCACTTTTGTCGACAAAACCCTGTAGTCTAGACACACCCATAGTGTCCTCAGTGTTAAATATGATGTTGTGATTATCTCATATAGGGGTGTTCTGCTACACACCATGCTAGCCCCTTTTAACATGTGTAGTTCAGAAGAAAGAAGTTTCTACTGCTGTTATAAAGCCATAAAAGGCTTGTTTTATATAGCAAAAATATTTTAAAATCTCCCTTTGATTACACAGGAAAATTGTATAGGCTCCTGACACTAGGGGAAAGAATTACAGGTCAGCTATTACTTCAAATATTGAGGGGTGAGCCTCAAAGGTCAAGAGTGAAGTTTGGAGAAGTTATGGTGCTTCTCTAGATCTACCGTGGGCCTTCTGAGAAGAAGTGGCTGGAAAAAAATGTCACCCAAATTATTTTTATAAGTTGCTTTTCAAAGAAACTTAAAAACAAATTTGTGCAACCAAACATTTTATGGCTTTCAGTCCTAACAAGCCCTGCCCCTAAAAAGATGAACATTTTGTATCAATTTGTTTTCATGCAGGGGAAATATTTCCTGATAAGCTCTACTTTTGAATCTCAATCGCTGAATATTAAATGTTCAGCAGCTAGACTTTATAGGCATTTTGGAGTCTTGTATCCCAGTGGACTATTGTAATTGAGGACTAATTCATCACTGTTTGTAAAGCACTTCAGAAGGTGTTAGGATAAAAGGAACTATTAAATAATAAAATATCAAGATTTCTCCAATTTCTTCTGATGGAAAAAGTCCCAAGTGTCAAAAAAATCTCAGTTACTTTCGCACCTTCCCTGGTTGTGATACATAAACAGTTTAATTGTGCTTTTTCCTGATTCTCAATAACCAAATCCTTCAGGCTATGTCTACACTACAGAGTTTTTTTGGAAAATCGGCCATTTTCCTGAAAAATCTTCACTTACAACCACACTGCAATCAAGTTCTTTCGAAAAAAAATCAAAAGAACAGAGGGTTTTTTCCAATATCGGTAAACCTCTTTCTATGAGGAAGAAGCCTTTTTCCGAAAGAGCTCTGTGGACGGGGAAGAGGGAGTTCTTTTAAAAGAAGAGGAAAGAGGAAAAAGCACAGGTGCCCTGATGGCCACTTTGTTCAAGGTAATCACAGCTGAAATGTGAGATTGTGTCCATTCAGTGCAGACGTTATCTTTCGAAAAAGCAGATCGCTTTTTCAATGCACTTTGGCAATGTGGACGCTCTTTCAGAAGAAGTTTTTTCAGAAGATCTCTTCCAGAAAAACTCATTCCGAAAGAAGCCTGCAGGCTAGACATAGACGCACTGTAGTTACAGTTTAAGAATTGATATTGACTCTTCCCATAAATATGTGAACAGGAAGGAGGAGCAACGATGCCTGACAAATTCCATAAATCATAATTTTATTCCATACGTCTGCTTTTTAATGCCTATAGTTGCAATGTAAAACACTAATTGATATCTGAATACAGATCTCTCTATTGTCACATTAGATTTGTAGAAGAAAACATGTTATTTGCAATCAACAATAAACATATCCACTGATAGACTTGTTCTTAATACCAAACCAAATGCAGCCCGAACAAATGAAGAGTCTTGTTGTGATTTAGTATAACGCCAACAGTGAACACAACTGTAAATTATTTTTGCAACCTGCTCGCAGAGTCCCAAATTGCCTTTTTACTGTCTGCATTCCTAATGATGGTTGATGCATCCCCAGGAAAAGAAATTACTGAACACTTTTATATTGATTTAGAATTACACATACATTTGGTAGCAACAGGGACTATCCCACCAGACCCCCCATTTTTACTAAAGTAAAAAAATATATATTCTAAGAAAAGTAGAAATCACAATTCATGAGTCTTTATAGTGGTAATTTAACCTGGATGTTATTTGCACTATAAAACAATTCCTGTATCTGAAGCAGTGTTCACGTCATAACTTTGCATGAAGATCAGACATGTTTTCTTGCAATTCTAAGTTAGCTTTAAGGCAAGAGAGCTGACAAATCACATGCAGTGCTGTATTCTTAACAGAGATGATAGTGATTTAAGAATACCTGTCTTCTTGTAATGTATAGGATAATTTTTCCTTCTCTAAACTTAGGAATTGAAAACAAACAAAAATGGTCTCTGACAAATAAAGAATAAAGCATCCATTGTCTGTCTGTCTACTTGCCTAGGCATGTGTGCATATATATATAGAATGATCATCAGTGTGGTATATTGCATTGGTAGTACCATGTAATTGAATGTCACAGTGATCCGAAATGGAATACACTTAGAATTTGGGGCAAGGTGGGGACAATTTTAGATCTTAAGCTCAAAAAATACAAGCTTCTGACCAAAATCAAAATAACCTTATTTGTAGTGCAGCAGTAGAGCCTATATTGTCTTTATGGAACATCCACAAGAGGACAGACACAATCACATTTAAGGGGTATATTTTCAGCTTAACTATGACCTGTCCTTTATGACTGAAGGTTCAGTTTACATTTGCAAAATGTGTACCCTCAAATGACCAAAAATGAAGGTCAGATTTGTGCCTGCAAAACAGGGAGGCTACCGTTCTGAAAGTCAACCCTTTAAAGTGCTGTTAGCCTCAGATAAATGTGTAAACATGGCATTGTGAGGTTCCATTATGTGCCTATCAGCTAAATAAAATAAATAGTGACCTCCATATCACATTTTCTCAATTTACATGTAAAACAGACCTCATTCATAATAAACACCAAGGTACCACAAGGCCACAGAGGTCTCCCCGTTCGGATGCATACTTCTGACCAGCATTGGCACTTTCATGGTGGGGAGGGTTGATTATGTTGATCACTAAATACTGGCCTTACGTGAGTAAATCTCACAGTCGTGAGCTCTTTCTTCTGAAAAAAGGAAGGCAAAACTTAGCATAAGAAATGAAAACAAATACAACTTCTCTGGTTCAGAGTATGAGGATAAATATTAAAAACCCCTGCTGGTATTTTCCTTCAAGTATGGAAAATATGCTCAACTTGTACCATATGTAAATCGTCTTTCTGTGAACAACAGGGAATGAGTCCCAGTCTGTCATTTAATCCCAGGATGCTCCCCAGAATGGAGATGTCTCCTGAATGATGACTATCAGCTGGACCCAGGCCCCCTGACAGTAGTGTGATCAGATGCCCCAATTTTCAAGGGAACGTCCCAATATTCAAGGCTTTGCATTATTTAGCAGCCTATGACTCCCCACCCCATTACGATGTTTCACATTTGCAATCTGGTTACCCTACCTGACACTTCTCTTGTGTGCCCTTTCTATTGTTTCTGGTCTCTTCTCCCTGACCTGCAACTCTCTGATGTATGTCATTGGCTGATGTTTCTGAAATGAAGTAATGAAAAGCCATACTTGCAACCCTGCTGCTGACAGGCAGCTCAGAGATTTTTTGAGAATTAACAGATTTGTTACCAGCTGTAAATAGGCATAGCAGTACAACTTCCATCTCTTGATTCTGGGAGTTAGGGGGCTCTCTGAGAGTACAAACACATTTATCAGCTATGTGCCACAGCAGTACTCAGCAACTATAACCTCTCCATTTTCACTTCGGGGCAAATATTCTAACAAATGGGTTTACAGGCCAAAATGTGCATGGAAGCTGTGAAATGTAAGCAAATATGGTTGTGTATTCATGAAAAGTGAATTTGGAATCCATTAAGTGAGGCATCTCCCATTTCAAGTCTTTACACACACACACACACACACAAATTAACATTTGAAAGAACCACAATGGCCCTGTGAAACAGGCCAGAGTTCCATAGTATGGGGGAGTCATGTACCCTGCCGGACCAGCCCGTATAAATGTCCAGGAAGTGGCCACGGTGGTCCACGAGGGCCTGGAGGACAATCGAGCAGTACCCCTTTCTGTTCATAAAATGGGCTGCTCGATGCTCCAGGGCCCAGATGGGGATGTAGGTTGCATCCAGGGCTCCCCCGCAGTTGAGGAACCCGAGGGCAGCAAAGCAGGCCATGGTAGCATCTACGAAGCGCAGGCGGATGACTCTTGGGAGCAGGACGTCGTTGATGGTGTGGACGACCTGCAGAAGGGTGCAGAGAAACACAGGGGAACACATCACACAAGGCAGGGTGAGTGTGCGCTCCCTTGGCCTCCCCCCGTGATGCCCTCTGTGCTCATGCACACACACACACCAGGGCCCCCTCGCCTCCCCCCCCCCCACCAGCAGGCCTGTGCAAGGGAGGGATGGCCCAAACCCCTGGGTGACCCAGCCTGGAGACTTGGCTGCCCCTGGACATGCAGTACAGCACCCTCCCCTCACCTCACTTCCCACTCCCCACTCCCCTGGGACTTACTTCCATCACAATGACACTGACAGTGGATCTTCCCACCCCGAACTGGTGTGCCACCAATCGGTAGTCTGGCCAGCTTCCAGACTGCGATGGTGACCCTCTTGTTGATGGGGATGGGTGCCCGCAGCCGGGTGGTGGTTCTCTGGAGCGCAGGGGCAAGCCAAGCACACAGCTCCAGGAATGTCTGCTTTCGCATGCGAAAGTTTCGGAGCCATTGCTGGTCGTCCCATTGCCCCAGGACCAGCCGGTCCCACCAGTCCGTATGGCATCCAGTCTCCACAGTGGCCTTTCCACGCTGGGGTGGGGATGCCACAGGGACGCCATGGCCTCCCTGGTGAGGGAGTCCAGAGCGATCTGTGCCTCCAGGTCCTGGAACAGGAGGGCAGCAGCATGGAGCAGCAGCTGCAGGCACTCCAAAATGGCCAGCAGGGGCCAGAGCAGGCACATGGCCACCCCTGGGTCCATGGAACAAAAAACAAGGCAAATGAAAAAAAACCTGGCAAAGGCACTAAGTAGCAAAAGGCAGTGGTGACCAAAAAGGCAGAGGGCAACCACCAAAACTGATACGGCTGTCAGTCCCTGCAAGAGGTCCTATAGCACGCAGCAGGAGAGAAACGGCTGTCCAAGAAGATCCCTTTAAGCATGTGTCTCAAAGGAGCTCCAGCCCCCACCCCCGGAAAGGGCTGGTGCCCTTTTACCCTCTTCAAAATGGTTCCGGGCTTCTGCTTTTGCGCAAAAGCGCATCTACATTGGCAGGACGCTTTTGCACAAAAGCGCATTGTTATAATGATAACAATCTAGACGCACTTTTGCGGAAATACTTTTAACAGAAAAACTTTTCCACTAAAAGTATTTCCGGAAAATCATGCCAGTCTAGATGCAGCCTCAGAGAACAGAAATGTACTACGTGAACCAATCAAAGCAGCTTAAATTTTGAACCTCAAATTCTTTCAAAGAAGCAGCCACCTACAATTTAAGAACAGCTTATTTCCTCCTCACTCTTCTTCTTCCCCCAGAATCATTGGACAGATATTTTTGATTAATCACTACATTTGAGAGAACCATAATCTGAGTGGAAATTTCATAATGGGAAGGAATCAAAAGTTTGTAAAATAAAGGGATTGGTCGAAGTATTCACCCAGCACCAGTTGCCCTGTTTGATATTTGAAGCTCCTACTGTACAAGAAATGCCTTATTTCAGTAACAGTTTAGTTATGACATTTGCAATATTCACAAGGGCTATGTCTACACTGCACCCCTTTTCCGGAAAAGGGATGCAGATTAGGCACTTCGGAATTGCAAATGCCGCGGGGGATTTAAATATCCCCCGCGGCATTTGCATGAACATGGCTGTCGCTTTTTTCCGGCTCAGGGTTTTGCCGAAGAAAAGCACCAGTCTAGTAGGAATAAGGGATCCTCCGGAAAAGAGTTTATTTTCCGGAAAATCGCGTCTAGACTGGTGCTTTTCTCCGGCAAAACCCAGAGCCGGAAAAAAGCAGCAGCCATGTTCATGCAAATGCCATGGAGGATATTTAAATCCCCCGCGGCATTTGCAATTCCGAAGTGTCTAATCTGCATCCCTTTTCTGGAAAAGGGGTGCAGTGTAGACACAGCCAAGGAGTGAAATCACCTTTGCAATGGGTCAGCAGAAGTCTGTGTACCACTTAATTCCTTTAAGGCTTAAGTGAAACTTGAGCAGAGCTGATGCACAGATGTAGAGCTGAGCCTAGACCTTTTTACCCCTTTCACCCATCCCCCAAAGCAAGATTGTTCTCTTCCCTACAATACATTTCTCAGTTCTTTGTGAAATCGAGTTTTAAAGTGGCCTAAGTGACAGGGCTTCCCACTATTAAAATAAATTTCTTTAAACAAATGTATGGTGGGTATGACCTTAAATGAATGGTCATATTCTTGTTGCTTCTTATTGTTATTTTGACATTACTGAAAATGTCTTCCTTGAGGATGTCACTCTCCTTTGTGATTTAAAAAACATTTTAGCATCCACTAATGCACTTGACTATAAAATTCCTCGCTCTCAGAAGATATGAGTGTAGCAGTAACTTAAAGGACTTAGAGTGCAGTATATATAATGAATACATAAAAACCCTACGTTAAAGAATATTAAAGTTGCAAAATCAAACATTCCAAAGTTAAGAAATGCCAGAATTGAGGTTATCTGTGCAATATTAAGCTCCCTTCTTCATGTGTATTATGATACAGTTCTTAATTATATGAGCAAATATTATTTTCCCCATAGGATTAATGCCCTATTTGCTGCATGTCATTCAAACCTGGCACTGAATTACAGAATTATAAATTTCCTTATAGGCTTTTCTATGCTGCTTTCATTGTATCTTAGAGGGGGGTTTTCCACAGCACTCCTTTGTAGAGTGGTGGTGGTATTAACTAAAGCATAGAGATTAAATATCAAAATTATGAAAATTGTCAACTAACTTTGAGAGCCAAATTTAAGAAGGCACGGGCCTGATATTTCAGAGTATTTAGCATTGCATAGCACTTCATATGTTAAGAGCACTGCTCCCATTGACATCAGTTGCGGTTGTGAGTAAAGTCAGACCTCGGGGTCTCAGTTTGGATAATCAGAAAATAAGGAACACAGCGTGGCCACTTGTGAATTATTTGGTGCATGTAACCTATTCAGCAATGTATAACAACTGAGACAATGGCAGAGTTAGAATCCAGTTCTTCAGGGTGACATTCAGCTGCCTAAACCTTAACTTAGCCAGTGCAGGTTCGTCCTGCATGCTTAAAAGTCCTGTGAGGGGAAAAAAAAACCACATGTATGATCATGAAATACAAGACTCTGTCATAATGTATATACAAGAAGGCAAATTAAAACTGCACAGGCAACCTTACTTCTGACATTTCCTAACTTTTAAGTGCTTAATTTTGTTATGTTAACATTCTTTAAATATATGGGGGGTTAGGTTTTTTTTGCAGGTATTAAATTACAGAGGAAGATCATATTGTCAGCAAAAGCAAAGGCTGAAAATGACAGCTTCCAACTCCCATATTGCTTTAGAAACTGGATTTTTAACCAGTATCCACACAATGTCCTAATAAATCTCCACTGATCAGCAGCATTAATAAGTATGGCACAAATGCCAAAAGCTGACAAAACTACGGGGCGCAAAGGCCACTGGTGTCCCACAAGACTAGTAAACAACGTGTTTAAATGAGAAGAGAACCTGCTCACAGCTAAAAGAGGGGCAGCAACCATGCTTTGTATCTGACTATCTCTGAAAGTAGTTAGATCTGGAAGCATGTTTCTCCTCTATCTCAAAATGGCAGTCACCCAAACCTCACTAATAGCTCCTCTTCAGCAAGAGAGTCCTTCCCTCTGCCCCTTCTGTCGAACAAATGTGGAGTGATCAATGAGCTTTGAGGATGTCCCTAACATTTTTACATACTCAGCATCCCAGGCAGCAGTGGGGGTTTTTGCTTAACTCACCCAGTGTTAATGTGGTGTGCTTTATAATTAAGCCCTCCAATGAATAAAGAGATTTCCCATCTCAGGAGAAGATGAACTCTCATTATTTGGATTGCAAAACAGGCCTGCAGGACTCTAGGCTTACCAGAGAGAAAGTAACCTTATTTGGGGGGAAGGGAGGAGAACTGGCAATGCCATCCCATTATCCTCACCTTCAATGTGAGCCCTTTTACCCTGTCACCACGTCATTTGCTGCTTCTTACCAGGAGAAGATGAATGGTGGAATTTGTAACAAGGACCTTTCCTCATGCAGAGCAGCCCTCAAGAGAGCCATGGTCACCTTGCACTGGGATACAGGACAAGGTAGCCTGGCAGTACTAGAAGAAACACCTTCCTCTGGTCTCATCTTTCCCTCTAGCCACATAGGAGGAGGAAGTGATCAAGTGAGTTTGGGGCTGTCTGCCCTGTCTCACACCCTGGGCTTCATCTCCTGGGTCCCATCTATATATAGACAATGGAGTCTGGGTAAATAAGAGAGCACAACCATCCATCACCTACTGCCAGAGGAATCACTACATGCCTCCCTGTTAATGATCCTTCAAGATCCTTTCTAGAAACATTATTACATCATCATCTTTCTGGGGGATTTAAGGAACTTTGTCAGACTCCTGCAGCCTCTAGCACTCACAAATGATGGTTTATGGGGAACAACAGATAACCCTCCACTTTAAGATTTACCATCCTCCCTGCATCTGGCCAGACTGACCAATAGAATCATGAGGTTGCTGTAGAACTTCATATGGCCCCTTTGGGGACTGTGAAATTGATTAAAGGCCCCTGGACACCATAAGGGTCTCTGCCTTTCATGCACCATCAACAAATATTGGACTTAGCCTCTGCCTACCTTGTAGCACTCTGGAAATACTATGACTCCCGCATGCTTTTCACACACCTTCTGCCCAAGAGCAGTGGACACCTGTGCTGACTTCTACATGTCCTGCAGTGCCCTGGAGGCCTGATAAGATAAAACAACAGTATTCAAAGTGTGCTATGGAATTTTAGTGTGCAGCAGCAGGGTACACATAGTAGTACTGTATAGCACAGTAGACTTACATTCCAGCTTACCACACACTAACTCTCTGTGTATACAGACCCCCAGAGTTAGACTTTCTTTCTTTCTTTCTTTCTTTCTTTCTTTCTTTCTTTCTTTCTTTCTTTCTTTCTTTCTTTCTTTCTTTCTATGTTCTCTCCTTAACTGCCCCCCATATATTGCTGTGGCCTTAAGACTCCACAGAGCTGCTATCTGTTCCAAATGTGAACACTGGATAATTCCTTATGGAAAGGTGTGAGGCTTTATTTCCCCATCCAGGCTGAGTACTGATCTTAGCATCAGCTTTAGTTTTGAGTTTTCTGTTGATATGGGGTAGTTGAGCATCAAGCAGAGCATCTCAGTTCTGCTCTATATGCTGTCTCTTTCCTTTCTCTGAGATTTAGCTATGAGTGTATTGTGAGTATAGGATTTGAGTTACTATTCTCAGAGGGTACGTCTACACTAGCCCCCTAGATCGATCTAGGGAGGCTAACGAGGGCAACTGGAATTACAAATCAAGCCCAGGATTTAAATATCCCGCGCTTGATTTGCATGTTCCCAGCCGGTCACCATTTTAGAAATTGACTAGACCGAAATAACTGCCCACGTCCACATGCGGCAGGGAAACAGGATTCCGGAATAAAGCCTCTAAATTGAATTAGGCTGTAAACCTCATTCTATGAGGAATACCACCTAATTCAATTTAGAGCTTTATTCTGGAATCCCGTTTCACTGTCACGTGTAGACACGGGCAGTTACTTCGGGCTAGTCAATTTCTAAAACGGCGACCGGCCGGGAACATGCAAATCAAGCGCAGGATATTTAAATCTCGGGCTTGATTTACAATTCCAGTCACCCTCATTAGCCTTCCTAGACTGATCTAGGGGGCTAGTGTAGATGTACCCAGAGTCTCCCTTGTCTTCCTAGAGTGAAAATAAAGTTATCCCTGGATCTCTGCAATGGCACCATCACTAGTATTGGCAAAATCTAATAGTAATAAAAAGAATTAAAATGCAATTTTTTCATTGAACCCATTGTACAATTTGCAAGATGTATTGTGATATCCCAGTTCTGGTATCAAAGGGTTAAGTCATGCTGCTGACCTCGGTTGCTCCTGCTCTTGTGGACAGCCTCAGCCTAATTCTTCTTCCATTTACACTGATGTCAATCATAAGTAACTCTAGGGGAACACAGGCGATTGCACTGGGTATACAGTGTGAAGGAAAAATCAGGCTCATAATATTTTATATTAAAAATCTAGCATTTTATGCCAGCCGGACTGTTACACATTTGGACACTGTTGTCCATCTGAATATAAGTAGCATGAAAGACAGACAGGCTTCAGAAAACCAGCAGAGCCTATGTGATCATATTATGCAATAGTGAGGATGGAATCGTATTTTGTCATCTTGAGCAGCTTAAGCTTGTGGGAAGACTCTGGATTTGAGCATAGCACCACTTTTCCCCTCCAGTTCAAACCCTGATGGTTCCCAGTTTGCCAAGTCAATTGAGTCTCTTAGGTTAAGTCTACACTACAGTTGTGTCTAGACTGACATGATTTTCCGCAAATGCTTTTAACTGAAAAGTTTTCCGTTAAAAGCATTTGCGGAAAAGAGCGTCTAGATTGGCGCTTACGCTTTTCCACAAAAACACTTTTTGCGGAAAAGCGTCCATGCCAATCTAGATGTGCTTTTCCGCAAAAAAGCCCCGATTGCCATTTTTGCCATCGGGGCTTTTTTGCACAAAACAAATCTGAGCTGTCTACACTGGCCCTTTTGCCTGAATGGGAGCAGCATAGCATTTCCGCAAGAAGCACTGATTTCAGACAGTAGGAAGTCAGTGTTCTTGCGCAAATTCAAGCGGCCAGTGTAGACAGCTGGCAAGTTTGTCTGCAAAAGCAGCTGCTTTTGCAGAAAAACTTGCCAGTCTAGACGCAGCCTTTGAGTTTTGCCGGAAGAGGCAATGCAAATGAAGCGTGGATTAGCATTTTCTCGTGCTTCATTTGCATAATCTCTTCCGATCCGTTTTTACACAAGGGGTTTTTGTGCAAAACCAAGCAGTGTGAACGTTTCCTTTTTGTGCAAAGATCCCCTTTTGCGCAAGATCATTATATCTATTTTTTTGAGGCATAAGGATCTTGCACAAAAAGGAAACGTTCACACTCTTGATTTTGCACAAAAACCCCTTGCGCAAAAACAGATTGGAAGAGATTATGCAAATGAAACATAAGAAAATGCTAATCCACACTTCATTTGCATTGCCTCTTCGGCAAAACTCGTAGTGTAGTCGTAGCCTTATTGTTTATTTTCAGCCTGCATCACCAAATTCCTAGATGATCTTCTAATTTTTTTCAGCCCATTATGCATAGGAAAGCCATCCATGCCTTGACTGTCAATAACTGCACTAGTGAAAATTATGACTGCATAGCAGAATTAATAAAGCTTGGAAAACAGATGGAGAGAAAATCATAAATAATAAAAGTTAAAACAACACTTTCAAACTGTCATTCACTAGTTATGCTGTGAAGATAAGATTTAGGCTTCCCAGGCTGTAGAACCAGGACTGGCACTGAGTTGCTGTATGAGCTTGGGTAAATCATAAAATGTATGTCTCATTTTACCCACCTGTACAATGTGGATAACAGGTGGAAATAGTTATCTATGGGGCAACTTCTACACAGCAGCACTATTTCAGGATACCAGAGGTATCCTGAAATAGCAACCCCATGTCTTTTGAACACGCCCGCTATTCTGACATCCCTGTAAAACTCATTCTATGAGGAGTAAGGGATGTTTCGGAATAGCAATTTATTTTGAAATAAGTGCTGTGTAGACCGTGCCAAATTTCAAATTAAGCTATTTTGAAATTGACTTAAAAGAAGCTATGCAATCTGTGTAGCTCAAATTGCATAGCTTATTTCAAGCTACAGATGCAGTGTAGATGCACCCAGAGTGACTAATCATTTTGGAGAGCTCAGTTTTGATTTCCAACCTGACACCTTCAAAAGGGCCTGATTTTTAGACATAAAAAGTGTGGCACTCTGAATCAAAATTTTGAACATTTAAGGCTATATTATTTCCCTAGCACTGTGGTATGAATCTTACATAGGTAATGCTTCTTTAAAGTTTTGAGAGCAGCCTCTCTCTCCCTGTTCACAAAGTTGTTCCATGCGTGGCACTGTACGGTGCCATCGTTTCGGCAAAAATCAAAATAAGAGTCAATTATGGAGTCAGGACCTAGAATCTCTGGCATCTTTTCTCTTCAAAATTTTTCTCTTTCTTATTCAAACTCTTGTTTTTGTATGATTAATTAATAAGGTCATTTATATACATAAGGTGCCTACCCCAGGGATGTTGCAAAGTAGCTACAGTAGTTGCATCAGATAGTAAGGCTGGGATACATCTGGTCTTGAGGGAAAAATCACAACACGCTTGAGCTGCAACAGACAGAAGAAATGTTTGCTAATTTTCCATTGGAGGACTTGTAGTTTCTACTTGAGTTGATGCTGCTGAAATGAGAATTTTCACATTCTGAATATGACATAATTTACATGAAAGATAAACTCAGAAAATACTGCAGCTGGAGTAAGTTTAAAATTTGCAAAAACCTGCAAGATTCAAAATAGTAACCCAGCATTTCCAGGGATTAACTGAGTTGTTTGGGTCAGGTAGATCTACAACTGGTGAATGACTCCCCTACTGACATAGGAAAAGTCACTGACTATTAAGATGATGATACATCCCAGCACTTAATCAAGTTTTTCCTATTCATTTATTTTCCATCTCTCTTTTTTATTGTTTTAACTTCTTTGATAGACCCAAGCTCATATTTATTTTCAAGAATTTCATCCCTAGATTGAAAGTTTGGAACATAGCAGAAAAATTCATAATTAAGACTGGAAGGTGTTAACAGAACTCTGATGACATTACGGCACAGAAAACAACAATTTACACTTCTGCTAACTTCCCTCTAGAACAAGCAGAGAAAATCCATATGGGAAGGAGTGCTATTAAAGAGATATAGAGCTTTTGATCTGATATCACTGGTTTAAATCTTGTCTGGATCAGCAGTGCCAAAATCATTGCTATCTAAGGGTATTTTTGTCAAGAATGTGAATGTTTGATATTCTGAAGCCAGTTCCTACTGGGCAAATGTACAGATTCACAAACCCATCACTGAAGTTTGCTCCCCTTTTTCCCCTTTAGAAGTCTCAGCAGAGATGCCAAAGAATAAATTTTCAAGGAATTTGAACTCCCTGCATTCTCCTAGCACAGTCTGTCCAGGTCAAGGCTAAGGCGCAAAGAAAGGGGAGGGATTATGTATGTGAAACAGTCTCTCAGTGTCTGCACTACATGTTCCATGGCTAAATGGATTATTTCAGATGCCAGAGCCTCAGACTCTTTATATTTTCACCACCAATGAAGTCTCTTAAAATATAACCCTGGATTTTTTTTTAGTCAGACAATTGTGAATTTAATAGAAGTCTTCTTGTGTACAGGACTGCAGTGACACTAAAGGTGCATCCATATAGCAGGGATCCATGCAAGTTGCTTTCAACTTGTCTTACTAATGTGCTTCATTGCCCCAAACCAAAAGAAGTACTTCTAGGTGTGAGAAATCCGGGCTCAAGGTGCATCTGCACTGCAGGGCTTAACTCAAAATAAGCTATGCAAATTGAGCTACATCATAAGATAGCTTATTTCAAAATCAGGAGTGTCTATACAGAACTTACTTCGAAACAGAGCACTCTTCCTCCAACTTCCCTTACTCCTCATATAATGAGGGTTACAGGAATCAAAGTAAGAAGTTCTCCAGCTTGACAGTATTTTGATACTATTTTGAAATAACTGCCTGCAGTGTAGACACAGTCTAAGTTATTTCAGAATAGCACTAGTTATTTCAAAATAGTGTTGCAGGGTAGACGTACCCTAAGTCAGAGGACAAGCAAAGTACAAGAAGTGACTTGCTGATTTAATGTGTGATGGGACCTATTAGCCTGAGAGCTTAAAAATGTGATTATTTTTTCATATCAAGTTACAAAACGAACCCTAATGAGAAGATAACTTTTTTAAATGAGTCATATGCTTGGAAATATCCAATTGCCCTTGATCAGAATATGATCTATTTTATGATTCATAGAGGAAATGCAAGGCATGGTTAGTGTACTTTCTTTGGGTCAGTCGATCACTCCAGCACTGTGGAATGGTAATACGATAAAACAGCTATGAACAATACTGTCTTTCAACTATATTTTTTACCATTACTGTTATGTGTGTTTTGAGCTAAAATTCCAGAGATTAATTAAGAGCTAAATTCAGTTACTCAAGCAGGTGGTCAGATACCATGGCAATGACAGATAGATAGCAATATATGGAGATTAAATCAGAGAAAATCCATCCAGACAACTAAACCAGCAGAATATTGAGTGGCAGCAACTTCCAGTGAGAATACAAATTAGAACCATTAGATCAGAACTCAGTGTCATTACCTGAGAAGTAATCTTGATAGTAATGTATCGGCACCTACAACTTATTAACCCATTTGTTAGTGTTTTATATACTGTCCATTGTCTTTACTGGTAACAACCCCTGATACAGGGAGAATGACCAGCATACCACAAAGTTCCCAGTATTTAATTACCTGACTGTGACTGATTTCTGAAAACTGGCTATCATAAGTACACTTCTTCTTGTCTGTGCATCTTTGCCTCTGGTAACACCTTCCAATTTATGTCAAGAAAGGTTTTCAGAGGAAAAGGTTTGCTCCTGTTTACTACAGATAGGATAAAGTCCTCACAGAGCTGTAGAATAGCCACTGTTGTCCACTTCTTAAAAGCATGTGTGTGAATTCTTTACTTCTAGTGAATGATTCCAGGCTGTTAGCCTTGGAGACTGATGCCTTTTATCTGCAGAACAAGTGCACCAAGAAAAATAGTAGCATGCACGTCTCCCTCACCGCTCTGTCAATTTAACTAGGGAAGTAGGGAGAGCAGTTCACATAGTGCAGATTGAACAACAAAGGTTGCACCCATAAAGTCGCAGGCCTGTCTGATGAAGACAATGGATTTCAGGAAGGCAGATTTTAGTAAACTCAGAGAGCTGGTAAGGTCCCATGGGAAGCAACACGAAGAGGAAAAACAACTGAAGACAGTTGGCAGTTTTTCAAAGGGACGTTATTAAGGGCCCAAAGGAAACTATTCCACTGCGTAGGAAAAATAGAAAGTATGGTAAGAGACCACTTTGACTTAACTAGAAGATCTTACATGATCTAAAAATCAAAAAGGAATCATAAAAAGTGGAAACTAGATCAAATTACAAAGGATGAATATAAGCAAATAATGTAAGTATGCAGGGGCAGGATTAGAAAGGCAAAGGCACAAAATGATCTCAGTCTAGCTAAAGACATAAAGGATAACAAGAAACCATTCTACAACTATTTTAGAAGAAAGAGGAAGACCAAAGACAGGGTAGACCCATTGCTCAGTGAAAAGGGAGGATCAATATCAGGAAACTTGGAGATGGCAGAGGTGCTTAATGACTTCTTTGTTTCAGTTTTCACCAAGAAGATTGATGGTGATGGGATGCCTAACAGTGAATTTAGTGGGTTTAGAAGTTAACATTTTAAAAAATGAACAAGTTAAAAATTACTTAGACAAATTAGATGTCTTCAGGTCACCAAGGCCTGATGAAATATATCCTAGAATATTCAAGGAGCTGATAGAAGAGATATCTGAGCCTTTAGCTATCATCTTTGAAAAGTCATGGAAGTCAGAAGAGATACCAGAAGACTGGAAAAAAGCAAATATAGCACCCATCTATAAAAAAGGAAATAAGAACAACCCAGGAAACTACAGATAAGCCAGCTTCCAGTTCTAGTACTCTATGATTCTATGAGTCTGCCAATAAAAGGGGGCAATTGGAAGCATCATGTTTGACCATGGCTTTTTTTGTAACCCTAAGTACTGGAATTAAAACCAGCAACGTCACTTTATACCTGCCACTAAAGAGCCACCCAATAGTAACATGTTTTTTTCATTGCTAACTTAAATGCAGAAATGGCCTTCTAGAGGTGAAAGATTCCATATGCAGTTCCTAATACACTGAGCCATAATATTAAGTTAGGGCATGATTTTCAGCCACATGTGCTTCAAATTAATTTGAGCATCAACTACATTTTCTCTTCTGATCTCGAGAGATCATCAAGTCAAGTCCCCTGCCCTCACGGAAGGACCAAGCACTGTCGATATATTCTCTGATAGATGTCTGTCTAACCTGCTCTTAAATATCTCCAGTTTTGGAGATTCTACATCCTCCTCAGGCAATTTTTTCCAGTGTTTAACGACCCTGGAAAAAAATTAGGAGTACATTTTTCCTAATGTCCAACCTAAACCTCTCTTGCTGTAGTTTAAGCACATTGCTTCTTGTACTATCATCAGAGGCCAAGGAGAACAATTTTTCTCTCTCCTCCTTATAACACCCTTTTAGATACTTGAAAACCGTTATCATGTCCCCACTCAGTCTTCTCCTTTCTAAACTAAACAAGCCCAATTCCTTCAGCCTTCCCTCTCAGCTCATGTTTTCTAGACCTTTAATCATTTTTGTTGTTCTTCTCTAGACCTTCTCCAATTTCTCCACATCTTTCCTGAAATGTGGCACCCAGAACTGGACACAGTACTCCAGCTGAGGCCTAATCAGCACAGAGTAGAGCAAAAGAATGACTTCTTGTGTCTTGTTCACAACACTCCTGTTAGTGCATCCCAGAATCATGTTTGCTTTTTTGCACCAGTGTCACACTGTTGATTCATATTTAGCTTGTGGTCCACTATGACCCTTAGATCCCTTTCTGCAGTACTCCTTCCTAGATAGTCACTTCCCATTCTGTATGTGTGACACGGATTGTTCTTTTCTAAGTGGAGCACTTTGCATTTGTCCTTATTAAACTTCATCCTATTTACCTCAGACCATTTCTCCAGTTTGTCCAGATCATTTTGAATTATGACTCTACCCTACAAAGCAGTTGCAACCCCCTCCCAGCTTGGTATCATTTAAAAACTTAATAATCATACTCTCCATGCCATCATCTAAATAGTTGAATATCTATTCATTGTTATCTATTCAATAAAGATATTGAATAGAACCAGTTTCAAAACAGACCCCTGTAGAATCCCACTTGTTATGAACTCAAAGGGAGAAGGAAAGCAAACATTAGACCAACAACATGCTCATTAGCATAGCATGGATGAGGTAGACTCTCTATAGGTACAACCTCCAGACTGGGAAAATTATAAAATGCTATCCAGCATATACTGTGAATGTATTACTGGCCTCTGATGGTGAAAGTCCTTATTGCCTAATAGATTCTATGTTACTTACTGCATTATAAATGCACTGTCTGGATTCATTCTTCCCTCTTAGAATCAAGGGCAACTCTTTTACACAAGCATTGGACACTTGAACTGAGGACATATATGTGATATACCCAATGACAATGATGTTCATTTCACATTTACCAGGTGAAAATCAACTCTGATTGCTTCTGACTTCTGAGTGCTCAGGCCTCTAACCATTGGACAGTGACTCTGAAAAAGACTAGAGGGGTCATGGTGAATAATCATCTGAACATGATCTATGACAATACCAAAGCCAAAAGAGCTAATGCAGTTCTTGGGGGGTATAAACAGGAAAATATCAAGTAGGACTAGGAAAGTTATTTTATCTCGGTATTTGGCACTCATGCTACATTCATTTCTGCTGAAATACTGTGTCCAGTTCTCATGTCAACAATTCAAGAGGTTGAAAAATTGGAGAAAGTGTAGCGAAAAGCTATGAAAATGATTAAAATATTGAGAAACGGTCCTTATAGTTATAGACTCATGGAGCTCCATCTGTTTATAATAACAAAAAGAAGGGTGAAGGGTGACTTGATCAGAATGTAGAAATACCTTCATAGAGAACAAATATTTTGTAATGGGATCGTCAAACACAAGAAGATCCAATGTCTGGAAGTTGCAGAGAAACAAATTCAGACTAGAAATAAGTTGCAAATTTGTAGCAGTGAAGGTAATTAACCATTTGAACAACTGACCAAAGGTCATGGTGGAGTCACCATAACTGACAATTTTTATATCAATATTGGATTTTTTTTCTCTGCATAAACCAGGATTTAATTTTGGTTCTTCCTCTGGCCTATGTTATAGAGGAGGTCAGATTAGATGATCACAGAGTTCCTTCTGGCTTTAAAATCTATGATTTTTTTTAACATATACTTCAGGATAGAATCACATACTTCTCCCACCCTTAACCAAGACTTGCATTATTGTACTCTGTGTGTCCACCATGATTTATCACAGTAAATCTGACCTATGTCCAGATCCTGTGCTTCTCTTTCCTCTGAGGGTATGTCTACACTAAAGAGTTTTTTTCGGGAAAACGGCCATTTTTCTGAAAAAACTTCAATTATATCCACACTGCAATCATGTTCCCTCAAAAGAAAATCAAAAGAACAGAGGGGTTTTTCCTGTAATCCTCTTTCTATGAGGAAGAAGCCTTTTTCTGAAAGAGCTCTTTCAGAAAAAGGTGTGAGTGGATGGGGAAGCGGGAGTTCTTTCAAAACAAGGCCTCCAGGAAAAAGCACAGGTGCCCTGGTGGCCACTCCATCCATAGTAATCACAGCTTACGTGCAAGATAGTGTCCATTCAGTGTGGACGCTATCTTTCGAAAAAGCAGATTGCTTTTTCAATGTGCTTTGGCAGTGTGGACGCTTTCTTTCGGAGGAAGTTTTTTCAGAAGATCTCTTCCGGAAAAGCTTCTTCTGAAAGTCTAGACGTAGCCTAAGAGTGACAGCAGCGACCAGTAACTAAATAGCTTTCTTAAAACTAGGTATTATTTATAAGAATAAAGAGAAACAAAGTGGTTGAGGTAATATCTGATATTGAACCAGCTTCTGCTTTTGACCTGGTAGTTAACAAAGTATAAGCAATCCAGAGAAAACATACCTTGAAAACAGAAAAGACAGGCAAATGCACAGACTGGTTTACTAAGTTTTACCATTCCCTGCATCTGGGGAAAAATCCAACTCTTTCAGACTCCTGGTATCAGCTTGTATCTTTCTAAGCAGCTCCTTACAATTGACACATGTACACACACACACAGGCTGTGTCTACATTGGTATCCCTTTCCGGAAAAGGGATGCTAATGAGACACTTCAGAATTGCAAATCCACAGGGGATTTAAATATCCCCCGTGGCATTTGCATTTACATGGCTGCCGCTTTTTTCCGGCTCGGGGTTTTTGCCGGAGAAAAGCGCCAGTCTAGACGCGATTCTCCGGAAAATAAACCCTTTTCCAGAGGATCCCTTATTCCTACTTGAAAGCGGCAGCCATGTAAATGCAAATGCCGCGGGGGATATTTAAATCCCCCGCGGATTTGCAATTCCGAAGTGTCTCATTAGCATCCCTTTTCCGGAAAGGGATGCCAATGTAGACATAGCCATAGGGTATGTCTACACTACAGCATTATCTCGAAATATCTGAAGCTATCAGCGTTAAACTATCAAAATAGTTAATTCGAAATAAGTTATTTCAAAATAACACACCCACACATAAAATGCATTTCAAAATAGCATTTTGCTAGTTCGAAATAGCACGTCCACACTGATTGGACGCTGAATCGCATTTAAGGGCGGCTGAAACCAGTTCCAGCACGGCATCAGGTCAGTAGTTGCTTTGTGTGGCTGCTCTCTGAAGCTATCTGAGGCTTGTGCTTAAAGGGACCCCCTGGACAGCTGGTTCTCAGGTTTTCCTGCTTGCTTGCCTACCTCACTGAGGGACAGCAAAGCACTTTTTTTTTCTCTGATTGCTTTCATTGCCCTGACTCAGGACACCACAGCACTCAGCACCATGGAGCCAGAGTCACTCCTGGGCACTCTGGTGCTCTTTTTGGATGTTTTGCAAGCCTGACACCAAATGCTGGAGACTACCTGACACCATCTGCAGCAACCCAACCCCCAGGTCCTCTTCTGGACCCACCCTCGGGGCCGTGGAGGAGCAGCGGCCAGATGTCAGCGTGCCCCACCGCATCTGGCAGCTGGACACCAGCAGCGACTGGTGTGACCATATCGTCCTGGAGTGCTGAGGAGACCAACAGTGGACCCAGAACTTCAGGACAAAGAAGGACACCTTCCTTGAGCTCTGTGAGTGGCTCGCCCCAGCTCTGCAGTGATGGGACATGCACATGAGGCCTGCCATTCCCCTCCACAAGCATGTGGCCATCGCCCTCTGGAAGCTCTCCATGCCAGATAGCTACCAATCCGTGGGGAACCAGTTCGGCATGGGGAAATCTACCATTGAAGCAATACTTCTGCAGTTGTGGCAATCTCCAGCCACTGTGGCGGGGGGAGGAAGGGTGCGAGGAGGGGATGGGCTGCCCTAGGGAAAAGAGGGGAAGAGAGTGCAAGTCCCCTCCACGGGTGGGTTTGTTCTGCCCCAGCCACTACAGACTGCCTGCGGTGGCCAGGTTGCTCCTGGGGAGGGGTCACAGGGCAGTGGTGGGGAAGGAGCACTCTCAGCTACCCTGGCACCCCAGTGACTCTTGGTGGTTTTGTGTGTCCCTCTGCAGGTGGTCAAGGCCATCAATAGAGTGCTGCTCCACAGACTCATCTGCCTCACTGATGTGGATGAAGTCATCGAGGGGTTTGGTGCCCTGGGCTTCCCCAACTGTGGGGGGGGGGGGGCAATCGACAGGATGCACATCCCCATCTGTGCCCCGGAACACCAGGCCTCCCTCTACATTAACCAGAAGGGGTACTTCTAGGTCATCCTACAGGCTGTGTCTGACCTCTGGGGCCGTTTCCTGGATATCAACGTGGGCTGGTCCAGCAAAGCACATGACACGTGGGTGTACCACAACTCCTCTGTGTGCCAGAGGCTGCACGCCGGGACCTTCTTCCCTGACCACCACATCAGGGACAGAGACATGGATATGCCTGTGTGCCTGGTGGGAGATGTGGCCTAGCCACTACAACCCTGGATCATGAAGCCCTACACAGGACACCTCATCCCCTCCTGGCAGGCCTTTAATGCCAGGCTCAGCAAGGCCCACATTGTGGTGGAGGGTGCCTTTGGCCAGTACCTGTCTCGACCTCTCCAAGAGGAATATTCCACACGTGGTGGCAGCGTGCTGTGAGCTGCACAATTTGTGTGAGTGGAAGGAGGAGGCTTTCCTGCAAGGCTGGATGGCAGAGGCTGACCACTTGGCTGGTCTGTACATGTAGTCCTGCATGGCTGTCAGCCAGGAGGCCCTTCGGGGGGCTACCGGTATCCGGGAGGCTCCGCGGGAGAGCTTCCAGATTGAAGAGGTGTGAAGTCTCCCTGGCGTGTTCCACTGGGGCCTTGTGCCTTATTCCACCCTCACATCCTTCCACTTTCCCCTCCTTAACACCCCTTCCTGATATCAAATAAAAACTCGTGTTGCCAAAAAAAACCTCTCTTTATTGACCATAACTGGGCGGGGGGGGCTGAGGGTGGGAGAGGGGAGGGGGAAACCTGGGAGCAGGGAGCTGGAAGGGGGAGGCAAGGGGAGGAAGAGGGAGGGGAAGCTCAGGGTTGGGTATCTTGCCGGCCCACCTGTCTCCCAGCACTACAGGTGTCGGGGTCTCAGCATCCCAGGGGGGGAGTGGGTATAGCGAGGGATTCAGAGGGGGAGGAAGAAGTGGGAGGGAGGAGGGTTGATAGCTGGGGTGGCCACAGGGGCTGGAGTGGCAGCAGGGGCTGGAGCAGCAGCAGGCAGCAATCTCTGCACCAGGGTCTGCAGGTGGTCGCAGATGGCATAGCCCTGGTCACACAGCTCCCATAAGCTCTCCTGCTGCAGCTGGAGGGCTTCCTGCACCCAGTGCTCCTGGCTGTGGACCGGCCTTTGCAGTAACCCCAGGTGCTGCCACGCTGACATCCCTCCTGGTTCCATGTGAGCCTGCTGGCCCAGGTGCGGGAGGATGTCTGGGGCGGGGTGGTGCACCCTGCACTTGCAGCTGGTGCAGCTGTGGAGAAACCAGAGAGGTGGTCAGTTATCCCTGGGGACACAGTGGGTGAAGCCCAGCCCCCCTCTGCAAGGTGAGGACAGCAGGTCTCCGCACCATCATGTCCTGTTGTCCCCAGGAGTGTGAGCTGGCCTAGGACTGCACCCATGCCCCTGTGCTGTATATAGTGTGGGTGTGACAGGGGGAGGATGTGCCCTGCCTCTGCGTAGAGGGGGCTTGTGGAGGGAGGGCATTGTGCAGTGTCCCTCCCTGGGGTACGGAGCATGTAATGTGCCTTCATACATACATGTGTGTGAGTAACGGGCCAGGGCAGCACATGCACAGGTTGCTGCGTGATCCGTGCTCAGCAAGGCCCACACGCGGTCCTTGGGCTTCCTCTACCCCCCCCTCCCCGCCACGCATAAGGGGACAGTGATGGCACTCACATGGTGAGACCTCCCCAGCCTCAGAAGACAGTGGTGATATTGCTGCTGGTATGCCTCGGGGGTCCAGGGTGAGTGTACGCTCCCTCCAGGTTCCTGCAACTCCTGGCCATCATCCTCCTCCTCCTCCGTCGATGACCACCTGGGGGGTACAGACTGTGATGTGGTCCAAGGCCTCAAAGTAGGGGAAGGGGTCTGGGTCTACCCCTGGTTGGGAGCTTCCCCCTGTGGCCCTGGCATAGGCCTGCCTCAGCTCCTTAATTTTCATGCACACATGTTCTTGGTTGTGCATGTGGCCTTTGGTAGTCAGGCTGTCAGCCATCCGTCTGTAGACGGCTGCGTTCCTCCGTCTAGTGTGGAGATCATGGACACTGGAGGCCTCCCCCAAAACCTCGATCAGGTCCATGATCTCCTCACTGGACAAGGAAGGCATCTGCCTTTTGTGGCCTCTGGCAGGCTCCTGGGAGCTGCCAGACTGCTCCTGGGGAGTGGTGGAGGGCTGGCTGGCACTGGCTCATGCTGGCAACTGGGTTGGTGCAGTGCCTACGGACTCTGGGCTGGCAGGCCTACAGCTGGCACAGGCCCTGTGGCCAAACTGAATCTATCCCTTTAAGGGTTCCGGAGTTGGAAGGGGAGCAGAGGAGTTTACCTGGTTTGGCCCAGAGTGGCCACCAGGGCACCCTGGGAAGGCTAGAGGCCCCATTTTTCAAAATAAGCGTCTACACAGCGCTTATTTTGATTTAGCTATTTCAAATTTGGCGTTATTCCTCGTAGAATGAGATCTACCAAATTCGGAATAAGCGCTCCACTATTTCGAATTTATTTCAAAATAGCGGTTTGCCTGTCTAGACACTAGGACAGTTAATTTGAAATAACGACAGTTATTTTGAATTAACTTTGATGTGTAGACATACCCATAGGCTGCGTCTAGACTGGCATGATTTTCCGCAAATGCTTTTTAATGGAAAAGTTTTTCCATTAAAAGCATGTGCGGAAAAGAGCGTCTAGATTGGCACGGACGCTTTTGCGCAAAAGCACTTTCTTGCGCAAAACCGCGTCTAGATTGGCACGGACGCTTTTCCGCAAAAAGTCCCGATCGCCATTTTTGCCATCGGGGCTTTTTTGCGCAAAACGGTTTTTAGCTCTCTACACTGGCCCTCTTGCGCAAATACATTTGCTCAAGAGGGCTTTTTCCCAAACGGGTGCAGCATAGTATTTGCGCAAGAACACTGACAATCTTACATTAGATCGTCAGTGTTCTTGCGAAAATTCAAGCGGCCAGTGTAGACAGCTGGCAAGTTTTTACACAAAAGCAAGTGCTTTTGCGGAAAAACTTGTCAGTCTAGACGCAGCCTATATAGTGTTTATCATTCTTATATTAATACACGGTATTTACAGGTGCACTATAGACTACAGTCCAGACTTGTCCAGCCATGAACTGGTTACACGGTAATCTGAAAAAGCTGTCACAGATTTGAAAATGATGGTACGTTTCTGATATAATATTCATTCCTAAAAACAGGTCTATCTTAACTCAGGGAGTTTAGTACTGCTCTATAATGGTGCAAGAATCACTCGACCTGTCTGCAGAGTAGCAGACAGATTTTCTTTATAATTATTTTCTATTATTCTGCTGCACCTACAACAAATAATAGATGTGCACTTTCCATATTGAGAGTCACAGCACAGTTAAGTATGGTTTATAAGCTTCCAGTGTATGATGCATAACAGCCATTTGGATACATAATTCAGTTTTGAGGGCAGTGAGCCACTCCAGTAAACTTCACTAGCAGTTTGGGGTTTTTTATGTTTTTGCTAAATAGAAAGTTACTGTACAGTTACATCCCTATTATATATTATATTAATAAATGTGCCACTAGGACAGTCTGCTCTTTTAAGTAACTCGTCTAATCTGCGCACATTATGCTGGATTTATTCAGCAGTATAAAATCTCTGGAGAAAGCAATGAAGCAACCTGATTATAGAATCTAAATTTACTATCATCTCTGCATTTGTGGCACCAGGAGAAGGGGAATAAAATTTAAAGAAAGAAGATTTGGATACAAATGACTGCAATGTAGTCTGTCGGTGTCAATGTGGCTGTTGTTCCTAGCTGGAGTCTCTCACCAGTGCCATTATTTTAAAAACAAAAAGCCTTCTTTCTTTATGGACTGTAAAATATTCCAACTGTTGAAGATCTCTGAGACACTAAGCCTCATTTTTTAAGTGATAGTAAATATGCATTGACACTCTAGGCTTGGTGCTGCAGAACATGTGCAAACTCCATCCATTAACACTCCAGAACCTCAGGGATATCTCTGAAATCCTTCATTTTTTCAGACTCAGGCTATGTGTACACTATGATGATCTATCAGAAAAAGGTACACAAATTGAGCTCTGCCATTGTGTACTTTTTTTATGATAGTTTTTCCGGAAGAGGCTTTTCTGAAATTTGGCCCATCTACACGGAGACAAATTTCAGAAGCACCCCCTCTTTCAGAAGAGCTCTTCTTCCTTGTGGGAGGAGGAATACAGGGCTTCTGAAAGAGCACGTCTGCTCTTCCGCAAAAAAAAAAAAAGTGATAGAGCAGACACGGACCCTAGACATGGCAGAGTTTTTCTGGGGTACCTATCCCAGAAAAACCCCATAGCGTACAGAGAGCCTCAGGGAAGAGGAGGTTTTATCCATGGAGAGAAGGAGACTATGCACATTAGCTTGAAGGTACCTTGGCCAATCCTTGTCTGTCCTTTCAGGATAGCAGTGGAAAGACCATACACTTACTGCTGCTAAATGCTGGCTATATCTTGGATCTAAACATACCTGTTCTCACATTTGAGCTTAGAAAAATCTCACTCAGGCATTGCTAGCATTAAAATGTACTTTCCCTGCAGGTGCTCATGTATAATACTGTCACATGTTTTTCTCTGCCCTTTTAATACACCTACAGCCCCTGAATTCAGAGGCAAAACCAGATGAGTACATTAACATAGTACTCACAGTTACACATTCCTGCTCAGCCTTGACTGAACCTCAGTCATTCAGTGGGCACCCATGCAAAGTACAGTTGGCCATTTGACCCTGTCACTACCTGATCCTAAGGCAACAGCTCTAATGGATGTTGTTCTATTAGTTCTGTTGATAGCAGTAGCTGCTGTGTCATCTTCACAAGTCTCCAGACACTAGAGGACTAGACTATTACAGTGTCCTGTCAGGAAGCTTAGAAACACAAGGATTTGTGGCTTTCCTTCCAGCTGTTATATTTTATTCACCCTTAGAATCCAAAAGACAGGAACTCAGATTCTGAGAAAGGGAAAAGAAGCAGCTCTACTTTGATCCAATCCCCTCCTTCTCCGCCTTCCTCGAGGTCACCTCCTAGCCCTCTGAAAATTAAGAAACAGGCCCTCCAAGAGATGTTATATGCTTATTCTACCAGAGTATCAGTGGCCAGCTCTGTTTTAGGGAAGGGCCATGAACCAAGGGAGGAAGTGTATGTCACCAGTGTATGTCAAGATGTTCTTAGGAGTAAAATGGATCAGGGCTCACAGCTTTGATTCTTCCTCCAACTGGCTAAAAATTTCTCCTCTGTGACACAGCACCATCTCTATTTCTTTAGCTATATCCAGACATGAAGATTAATAGCACAACTCTCACTTCTAAAATACAGTGAGTTCACTTTCCACAATTAATTTGGTATATGCTAAAATTCGGTTTAAAGCACACATAACGGCCTTCCATAATGAACACATAATCCTTAAAAACCTGTAATGCTCAACAAATGAATTAAAGTGAAAAGCCATGTAAAAAAGAAATCATATTTAAATACATTAAGAGCTCAAGAGGTATAGATTTGACAGGATGATCCAATTTCATGCTATATTAATATAAATAGCTCTAATTTTACACACGCTTGTATCAGAATGATCCTTTATTTTTCAGGATCAAACTTCAGTATCACATGGATATTTGAACAAGTTATCCTTGCTTTGACTTTATCCGGAATCCCCCTTGGGGCAGATGAAGAGCAACTTATAAAAAGGGCCATTGATCTTATTTTTAATGTACTGGGGAAATTTGTGCCCTCTGCAGGACAAAATCAGCCCTGCTTAAGAAGCAGGGATTTATGCCACCTCCTAATGGCTGAAAACTACAAACTGAATATAAATTATTCTAGAAGGAAGACATGGTGATGATTCTCTTGCAGGTCAAGTGACTGAAACCTATCCTCTTGAAACAGAAGGCCTTCTAGTCTGTTGCCTGTTAAAATCTGGCATAGTGATGCACAAAGGAAACCACATCCACCAAACACTTTAGTTGTCCTTCCAAATCCATAAATAATATGATATATTCTGGAGTACCATCATTTGGCCTATTGTGTATTAACTATTTGTTGACATGAAGCACTCTTGTAATAGTCTGCCTGCTGAGCACGTATGGATTAGTTGATGAACTGTCCATCTGGTTGCAGCAATGGAGTATGATGTTATCCCTGAAAGCGACAGGCATGGGAATGAATGGTGCCATCTATCTTATAAAGGCTTTTTTCAGTATTTTAGAACTGCTGGCTGTAGGGTGTGTTGCATGTCAAAGGACCATGATGGGAATGAGAGGGCAGGCTCCAAGCCATGTCTACACTATGAGCCTGCTTCCGTATATCAATTTGTGCTTTCATTGACAGCAGGGCTATGTCTACACTGCAGGCTTCTTGCACAAGAAGGGTATGTCTACACTACAAAGTTAATTCGAACTAACAGCCGTTAGTTCGAATTAACTTTCATAGCATCTATACATGCAAACCACTAGTTCGAACTTAATTCGAACTAGCAGAGCACTTAATTCAAACTAGGTAAACCTCATTCTACGAGGATTAACGCCTAGTTCAAATTAAGTAGTTCGAATTAAGGGCTGTGTAGCCACTTAATTCGAACTAGTTGGAGGCTAGCCCTTCCCAGGTTGCCCTGGTGGCCACTCTGGGCCAAACCAGGGAAACTTTTCTGCCCCCCTCCCGGACCTGGAGCCCTTCAAGGGGCACGGTCTGGCTACAGTGCTCATGCCAGTTGCAAGCCTGCCAGTACTCAGCCAGCAGACCCTGCACCTGGCACAGCATGAGCCAGCCACCCACTGCCACCCAGCCCTCCGCCTCCTCCCAGGACCAGGCTGGCAGCTCTTAGGAGCCTGCCCAGGGCTGCAAGTGGCGGGCGCCCACCTGGTCTAGGGTGGAGATCGTGGACCTCATCAAGGTTTGGGGGGAGGCCTCCAACATCCACGACCTTCGCACTAGGCACAGCAATATGGCCGTCTAGGGCAGGATAGCTGCCAGCCTGGCCACCAAAGGCCACATGCGAACCCAGGAGCAGGTTTGCATGAAAATCAAGTTGGTCCAGTGAGACCCCTGAGCCCTGAGCTTAGAACATAAGAATGGTCGTACTGGGTCAGACCAAAGGTCCATCTAGCCCAGTAGCCTGTCTGCCGACAGCGGCCCACACCAGGTACCCCGGAGGGGATGGACCGAAGACAATGACCAAGCGATTTATCTCGTGCCATCCATCTCCAGCCGTCCACAAACAGAGGCCAGGGACACCGTTCCTACCCCCTGGCTAATAGTACTCCATGGACCCAACCTCCATGACTTTATCTCACTTCTCTTTAAACTCTGTTCTCGTTCTAGCCTTCACAGCCTCCTGAGGCAAGGAGTTCCAAAGGTTGACTATTTGCTTTGTGAAGAAGAACTTTCGCTTATTAGTTTGAAGCCTGCTACCCATTCATTTCATTTGGTGTCCTCTAGTCCTTCTATTATGGGAACTAATGAAGAACTTTTCTTTATTCACCCTGTACACACCACTCATGCTTTTATAGACCTCTATCTTATCCTCCCTCAGTCTCCTCTTTTCTCAGCTGAAAAGTCCCAGTCTCTTTAGCCTCTCTCCATATGAGACCTGTTCCAAACCCCTAATCATTGTAGTTGCCCTTTTCTGAACCCTTTCCAAGGGCAAAATATCTTTTTTGAGGTGAGGAGACCACGTCTGTACACAGTACTGAAGATATGGTGTACTGTAGTTTTATACTTCCCCTCCTCCTTCTTCCCCGACTTCTTAATTCCCCCCCCCCCCACACACACACACACAGTTTTGTTAAATAAAGAGAGTTTCTATTTTTGAAAACGTGTCCTTTATTTCTTACATCAGGAAGGGGAGCTAGGGAGGGGGTAAGTGGAAGGAGGTGAGGGAGGTGAGGGAGGAATGGGGCACGAGCCCCCAATGGGGAGGACTGGGATGGCTCTGCAGGCTCCTCGGGGTGGAAGCTCTCCTGCAGGGCCTCCTGGATCCTGACAGTCCCCCGATTGACCCCCCCCCCGGATGGCAGCCTGTGGCAAGTGCAGCCGGACTGATGGCCGAGTGCTGTGATGTGCCGAGTGTGGGCACTCATGGCACTCCAAGTCAGGACTGCTTTGCTGTCCCTCATCGAGTTAGACAAGCAAGCGGGGAACCCTGAGAACTGTCTGTCCAGGCTGGGGGTCGCGTCTCTTTAAGCACAGCCCTCAGCTGGCCTAAGGCAGCAGCTCCACCCTCTAAGTCCTAACCTGATGCCCTGCCGGCACTGGTTCCGACCAGGCTTAACTTCGGTTCAGGGTCCACTCAATGTGGACATGCTATTTCCAATTAGCAAAACACTCATTCGAATTAGTTTTTAGGTCTAGATGCACTAATTCAAATTAAGTTAGTTCGAAATAGTGCTGTAGTATAGACATACCCGAACTGTTTTGTGCAAGAATCCTTGCACAAGAGCGCATCCGCACTGCCATGTGCTTTTGCGCAAGAGATGTTCTTTTGCACAAGAGCATCCATGGCGGTGTTGACACTCTCTTGCGCAAGAAATCTCTGATGGCTATTTTAGCCATAGAGGTTTTTTGCGCAAGAAACCCCTGTTGCCCATCCACATTGCCTTCTTGCGCAAGAGGGCTTATTCCTCATGGGGAGAGGAATAACTGTTGCACAAGAAGCCCTCTTTTGTGATGTTTTACAGGACATTTACTTGCGCAAGAACAGGCTTGCAGTGTAGACGCTCTGCAAGTTTTTGCACAAGAACAGCCGTTCTTGCGCAAAAAGTCTGCAATGTAGACATAGCCCATGACATGAGTATAAACAGCAGTGTAGTTGCAATAGCACAGGTTGTGACAGTGGAGGCTCAGATGATCTATATCTAAAATAAACCCACCTAAAACCAGCGAGTATGCAGTTGACAGAGCTCAGTTGTGCTTCCGCTGCTGCTAGCTGAGTTATGGTGGTTATACTACTTCTCATACCCTTGCTGGAAGCTAGAGCATGTATGTGCATATGAATAAGAGAATCACACCCCTGGCTTGTAGGGTAGACATAGCCTAAGGTTTTTTTTCCTCCTAGGCATTGTTTGTTTAGATTATGAATTCTTTGCTGCATGGGCTATCTCTTTCTATGTATAAGTATGTAATACACCTAGCCTACAGATGCTACTGTATTACAAGTAGAAATAATGACACCAAGAGTTGTGTAGGTACAAGGGCTCCATGCAGATGACTTGCAAATAAACTTCAGTACACAATGATTTCTCAGCAGAAACCTTTATAGGACTGCCATGCATGTCGGAATTGATATGTGATCGAACCTTACTTCCATGTTACATTATATGTGTTCCAGGCTCAAAATGGGAGTGGACATTTATAGTGGTTAAAGATAACAGAAAAAAATGGGGGTGAGATGATTACCTTCATGCTTCAGATTTTAAAGCCATCCCTACTCTTAGGGTATGTCTACACTAGCTCATTAATTTGAGCTAGGTAGGCAAGTCAGGCAACCAGAGTTGCAAATGAAGCCTGGGATTTAAATATCCCGGGCTTTATTTGCATGTTCCCGTCCAGCCGCCATTTTTAAATCCCCCTTAGTTCGAACAAACTGCCCGCGGCTACACGCAGCAGTTTAAAGTTAATCCGAACTAAGTCCTTAGTTTGGATTAACTGTTACTCCTCGGGTGTAACAGTTAATCCGAACTAAGGACTTAGTTCGGTTTAACTTTAAATTGACGCGTGTAATCGCGGGCAGTTTGTTCGAACTAAGGGGGATTTAAAAATGGCGGCCGGACAGGAACATGCAAATAAAGCCTGGGATATTTATATCCCAGGCATCATTTGCAACTCCGGTTGCCTGATTTGCCTACCAAGCTCGAATTAACGAGCTAGTGTAGACATACCCTTATAGGTTAGTATGAGACTATGTCACAACTATTCTTAAAGTTTCTGAAATATTTGATACTGGCTGCCGTCACCCAGACTTCAGGTCAGATCCAGGAGGGCAATTTTCATCTTCCTATGTTCCAAATGCAGAGAGTGAAGGCTACAAGTGGGTAAGAAAATTGAACATTCAGTTCTCTCTTGCTTGTGCCTCTTGCAGATCACAGTATTTATTGGTATGAGTTGGGGTTTGAGATGCGGAGTCCCCCCTTTTTGCTGTTCGCACTCCAGTGGTGACTAAAAGACCTAATGTCTGTGAAGTAAAACCATTTCTCCCCAGGCTGATTGATCTCATTGGTAATTTACACCAAAGGTTATTGCCTAGATCATTTTGTTTAACCTCAGGTTGCTTTTAGTTTCCATCAAAAGATTATGAGCACAGTCACTTTCCTTCGGTTCTGAATGACTGAATGCCGTAGAAGGGAGATTAGAAATCCTGCAGAGTCCCTTTTAGAAAATGAGAAAAGGAAAGTCAGTAAATCAACTTGGTTTCCAGCTCGGCAGCCTCTTTATTGTAAATGTTTCACGTAAAGCATAATGACCTTGCAGTAGAAATAATGAGCAAGATAACAAGTGGGATTGCACACTTGGCCCAGTAGAAGCCATGCCTGGTTTAACACAGCAGTATTAACATGAAAGCTGACCCTGTAACATTCAATATAAGGTGCTATTTGGAAAGCAGAGTACCTAGCAAAGAGGAAAGGTGGCCTGGAAGATCAATGTATAAGAAGTATGTAGACTTTTACCTTTATGTGAAATCCAGCTCAAGTTGATAATGAAAGGTCCTTACAATATGTTGCCTGGGCCATGATCCTCTGTGGAATGCATTGGGCATTCTCTTTGGCAATATGAGCTCCTCAGACTCTCACCACTCTAATCAGAGTTAGCAAGGAGTAGCAAAGTAGCAGGGAGCCTTGTACCTGTTCTCCAGCTTCATTCTCTATTGTTTTCATTTTGCATCAATCGTAAGTGTCTGGTATGTGTTTAATACACAAATATGAATAATTATTAACCCAACATCCAGTGCCTCATAAGTCCCCAGATCAGACCTTCATGATCCTGCAAATTCTTGCATTAAGAAGCCTCACGTACCACTCTAGTATTCTGGTGTTTGACTAGCCTTACTTCTTCTCCATTATAGAATGGTGCAGCTACTTCCACTTTCTTATTCTCATTCTTTTTCTCAATTCTTCAAACATTCTTTAGATGATTTTTCTGACATTTCTTTCTTTCTTTCTTTTTTTCATACCATGTATTTGAGATTCAATACAAGTTTATATCTGGCTTTTTCATCTGTGAAGTTGCCTGAGAGACCTTTTTAGTAAAATCATTTATGACCCCAAGTCAAGATATCTTGAATCAGGGCCCCAAATCATAACTCACCTCCTTTGTAATGTGCTTCGAGGGTCTCAGATGTTAAGTGTTCTATAAGGGCAAAATATTGTTTTATTAATAGCCCAATTCTGATAGCTACATTATACATGTTGAATAGTATCTTTCTCCACAAGTATTTCTACTGACTTTGATGGGACTAGTCCTGGTCAAAGGTACTGTTCATTGTTAGTATGGTGTTGGAATATGTAATACTATCATCCCTCTTTCCTAAAGGAAATTTTGGCCATCGCTCTCTTCTCTATTCCCCGGTGCACAGCATCACTGTGTCCACCTATTCCGGAAATTACCTGCCTCCAGTAGCCCTGTAGAACACTTTCTTTCCCTTACTCTTCCTTTCCATTCTTGTCTTGCTAGTGGTTAGAACTTTCAGCTAAGCTCTGCTGAAAGAACAAACTACTTCTTGCGCTCTCCTCACTCTGGGTATGTCTACACTACCCCGCTAGTTCGAACTAGGAGGGTAATGTATGCATACCGCACTTGCTAATGAAGCCCAGGATTTGAATTTCCCGGGCTTCATTAACATAAGCGGGGAGCCGCCATTTTTAAATCCCCGCTGCTTCGAACCCCGTGCAGCGCGGCTACACGGGGCTCGAACTAGGTAGTTCGGACTAGGGTGCCTATTCCGAACTACCGGTACACTTCATTTCACGAGGAGTAACGGTAGTTCGGAATAGGAACCTAGTCCGAACTACCTAGTTCGAGCCCCATGTAGCCACGCTGCACGGGGTTCGAAGCAGCGGGGATTTAAAAATGGCGGCTCCCCGCTTATGTTAATGAAGCCCGGGAAATTCAAATCCCGGGCTTCATTAGCAAGTGCGGTATGCATACATTACCCCGCTAGTTCGAACTAGCGGGGTAGTGTAGACATACCCTCTTTTAGGTCATCCAGGGTCTCACTTTGTTCCTCTAAACCTCTTTTCTATCACTCAGAATTTATAGTCTTTTTTAAAGTGAATTTAGTGCTAGTGGTAGTTGCCTAATTTGGAGATAGATGTTCCCTGCTGATGTGCAGAGCAGGGACAACACGGGCATCAATGCAAGTTTCTCTCATCTTGCCTTACCAACGTACTTCATGGCCCTGAACTGAAAGGAGTAGTTCTATGTGTGAGAAATCCTGGAGTCTCCAGTCTCAGGGTGCATCTACACTACAGGGTTTAACTTGAAATAAGCTATTCCATGTCTGACAGCGTGCCCGTTATTTCAAAATATCGTTGGAAATAAATGGGTGAGATAGTCTGATATCCCTGTAAACCTCAGTCCATGAGGATTAAGAATAGCAGTTTATTTTGGAATAGCAGTTTATTTTGAAATTTGGCGTTGTGTAGACAGCGCCAAATTACAAAATAAGCTATTTCAAAACATTTGCGTAGTGCAAATTGCATAGCTTATTTAGAGCTCATGGTGCTGTGTAGACATACCCTTAGAGACTAATATATATATGCATACTACATGTAGTATGTATATATGTGGTCTCCTGAGCTTTCATGAGAAAAACTCACTATCTCAGACTATATATACAGGAATACTCGGGTTTTTTGAGTCTCCAAGTTTAGCACCAAAAGTGTCATGCCAGGATTGCATAGGGGATGCTTATGGTTTCCAGAGCTGTCAGTTTGACTCCTTTTGGTTCCAGAAAACTCATTTTAGCATTTGAAAAGGGGGCAAAATGATAGTTTGACTCAGTTTTAATGTGTGGTACAAGCAGGAACATGCTCAATTTTCACTTTTTTGGTCCTGTATTAGAAAGCCAGACTCAAGTCCCCTTGCTGATGTATCATTCATTGACTGGCCAGCATTGCAAACATTTCTGAGTCTAATGGAACAAGCACATCTCTCATCTTCAGAAACTTTCCAGCTCCCACACACCAGAGCTCTTGCCAGAGTCCACAAATATCTGCTTGACTTTACTTGGCTAAGTTACAGACAATGCACATTTATCATTCATTCCAGGCAGCAGCTACTAGTCTAAGAGCTTATGCCATGGATCAGAGCATGAAAAGCCTCTTTGTAATGACATGGGCATTGTTCCAAAGCAAAACCTAATATAAACTACTGCTTCATAAATGAATTGTACAACTGAAGTGACTAGATGGAAATCTGTCCTTTCAACTGGTGTTTTGGTTAGCAATGAGTGCGGGGGGGGGGGGAGGAGAGGGGGAGGTTGACTGCTGCACAGTGCCAGCCCTAGGCAAGCGCCCTATCCCCTGGGCCACACTGGAACCCACCCCACCCCCTTGCTGTCAGGGTGCCCACTGTCCTTAACTATTGCAGTCTGTGAGAGCGCTTCCAACAGATCTACTGTGGAGAGTAATGAATGATGCCAGAAAGGATACAACATAGCACATGAAGGAGTGCCTCTCCTCACTCCACATTCATGCAAACTCCATGGAACAAAACAGAAGATGACAGCAAGAAACATGGCAAAAGGCACAGGTTTAGTACTCTAAAGAGGTGTGTTCAATGCACAGGTCAGTCACAGACCTCCTGTGTGACCACAGACAAGTCATTTTTACTTCTGTGCATCTCTATTTAGAAATTCATATTGATATTTACTCACCTCTGTGAGGTTTTTAATAATAAATTCATGAATGTTTGCAATTATCATATGAAAGTTCATGGTATGTGTAAAGAACTGTTTGTTTCTTTCTATAAATGTCCGTGTGCCAAATGTTATATGCACTTTATAACATACCAGAATGAAACAGATCTTTCCTCATTTTTGTTTCTGATGGACACATCCCATATCACAAATCATAAGCCACCTATGAGGACTGCACTGGCTCATTTTAAGACAGATTCTCTTTATTTTATTTAAAACCATGTGCAGTCACCCCCATCAGTCTTTCTTTTTAGAAACTTCCTCTTAACTCATAAGTTATTCTTTGAAACAGACATCTTCCCTACTTTATTCCCGCTAGCTTTATCACTTATTATTTCTCTGCCTTCCTTCTATTTATTAGTCAGAGCCTGTCTTTACAACACATGTATAGCTCCTTAAGCAAACAAACTAATTTTAATTCTTCCTGTGACCAGGGGTCTGGATAGACCATGCTGAGAATGCTATGCTCAAGGCAGACTGCAAGTAATACGGCAGACAATCCCCCAGAAATTATGGCTTATTCTATAATTAGATTCACGCAGAAAGAAACAAAATAGCATCAGTAATATTGTGCAGGCCACCGAGAAGCAAAATATTGTTCCTTTTAAGCTTTCAAGTCCCTGGCCCTCATCTAATATATCCAGTACAGCAAGAGGTTATTGAAATTGGTTATTGAAAACCTGATTCACCATATGTGAGGTGAATCAATCCCAAAAGACTAGACACTGATCACCAGGTCAACTTGAATCTCAGATATTACCCAATAATCACACAGAGGCCAATCTTTAGTAAATAAAATACTAAAGTTTAATAGGAGAATGAAGCCAAATATACACGGTGTCACCCACTTAGTAATTGAGAGTCAGAACTTCAAAACAATTTACACCAAATCTTATAGGAAATGAGTGTAGAGTCTTCAGAGAGGGAGTGATGTGAGATCATAAAGACATGAGCTGCTGCTCTCAGAATGAGATATATATGAGACTAGATTTACCCAAAGTCACTTGGGTCCTTTTGTTTTTCTTCATTTAAATCCATGGTGCGGGGATGGGGATGAGGGGTTCAGTTTGCAGGCTGCTGCCCCAAGGAGGGAGGACAACCCCAGCCCTTTCTCACTACAGCAGTTTGGGGCCAGGTGAGAAGAACCTGTCCATGGCTGCTGCAGCTGCAGCTGGCACAGCTGAAGGAGAGGTGCATGCCCCCTGGCTGGGAGACAGACAAACCCTCTGAAATATATAGTACAGTAATACTCCGGTGTTCCGGCATCCAGTGGTCCGGTACGCCTGATGGTCCGGCACCAACTGCAACCCGAAGTGCTCCGGCAGCTGCTTCAAGTTGTTAGAGTAATTGATTAACTGCGGCTGGATGCACAGCTGACACGCAGTTAATGTAACTTTCCTCTCTACTGCCGGGAGGGGGGGGCAGGGGAAGGTAGGGGTCGGTGGGAGGGGGGGGAGGAGGACAAGGGGGCGAGGGTGTGTCAAAGCAGCCGCATTCAGGACATTCTGGTCAGTTACAGTCACTCCGGCTGGATCCATAGCCGACACGCAGTTAATGTAACTTTCCTCTCTACTGCAGGGGGGGAGGAGGGCGGTGGGAACAGGTAGATCCACAGGTGACAGGCTTTTGCTGAAACTCACAAGAGATCATCTCCCCTCCCTGTCCCTGCTGCTTTTACCAGTAGACCGATAGTCCAGGATCAAAAGATCAAGTGAGTGAGCTTGTGCAAAAAACCAGAGGCAGCAGTTGAACCCAGTGACTGTAACTGACCAGAACGTCCTGAATGCGGCTGCCTGCCTGTCACCACCTCTCCTCTTCCGCCGCTCGCAAACTCTGCCTCCCTGCAGCAGGAGGGAGGGTTTGGCACACCCCGCCCCCTCCCCCGCTTCCCCTCCGACGAGACCCGCCCCTGCCAGAGTACCTCCTGATAGTCCGGCATTTCTGATAATCCGGCACCACCTGGGTCCCAAGGGTGCCAGATTATCAGAAGTCTACTGTACATAGCTGTCCTTTTCTCCATCTTTGCCCCCTGCTGGCCTAATGGAGTTATACATATCCTGATCCCCATCTCTGGCCCCTTGCAACCTCCCTGTGGTCATTCTGCAGTATAACTCCCTCCTACCAAACCCATGACCTTGCTTAAAGTTATGATAAGAGAAAGCTGCATAAAACATTTGGTGGTCATAGCTCTTACTATTTAGGATTTGAACAAACAGGCTCATAAACAGACAGATGTACATTCAAACCCCAGAAAATAAAGATTTAGAGTAATTTCTTAATAACATTAGAGTACTCATTTACCATTCTAAACCATTCTCAAGATAGGATTTTTTTTAATCCTGTGGTTATTTATGGATTGCTGACAACTCTAGTAATATATCAAAGATATAGTCTTATTTGATAAATAATAATAATTTAAAAAAAAATAATATTGAAGTAAATTTAATGTCATACAAATAAAATATTCATTAAACATATAGGGAGAGATTCTTAGATGGTATAAACTGAATCAATAGGCAAGTCCTTTTGGCAGTGATAGCGTATGCTGCCTGCTTAGCGGGGATTCCACCCGAAGCGTGCTGAGATCCTGGAGGTCAATCCCCCACCCTGGACTCCTTCCTATCATCCCTGGGCATTGTTCCAGTCTCAGGGCATGGCTTGGGGACTTGGGGCCTCAGAGCAGTCATCCCGGGCCGGGGTTCTTGCTGAAGCTGCGGCTGCTGCTGCAAGGTCTGCTGCTCCTGGAGCTGCTGTGGTGGCAGGTGATAAGGAGCTCCTAACTGAGCTCCTTCCCCTCTAGTGGTCTGCCCCAACTGCCCTGTGTAGCCTTCTTTTATCTCAGAGCAGCTGGAGCATGCCCAGTAAGCTACAGGGGGTGTGGCCTCCTCCACCCTACTGGTGGAGTTAATCCCCTCCTGTCTAGTGAGGGGTAGATTTACGCCATCACAATATCAAAAAAAGGGGGGGGGGATTATTTATCAAGTCAAGTGTAGGACCAATGTTAATAAGGCCAATTTAGTCAGGGTGGATGTTGCTTGCTCCCAGCAGCTGATGAGAAGACATGAATACCAAGAGAGGGAAAAAAGGGTTTGTAGTGAAAAAACCATTCTAAATCCTTATTCAGTCCTAATTTGACATGTTAAATTCCCAAATGAATTGCAGTTCTGGTGTTTTTCTTTGTAGTCTTATTTTAAATCAATAGAGTTATGGAGCTGTACACCAGCTAAGCATCTAGCCCATACTCTTGGCCCTTAAAATCCCACTTGGGATTAAGGAAATCAAGCATCATTTTTTATACATCTGTATAATTCAGTGTTACTCAGTGGGAATCTGGAGAGAAGAAACTCCTCTATAGGACTAGGAGAGTAGTTGGGAACTCAAAAAAAGGACTCATATGCTGAAAATTAGTTATTTACTTAAGTGGTTTGCAGACTTGGGGGCTGAAACAGCAGAAGAACTCATGACTCCCGAGTTCTAACAGGCTGCCAGTGACTCCCTATACTGACCTTGGACAAATGTTTAAACTGAATTGCATCAGTCTTCCCCTTGTATATAATGAATGAAACAGAACACGTACCATACATGAGTGTTGTGAGGCTTACATATTAATTTGTATAACACTAGCATACCTGGAAAAAAGGAAGAGCAAAATATTTTTGATGGGCAAAGAAAACAATATTGAGCTCTCTGAAGATAACTACTTCATATTCTATTCATTTTATTTTCTAAAAATGTGTTAGATATCCAGTAATTAATGGTAGGTACAAAGACACTGAGAATGAGAAAAAATGGAAAATATGCAATCTATTCTTGCAAAATAGTTTATTTTAGATACACTGGCATACACTGTCACAAGGATGTGACTTGATAAAAGTTGCCGCCTCCAGTCTAGAAGGAAAATATACAAGCTTCAAGCTTGATTTTGTCTTCTAGCATAGAAAAAATCCTGAATGGCAAAATCAGGACCAAAGTTGCATGCTTTGCAGGCTATTTGTTCCAAGAAAAAAAATTATCTAGCTTAAAAAAAAGAACTACTCTTTCATAGCATTCTAAATCTCTGTACAAATTATTCATGTTGTTATTATTATTATTATAATTATTATTATTAAGCAGAAGAGCTAGTCAAGTGTGCACTTTAAATTGGAAAATAAATTTCCTTACAAACTTTTTCAGGGTATATAGAGTTGTCACTGAGATTTCATGGCTGCTGTGATGAATTGCCATTATGATATCATTCTCATAAAGAGAAAATTAAAAAGGGACTTTCACACTAGAGCAAACATCAAAAATTAAAGACAATTTAGCCAAAGCGAAAACTGTCTAAGCCAATCTTTCCCACTGATCTCTTTGCTGTTTTCAAAGAAATATGCTTTTTGCTGGAAGACTTTCCAATTGAAGGGCTGGCTTCTTCTTTGACCCAAAGTGAAGTTATTGCACTCTGGCAGTTCTCAGTCATGGAGATGTGTGTAACATCCCAAAATTGGTTCAAGTCTGAGACAGTACAATCTGTAAGAATGAGCAGAGCACTTGAAGCTGTCTACTCACAGAAATTCAAGATCAAGATCATCTGCTTCCAAAGATACACTGTACTCCAGTTTGCCCATTTTACCTTATACTAGCACTCTTGTATAACTCACCACACTTGTGAGTGCTTCTTATAAAACAAAAGTAGATGTATGTAAGAAAAGTATGAGTTTGTCTAGAAATACAAATGGGGGAAACAAATGGTTACAAAGCAAAACAGAATCATAGAACCTGAACTTAGGTCTACACTTGTGTTTTCTCTTTGTAGACAGGGTGAACCTCAGCCTTCTTGTAATAATTTTTTTCGGACCTGATTTTTTTTGCATTTGCTTCTGATGGTTTTCTATGGAAAGTCTTCTTATTGCACAAGGCTTAACAAATGAGCTGTGTATTGCATCATCTAGTGAACAGGTCAGGGTGACAACTCCCTCCTGCCTGAATGGGACATCACTGAGACATGTTTGCAAGAACAAGAGACCCTTTTCTAGGGAGCCACCATGTCATAGCCTGCTTGTTCCTGTCCTTGCTCCCATCCTGTTGCCCTGTTCCAGCCTCTTTCCAGCCATTTTCCTCCCTCAAACCTTGTCCAGTCTTTGTGTTGGTTATAGACTTGTCCCTGCCTTATCTTACTGCAGGTAACCCTGCTCTGGCCCTTGGCTCCATTTCCAGACCTAGGTTCTACCCTTTGGTTCTGCCACCTGGCCTCTGACTCCATCTCTGGCCCTTGACACCTACTCCAGGCTGACTCCTGCTGTAACCACTGGACCTAACTCCTGTTCCAGGCACTGGCCTAGACCACCCATGTGCCAGTCATTGACACTAGATTTTGCCCATAAGCTCAGGATCCGTGGGTCTGATCTATAATTATTATTTAATGTTATTACTATAACCATTTGAGGGCTCATTCTAGAGCAGACCCGTTGTGCTGGACATATTAAGATACAAAGCTCTTGCCATCTAAGAAAAGATGTACTTGTTTATTGTGAAATTGTTCATGGACTACGGGCTATACCAAATGAGTTAAGTTTTCTTATTAATTCTGAACTGCACAATTGCTTATTTTTGTAGGTTTGTCATTACTAGGCATTTGGCTATTAAATAAAAAGGATTATAGATTTGTTTCTAGGGGAAAAATTACGCAGAGTTAAACAAGCTAAACACAACCATCTGAAACAAAGTATAAGACAAGAAAAAAGTAGGTCAACCACCTTTGTTGGGGTACCTTTTAAATGTTTTATCACAAATCCTACAGTATATGACACATTTTGCTACATATTTAAATGGTAAAGAAGAGAGAGAAGAGTGGAATGTGGAATAGTATAGATTTAAAATAATTACTGTTGCTTTAATAGAGAAAAATAACCTATTGTAATGTAAGTTTATATACATTATTTTGTATTGTGTGAATGTAATGTTTATACAGTAGAAAAAGAAAGAAAGAAAAATTCTCTAGCTTTTAAATGAAACAAGTACAAAAAGGCTAGGATTCTGCATTTGTGTCATAGCAGCTATTATACAACTAGAATACCAAACCAAACCGGGTGTCAGAGTGGTGAGATTACCTTGACTATTGATGTAGGAAGATAAGCATCAGCTGAGTGACAGAAGCAAAGAGAGAGAGAACAACTCCAAGGATAATAAGTTACAGGAGCATGTAGGGGAATTTCATCTTTCTATGTATAGGAAATGAGTTGGCACATTATCTCCCAGTGAATTTTCTATCATTTACATGGAGGATCTGATCAGAATTCTGAAGGTGTTTCTACCATACATTTTACAGAAAGCCTCCTGGCAGCAGTATTACAAGAAATAGCTCAATCCATCAACAGAGAGATGGAAATGTCTTCAAAGAGTCACAGAGAGATACTAGGGACTAGCCTACTTTGGAAAGTGATCCCCTGCTGGTTGTTATCAGTAGATGTCCCCAGGTCCTCAACCCAAGCTGGAAATAGGAAAAGTTTAGTTGCTGGTGTAGACAGGACAGCAATATTTTTTGCAATGTTACAGGAAGTGTGATGGTCCTCATGTTCTAGTAGGTCTCCATCACATCTGCATCAGTAGAAATGTTTTTTTTCCTATGTACAGTAGTAAATAAATCAAATTCAACATCATTTGCAGACTGGGAGGCTAAAGAGAGAAGAAATGGAAAGTATTTGGAAGGGCATATCGAGTGGGATGCTGAAGCGATCAGCTCTGGGTCCAGTTATGTTCAATATCTTCATCAATTATTTAGACCATGGCAAAGAGCACACTTTTAAAGCCTGCAAATGATACCAAGCTAGGAGGATTGCAAGTACTTTGGAGATTAAAATTCAAAATGATGTGGACAAACTGTCCTGATGCAACTAGGATAGAATTCAATAAGGACAAATACAAAGTATTCTACTTAGGAAGAAACAATCAGTTCCACAAATACAAAATGGGAAATGACTGCCTCCAAAGGAGCACAGCACAAAGGGATCTGTGAGTCACAGTGGATCACAAGCTAAATATGAGTCAACAGTGTTGCAAAAAAAAAGGCAAATATCACTCTGGGGCAGGAGCAGGCAGAAGGGCTTCCATGGGCCGGATTAGGCCCACCAAGTAAGTTAATCTGGCCCATGGAGACCCTGCTGCTCCACTGGCCCCCAGGCCAATCAGGACCTGGGGGCGGGGGGAGAACTGTGCAAATCCCCCACCCTGCAAGGAGTGCACAATGCTTAGAAGCTCCGCGTGCTCCTGGTGAGGCAGGAGGAGACTTCACGCCTACCCCCACCCCCAATTTTCCTGGAGACAGGGGGTAGCACTCGAAGTCTCCCTCCGCCCTGCAAGGGGTGCGGCACTTCTAAGTGTTGCACGCACCTTTCACAACTGGGGCAGGGTGGGAGGACACTTTGTGCACTCTCCCCACCCTCGGGCCATTCAGGGCTTGGGGACGAGGAGAGTGCATGAAGTCTCCTCCCGCCCTGCAAGGGGCTCAGCAGTTAAAGTCAACTGCCAGCTGCTGCTCAGCTTGCAGTTGACTCTAAGCATGGTGTTCCCTTTCAGGGATGGAGCAGGGAGCAAGAGACTTCACCTGCTCCCCCTCCCCAGGCCCCAATTGACCTGCACACAGCAGGGGGGAGAATGCTAAGTCTCCTCTCACTGCCAGGGGCACGGATACCTAGAGGGATCTGCCAGCTGTTCAGAACAGCTGGCAGATCTCTCTGAGGGGGAAAAGACTTTGCATGCTCCTCTACCCCCAGACCAATCAGGGTCTGTGGATGGGGAAGCAGGGAAGTGGCTTAGTCCCGTCCCTTCTGTCTGAGGCCCCACCTCAGGCAGAAAAATTCCTGAAGTGGCCCCCGGTCAAAAATTATTGCCCACCCCTGTTCTGGGATTTAGTACAAGAGTTTTATAAGTAAGACATGAGAAGTAATTCTGCTCTACTTCACACTGATTAGTCTTCAGCTGGAGGACTTTATCCAATTTTGGGTGCCACATTTCAGAAAAAATGTGAACAAACTGGAAAAGTCCATAGAAGAACAACAAAACTGAGTAAAGGTCTAGAAAATATGACACGTAAGAGAAGATTGAAAAAATTAAAGTTATTTAGGTTAGAGAAGATTGAGAGGGGACATGAAAACAGTTTTTACATACATAAAAGGCTGTTACAAGGAGGAGGGGAAAATATTCTCCTTAATCTCTGATAATAGGAAAAGAAGCAATGGGCTTAAATTGCAGCAAGAGCAATTTAGGTTGGGATATTAGGAAAAATTTCCTAACTGTCCGGGTGATTAAACACTGGAATAAATTGCCAAGGGAGGTTGTAGAATCTTCATCATTGGAAATATTTAAGAGCAGGTTAGACAAATACCTGACAGTGATGGTCTAGATGGTGCTTGGTCCTGCTGTGAGTGCATGGGTCTGGACTAGATGACTTCTCTGGGTTCCTTCTAGCCCTACAATTCTATGTTTAGGGGTGACTGTTGCCAGCAATGTGTTATCATCCAAATGTAGCCAGAGCAGGAACACACCCAGACCTTGTCTCCACGACCCGTGTCCCCCTAAAATGTCCCACCATTGCCATCAAATGGCAGCAGTGGTGGGAGTGCTCATGTACACAGGACTTGGTAGCCACACACCAGTTTTACTCCCCATTTTTTCTAGACATTCTCTAAGCAGTGCTAGGTGACACAATGTTTAAAACACCAGTGCCTGGTCTACTCTACCAGTCCTACCATTTCTGCTTCTACGGGGATTGCAACAGTGATAGTAACAGTGGGAAACTTCAGGCAAAAAAGGGCTACAGTAGACAGCCCAAGAGACACACACTGAGGGTCGAATCCTGCACTCCTTCCTGTAACAAAATTCCCATAGAAGTTGATGGGAGTTCTGCCTCTGAGGCTTTGGGGCAGGGAATGATAATGATGCAGAGACAGACAGACAGAGAAGCGGAAAGTCAGTGCACACACCTACATTCCAATGCAGAATGGCTGCTTGTAAAGGAAGGGGAAAAAGCATTTCTGAGATATAGATTTACATTTCTGTCCTGCTAATAAATGGGCCAATGTAACAGCTGACTGCTCCCCTATTGCGGGTGTAGGAGTTATTTACTTTCTAATCCTTTCCCTTTTAGCTCCAGCAGGACAAGAATAAAAATCCCTGGTGTTGGGTATTAGGAGAGATGGTGAAAGCACAGGAACCAATTTACAGGGTTTCACTTGACTAGTTTTCTTCATTTGACTCCTATTAGCTCTGATAATGTATCCTTGCCATTAATCAGCCAGGGAGAGAAATGGCAGTGGCTAGGCATGCACGCTCAGGAGGGGCTGTGTGTGCACCACAACAATCTCATGGGGGGAAAGAAGGTCAGTGAAAGTGTCTCCTTCAGAGCTCGCATTGAAAGGAGCCATAGACCCTGAGCACTGGCCAGCAGTTAAGAGACACAAGTCATTTAGAATGAATGTTTGAAAAAATATTTGAATTAATGGCAGCTGCACAATAGACGCTGTGGAACAAATTCATCCCTGGTGTAACGTACTAAAGACCACAGGCCCTGAAAGGAACCATTGAGCCTGCAGATCTTATTAGATGTACAATTCTCTTGAGTGGGGAAATTCACCTATTTCTGGCTGCTCAATCCATCCTAAAGGGAAACAGTCATAAATTGGAGCATCCTTCAAAACAGAACTGGGCCCTAGACAGAATCTCAGAGACCCTCTTTTTTCTCAGGTCTTCCTTCAGGCACAGCTAAGATGAACCCAAGAATTATACTTAATGGACTTTTGACTGGACTGTATCCCCTCTTGCCCAAATTGTTGCCTCAAAATAGAGAATTGCAAGAGCTATCAGGCTGAAGCTTGCATAGTGATTCTGTCTGTATGTTATACGTGTCACTAGCCTGGGCAATCGGTCTTTACTGAATTTCATCCCATTTCTATCATTCCAGTCTTTAAGGCATCCAGGTCTTCCTGTTTGGTGTGACAATCCTCTTCTCCATTGACAATGCCCTCAAACTGGCAAACTGATTAGCATTTGATCTGTTTAGATGATTGCCTCAGCTTTTCTGATTAGCAAACGAGGACAATTAGACATTGTCTGACTGCATTTATTTGGGACACATGGAACTTCTAATACCATTTTCCAGATTGCAGTGGCTGCAGTTATGGTTATTCAACCATATGTTGTCATCACTGTTCACACTGCACAATACCTTTTACTCTACTGCATGGCAATACTGGAGTTAGCATAAGTAAATATAGAGTCCTACTTTAATTAAAGCCTGTCATGTTTCTTGCATGAGGCAAATATCACAGCTTCCCCTGTGGAGTTCGTGAACATCTGGCAAACTTGTGCCATCATCTGATTCCATCTCTCCCCTCACAATAACATGCAACTAATGAAACCTCTATACACCAGAGTTCTCAGGTAATCTGACAGCCCATAAATCTCTCAAGCTCCTTCTCTCTTGATCTGTATTCTCATGTAATTTATTCTGATATAAATTGGGAATGACTTTTCTGAAATCAGTGTTGTGACATGGGTGTGAAACCAGTGCAAGTGAGATCAGAAGGAGAAGCAGAAGGCCAGTTTCTCCACTCCACAAACGGCCACTTTGTAATTCAGGTATCAGATGATCAGCTGAAAATTCCTCCTGTGTAGAGTAACTTTCCTGTATCATAGCCACATTTCACTGTCCCTCCAATCCTGGCATAAGACAAAGGAAGGAATGTACCGGGGGCTCTGTATGGCAGGGTCACAAGGGGTCATGTGGAGCTCTGCCTCTTATAGTCCTCCACTTACTAGCGCTGGAACAGTAAGGGACCTAAGTGGAGCTTGACACGACTGAAGAATCAAGCCTTAGTTCTAGCCTGAAGTAGAAGAACAGCAGAGAAAACTCAGAAATACCTTAGGTTTCTTCAGACCAAAAGTCATTACTGCATGGAGGCTATTTGATGGCCTATAAGAAATAATTGTATGGGGGGGGGGGGCTGTCAATTTTTTATTGACAGGTGTCCATACCAAAGACCTGCCATTAGGACTGACAGTCTCAGAACATGGGCCAAGGACTGCAAGGACATGTAGGATAAACTGCTCATTCACCATAAAGGGGCAGTTGAAAGGTTAGGGGGGCACTAGTAGAAGTTTTGACAACTGAGGTAAAGAGGAAAATATACCTGTTCCCTTCTCTGCAGCAGCACAGCAGCACCAGGGGTGGCTTTGGAAGTGCATTTATCCCAGGTTTTGTAAGTCCTGTTGCCAGTTAGTCAGCAGCAGCCAGGGCTAGGTTCAATATCTGGGGTTCTTCGTCATTCATCTAATAGGGTATGTCTACACTACCCTCCTAGTTCGAACTAGGAGGGTAGTGTAGGCATACCGCACTTGCAAATGAAGCCCGGGATTTGAATTTCCCGGGCTTCATTTGCATAAGCGGGGAGCCGCCATTTTTAAAACCCCGCTGGTTTGAACCCCGTGCAGCGCGGCTACACGGGGCACGAACTAGGTAGTTCGAACTAGGCTTCCTAGTTCGAACTACCGTTACTCCTCGTGAAACGGTAGTTCGAACTAGCGGGGTAGTGTAGACATACCCATACTGAGCCAGCTTGACTCCCCTCCCCCTGTAACCTGGAAAATTCACATACCATCCCTGGGTGCCTCTGAGATGCTCAGTGTATTCCCACTCATAAGCACAGCCTCTGGGTGTAGAAAAGAAACATTTAATAAAATGGAGGCATTAATTTGGGAAAAGATCACAAACCAGGTTCATAAACAAAATCATGAGTAAAAGTCCCAAACCAAGGCATGTCCTTTTCATCTCAGGATTCTTAAATCCATCAGAGGTGCATCCACAGAGTTCAACTCCCATCCTGGGTGGGGGGAGATAAAGAGGCATCTTACTCACTCAGCAAGTCACTTGCAACCCTCCTGTTCACCGCTCTCCACCACCCCTTGCTGGCTGCTCATCACATCTCTTCATCACCATCCTGCTGGCTCTCAGGCACCATTCACATCCTGGCTGTAACTTCTGCCCATCAATCTCAAGTGACTTCAGCTCCCAGTGATTAGCAAGCAGAGTAGAAGGGAAAAAACCCAACTCCAACACAATTAATATAAGAGGCACCTATGATGCCTATTTAGCGCTGTTCTTTGAACAGTACTGGGGAGGGAGGTAAACAGGTCAAACCAGTCCAGATGGGGGGGTGGGGGAGGCACATATAGCCTCCTGGCCAGAAAAGCTTTCCCTTACTCCTCTCTTCTCATAGAGCTCTGAAAGTCAAACCCCTGCTCAGCAAGGTTCTCTCTGCTAACTCTGAATTGCTAATCTGTTCTTTGGAATAGATTTAGCACAGTCCTGCTTTCCTGTATCTCCACAAAATTACAAACATTAGTAACCATATTTCAACTACCCCTAGATTTCATACAAACATATCTGGTGTTGGCTCACAAATTAATTTGATTACAATGAGCAAAATACCACTCCATCTGCTAAATATCTAACAAATATCTAAGCAAAACAGGAGCAAACTATATTAACATACATGCACCCGATGTCTCTCCCTTCTACCAGCTAGCAGAAGCATTTCTTTAGCTTCTGCTTAGAAATAGAATAGAAAACCAGCTCAAGCCCCCACTCAATAACCTGGGACAATTACACATCATCCTTGGGAGCTTCTAAGAGGCAATACCTCTCCTCTCATGAGCACTGAGTTTGACCACAGAGAAATTTTTCATAAACGGAGGGGCAGTAACCCAGTATTGATTTGGGAAAATACTGCAAGTAGAAATCATAAACATAAAACTATGAGCAGAACACCCACTTTAGAGTACACTGCGCACCATCCTTTTGCCTCAGATTCTTAAGCCCAGCAACCAAATGTTCATTTAACATGCACCTCCCTTTTCTCTCCACTGCACTCTACTCGCAGTTGTTCTTGGTTACTACAGACCCAGAGTTCAGCCTGCTAGTGCACTCTAGTGGGAAGGGGAAGGTCACTTTGTTTGCTCTGCTGCCCAGCTGCTCACTCTGATGTCAGCCATCCTGCTACCCACTCCACAGTTGTAACATCAATAGATTCCACATGTCAGGTGAATCTCTGAAATGTGATCTCTGAAACTAGTGTATGAACCTCATCTGCAGGAGCTAAAAGCTACAATCTTCTCAGCCGAGACTATCACAGACTCATCAATCTCTAGATGATCGAGGTGCCACTAGAGCAGGGACAGAGCACCACAGCAAGGAGGAATGGGTTATACCAGTATGATGGTGGGAAGAGTTCTGGTTATTCAAGAGGACTGAGTCACCTTGACAATGATCAGGATCCCCTCAAAAATTTCAAGAATCCATTTTTAAACTGTACTGTCTCTAGTACTTTATTTTAACTGGGTCAGCAGAGGCAGTGCCATGGCACTAAGATGGGGCACATTTCCAATAATACCTTACAATACCTGTGAGACCTTAACTCAGACCTTATTTTTGTTTGTACTATACCTTAGAAACCTCTAATGTCACTGTCCACTTCCTTCTCCCTAAGTTCTTATATGACAGTCATAATTATGGCACCCAATTGCCTGGTGTCCTGAATGTGCCACTTGAGCTATGCTGACTCATTATCTCTTGTTTTCACGATTACCACGCATGCCAGTTTTTGATGGATCTATCACACACAGACATACACACATGGACACAGAAAGGAGAAGTCAGGTAAGTTTAGGTCCCAATTGTAGAGTTGTTGAAAAGTGGGTATGTCAGTTATACAAATACTAAGACTGATGTACATTTGAGTGACCATTTTCCAAGTTGGATTTCTAAAGTTTGGCATCTAAATTCATATTTGGGCACTTAAATAAGCAGCTTCATTGTCAGAGATGCAGAGCAGCCAAAACTCTCATTTCCCCAGCATTGCTGTGAACTCTAGGACATCAACATTGGGCTGATGTATGAAGATCCAAAAAGGGAGGCTAATTAGAAATAGAGAGTGACTAGAAAAGTGACTAGACAAGAAATCTACTATACACACTTCTATTCCCTACAACAAAGAAAAGACAATAAACTTTCTAACCTGCTCCATACCACTGGCTACAACAGCAACTACCTCAATCCACCGGATAATATTGTTAACCTCTCCAGCTACAAACTCAATCCATCAGAAGAGTCTGTCTTGTCCCGGGGTCTCTCTTTCTGCCCCACGTCCCCCACAAATTGGATTCAATTTTGTGGTGACCTTGAGGCTTTTTTTCGCCGCCTCCACCTCCGAGAATATTTCCAAACCACCAATGAACATCAATCTGACCTACTAGATCCCCCCAATCAACACTAAAGGAAAAATAATTCTATATGGACTCCCCCTGATGGTCAGAATTACAATCTGGATTTCTATATACAAAGGTTCTGCAACAACGCACAGATTGACATTATTTGCAAACAACAACAAGCGACACACAATCTCAGCCGCGCTGAACACCATGCCATCCAGAGTCTCAAAAACAACCTGGACATTATAATCAAACCAGCTGACAAAGGGGGTGCTGTGGTCATTATGAATAAGGCCGACTATAACAAGGAGGCAACCAGACAACTCTCGAACACCACATTTTACAAACTTCTCTCCTCTGATCCTACCTCGGAATACCAAAAGAAACTACACTGTCTCCTTAAAAGCCTCCCCACAGCTACTCAGGAACAAATCCACACAGAAACACCTTCTGACCCCCGACCAGGATTGTGCTATCTGCTTCCCAAGATCCATAAACCTGGACACCCCGGACGTCCCATCATCTCTGGTATTGGCACGCTCACTACTGGTCTATCCAGCTATGTAGACTCTCTTCTCAAACCCTTCGCAACCAACACCCCCAGCTATCTCCAAGACACTACTGACTTCCTAAGGAAACTACAAAACATCGATAACCTCCCCAATAACACCATCCTTGCCACCATGGATGTAGAAGCTCTATACACCAACATCCCACATGAAGATGGATTATAAGCAATTAGAAACACTATCCCAGAGGACACCACTGCCAACCTGATAGCAGAACTATGTAACTTTGTTCTCACCCACAATTATTTCCAGTTTGAGAACAACTTATACCTCCAGATCAGCGGCACAGCCATGGGTAAACGCATGGCCTCACCGTATGCTAACATCTTTATGGCTGACCTAGAATAACGTTTCCTCAACTCCTGTCCCCTTTTACTCCTTCTCTACTTACGCTACATCGATGACATCTTTATGATCTGGACACATGGCCAAGAAACACTGGAGATATTCCACAGAAATTTCAACAACTGACACCCCACCATCAACCTCAGCCTGGACCATTCTACACGAGAGGTCCACTTCCTGGACACCACAGTACAAATCAACAATGGAAAATTAGACACCACTCTCTACAGAAAACCCACTGACTCATACAGTTACCTACATGCTTCCAGCTCCCATCCAGAACATTCCATACGATCCATCGTCTATAGCCAAGCCCTTCGATACAACCACATTTGCTCTAATCCCACTGACAGAGACCAGAAGCTTCAGGATCTCTACCAAGCATTTATAAATCTCAACTACCCACCCGGAGAAATAAAAAAGCAAATTGAAAGAGCCAGACGAATATCTAGAAACCATCTACTTCAAGACAGACCCAAGAAAACCAACCATAGAACACCACTTGTCATCACCTACAACCCCCAACTTAAACCTGTCCAACACATTATCAATAAACTACAGCCTATACTGGAACAGGATACCATACTCCAAGAGGCTCTGGGAGACAGACCCATAGTCTCCTATAGACAATCACCTAACCTCAAGATGATTCTTACCAACAACCACAGGACATACCACACTAATACCAACCCTGGTACCTTCCCTTGCAACAAACCCCGTTGCCAGCTTTGTCCACATATTCATTCTGCTGATACCATTATTGGACCTAACCAAGTGAGTTATAAGACCAAGAACACATATTCCTGCGCATCCAGAAATATAATTTATGCTATCATGTGCCGAAAGTGTCCGTCTGCTATGTACATTAGACAAACGTCTCAGACACTTCGCCGAAGGATCAATGCCCACAAAACAGATATCAGACAGGATCACAAAGACAAAACAATTTCTTGCCATTTCAACCAGAAAGGACACTGTCTCAACGACATAACTACCTGCATTCTACTACAAAGACCTTTTACATCTGCACTTGAAAGGGAATCCTCTGAACTGGCATTCATGTTAAAATTCGACACTCTCCGGGGGGGGGGGGATTGAACAAAGACCCCAACTACCTTACCCATTACAAAGATAGCTTCCCCAATTATCACCTCTAATACCAATAGCTCACAGACATCTACCTTTCCCCACCTCTAATATCATTAACTCACAGACACTTACCTTCCTTCCTCCCCCCCCCCCCCCGCATCCCCCTTCTGTTCTGAAATGTGATTTGTCCTTTTCATGTGTTCATTTTTTTTAATTGTATCCTTTGGTATATATGGTTGTGACTATTTTCTTCCACTATTTGATCTGAGGAAGTGGGTCTGGCCCACGAAAGCTCATCATCTAATAAACCATCTTGTTAGTCTTTAAAGTGCTACATAGTCCTGCATTTTGCTTTAGTCTTTCCTTATTGTTGAAACTGAACTTTTGTCTGTCTTTATAACAGAAGCTGATACTATAGTAACAGAGAAATTTTTTTGAGATAGTGTTTTTGTAGCTTTGTCTTGTTAAACTCTCAGATTTACTTCAGGGTTTCAATGAAATCCTGATGAGACAATGTGGTTCCATGGAACGAAGATTGTAAGATTAATTTTTCTTGGTAATGGCTGCTGACATCCCCAACTCTTAAAGCCAAATGTAAGCAGAGCTGGTGGGTATTTTGATACCTTCAAAGATAAAAGGCTGAGCCAACATGAAGAAAAAATCTTGTGTGTGCACTGTGAAGTTCAGTCTTGAAAGTGCTATGAACAAGAGAAGTGGGAACTGATCAAAGCTTTGGTCTTAGTCCCCTGGTGAGTAGACAGTAATAGTATCATGCTGTTTTGATGATGCTCCAAAGGACACAGTAAGGTCTAATGGAAAGGGCTTTGCATTTTTTATTGATTTTGATTTTTTCCACTGGATATGAAATTAACAGTTAGAGCCATTAGCCAATTGCAAGTCATATCCATCTTTAAATATTTTATTGCCTTTAATCTTTTTTTAGTCCTGGAACTCCTGTAAAACTGTTCAGTATACAGAGCTGTTAAAAATTAACTGTGTTATCAGTGACTGGAAAGCCTCTACTTTGTCATGTAATAGTATTGACATGAAACATTTTGATTTTAAGGCGTGGATATACATTTGTACTATTAGTTAATGATGGGAGTGAGTTTTGTGATCTTAATCTCATCCCTACCGTATTAGGAGTCTCAACAAAGGAGTGCTCCAGGGCTTCCAAAGTATTCAGACCCTCAGGCTAAAGATGTAAGCCATCAAGTGCTTGGGTAATACTGAAAAGGATTGGAATAGCAGTAGCTGTGTCAGACCAGGCTGTGGGAAATATCAAAGAGCAGAGTTCAGGAGAAGCTAGGACTAAAGCTGCTGTAACTCCTGTAAGTGAAGACCGAAGTGCACCAGCAGAACTGGCTTAGAGATGTGAAATACAAGAATGGGGAGGCAGCTGCAGTTGAAGACTGAATTATTTCAGAAAGAGATTACACTGAATTTCACGTGTCTGATAGCTAGAGTGGGAGATTTCATGGCTGAGAAAATGGTCTGATACTCAGGAGAACTGGAGTCAGTTACCAGTTCTACTGCAATTTGCTGCATTATTTTAGCAAGTTGTGGGGGGCCAGATTTTCAAAGGTGTTGAGACACCTTAAGGTGCAGATAAGTGCCTCGTGGGATTTTCAAAAGGACCTACCTACGCAGTTTCAGTTTCTGCTTCTCATCCAAGTCAATGGCAATTTAGGTGCCTAACTTGGTCAAGCACTTTTGAAAATCTCACTTAGTGATTATCTGCAATGCTGATGCGTAAATACCACTGAAAATCCATCCCTTAGGCTCTCTCTGCTTCAATTTTCTCTTTGTAAATGGGAAATTGTGATCATTCTTTTCTCCTTTCCCTTTATCTCTCTTGTCAACTTCAGTTGCGAACTCTTCAGGGAAAGGTCTGTCTCTTCCTATGTATTTGTGCAGTGCCTAGCACAAGAGAGTACTGATTTGTGTTGGACCTTCCCAGGAATTCTTGCAATGAAAAAATTATAATTTCTACCAGGTACAAACTATATTGCATCCTGGTCTCCAACGTATCATCAACCTATCACCTATTCACCTATTAGCAATTACTAAAATAAATGATCAATCCTGACAGGGGATTCCAGGTCTGGAATCTGATTGGCAGAATGCTGTGCATCCTGATTGGTTCACAGCTTCTATATAACCCCAGAACAGGAAGTTGTTTATGTAACTGGGATCTCCCTGATTTGGACTGCTTCCTATGGAATACCTGCCGCTGCTCTACTGATAACCTGATCCCACTTGACTTGATTTTTTTCCCTCTGGTTTGCTTTGGTATCTGTCTCAGCCTGATTCCAGAGTCCTGTTCTAACCACTATGTCAGTCTTTCCAAGCCCAAGTTGTGACACAACTACAGCGGGTCAAACTTGGATCTCAGTGCTAAAATGAATGAAGTTAAACTTACCTCTAGTATAACAAGCTCCTTTCCATTCTAGACAATGTAAAACACTAAGTTTTCAATCAACATTATTCTGAGTTATTGAGATAACTCCTACACAGCAACTGAAATGAGAGCAAACAGGATAAAATAGCCAGAAAAGCCCCTAGGATATAATGTTCAGAATGAGGATGTAATAAGCTGCATGTGTTCATGACTGACTTAGATTCAAGACCTTAACTGTATTGTAGTTCTCCTGAGTAATGTAAACAATAGACTGCATTATTACTTTTAATAGAGCCTATGTTTAATGGTATTAAGCACAATTATATTGTAGTTCTGCTTGAGCAATGCAGACAATGGAATTCGTTATTACATTTAACAGAAAATGTATTTAATTTTCTAGTAAGTAATCTCATTGAAATTGAAATGGGGTACTAAAGTATCTTCCAAAACAAATTACCTATGGCTGTAGTATTTTTGCAAAATAGCACTGTACATATTCAATTACATTAATTTGCTTTTAAGCAAAACTGTAGAGGAAAGTGATTTGGTTTTAATTTTATAAGGAATTGTTTCAAATTTGGGCTAAACATTCTGAGCTTTTTCTTGTTCAAAAACAGTAACATACAAGAGAGACAGAGAGAGAGAGACATGAGTGTATATAAAACAATACTTTAAACTTACATTATATTTTCATAGAGCTCCAAGCACTTAAAAAGTAAGGAAAGCATAAATAATTAATATAATCATTTTATAAACTGGGAAATTGAGGCTCAGAGGGTACATCTGGATGCTCTCCTTCGAAAAAGCCCTGTTTGTGGTCAAGAACACCTTTTTTCTAAAGAGCTCTTTCGAAAAAAGGCATTCTTCCTCGTAAAATCGGGTTTACTGCTGTGGAAAAACCGCTGCGTTCTTTGAAAGAATGCGATAGCAGACTAGATGCAGGTGAAGTTTTTTTTAAAAAAGGACACTTTTTTTGAAAAAACCCTGTAGTCTAGACATAGCCAGAGAGATTAATGGCATAATCCTGAGAGATTCAGACTTCTAGTAACTACTGTTCACTTGAATGGATGTCACACCCAGAACATGATCTGACCTAGTGGTGAAAGCAGGTGTCCAGCCAGGTCAGATATCAGGAGATCAGAGTCTGAGACAGGGAAGAGGGGAAACTATGAGTAAGGTGTCAAGAGTCCAGCTGGAAAAAGCTACCATGAAATAAGGAGCAGGTGTTGCAGGGGTAGCACTCTAAACAGGCAGAGCCCAACTGCATGGACAACTTCCTGTTCCTGTGCTTGGATTAAATAGAGTCTGAGGACCTGTCTGGACTCTCGAGGTTCCACACATCAGAACCGAGGACTGGAGTCCTCTGTTGGAGTTCCACTGCTATTCTTGCAGATGCTAGAAGATGGATGGCAGATTGGGACTGTTTAGGTCATGAGAGCCCTTTGGTCCAACATTCAGAATGGGAGATGCGCTCCTTATATTAGGCCATATTGTGATTTTTATAAACTCACACAGTGATTCCAGAAGCCAGTCTGAAAATAGAATCTAGGAATTCTCAGGATCAGTGCTGGGCTTTTACAGCTTGCAGGAGGATACATTTTCATTGTGTTTCTTCAAGATGAATGGATTCCAAGGCCAGAAGGAATCACCATCATCTATTCTGACCTGGCTAACACAAGCTGTAGAACTCCTTTCAAATAGTTTCTCCAGCATAACTTCAGAAGGGGGGGGGGGAGGAGGGAGGGGACATTTTTTGTAAAAATCTGTCAGTGATGGAGACTTCACCACGACCCTTGGTTAATTGATCCAATGGCTAATTACCCTCACTATTAAAATTTGATACCATATTTTCAGTCTGAATTTGTCTAGTTTCAACTTCCAGTTATTGGATTGTGATTAAGTCATCCCTTAACCTTCTTTTCTGTTAAGCTAAACAGAGTGAGCTCCTTTAAGTCTATTACTTTGAGATAGGTTAACTAATTCTTTACTTGCTTTTGGTGGTCTTCTCTGAATCTCCTCCAATGTATCCACATCCTTCATGTGGCTCTTTATGGGCACCACATTTGAACACAGTATTCCAGCTACAGTTCCAACAGGGCCAAATACAGAGATAAAATAACCTCAATTCCTATTTTAGATTTCCCAGTTGATGCATCCAAGGATCATGTTAAGCCTATTGTCAGAATGTCAGCTGATTAGCCACCATGACCCCCTTACATCTTTTTTTTTCAGAGTCACTGCTTCCCAGGATAAAGTTCCCCATCCTGTAAATACTACCTACAATATTTGTTCCTATGTGAAGGGCTGTGTCTACACTGGCAAGTTATTCCAGAAAATCAGCCTCTTTTCTGGAAAAACCTGCCAGCTGTCTACACTGGCCGCTTGAATTTCCACAAAAGCATTGACGATCTAATGTAAAATCATCAATGCTTTTCCGGAAAAACTATGCTGCTCCCGTTCGGGCAAAAGTCTTTTTCCGGAAAACTGTTTCGGAAAAGGGCCAGTGTAGACAGCACAGTAGTGTTTTCCGCAAAAAAGCCCCGATCGCGAAAATGACGATCGGGGCTTTTTTGCAGAAAAGCGCATGTAGATTGGCCACGGACGCTTTTCCAGAAAAAGTGCTTTTCCGGAAAAGAATCCTGCCAATCTAGACGTGCTTTTCCGAAAATGCTTTTAACGGAAACCTTTTCCGTTAAAAGCATTTCCGGAAAATCATGCCAGTGTAGACGTAGTCTATGTGTTTATACTTAAGGGCTAAGTCTAGACTGGCATGATTTTCTGCAAATGCTTTTTTGCGGAAAACAAATCTGAGCTGTCTACACTGGCCCTTTTGTGCAAAAGTTTTGCGCAAAAGGACTTTTGCCCGAACGGGAGCAGCATAGTATTTCCGCGAGAACACTGACAATCTTACATGAGATCGTCAGTGCTTTTGCGGAAATTCAAGTGGCCAGTGTAGACAGCTGGCAAGTTTTTCCGGAAAAGCGGCTGATTTTTTGGAAAAACTGGCCAGTCTAAACACAGCCTACCTGTAATAAAATACATATTCTTTGTTTGCATCCAGTTTACCAAACAATCTAGGTCACTATGAATCAATTACCATTGTGCCATCTGCCAACTTTTCAGTGATTATTTTGTATTTTCTTCCAATGATAAAAATATTACATAGCATAGGGCCAATATACGATCTCTGCAGGACCCCACTAGAAACACCCATTTGATGATGTTTCCCTGTTTGCCAGGTTTTAATCCATTTAATATGTGCTATATAAATTTATATCATTCTAGTTTTTTACTCAAAATGTCATGTGGCACCAAGTCAAGTGCCCTCCAGAGCTCTATTAAATAATTATTATTACCTTTATCAGCCAAATATGCATGGTTATTCTTCCACAGCCTGTATAGAAAAGAGGGTTTGTTACTTATTACTTATGTAACCCTTCTGCCAGGTAGGCCTGGCAGTAACCAGGGCTGGGTTCAATATCTTGGGGTCTATCTCACACAGAACCAGCTCGAGCCCCCACCCAGTAATCTGGGAAATTCACACACCCCTGGGTGCCTCTGAGAGGCAATGCTTCCCCACTCGCAATCACTGAGTCTGAATGTAGGAAAGAAACATTTAATGAAACAGAGAGAGAAGTCATACGGCATTAACTTGGGGGAAACACCACTAACAAAGTTCATAACCCAAACATGAGCCAAGCCCCTCCCCCCCAGCCAAGAATCGTCCAAAGAGTCCGAAACCCCAAAAGTCTCTGTCCCTGGTCCATGCCACTCAGAGTCCCAAAGTTCACCCACAGGGTTTCACCTACCAACCTGGGTAGAAATGGGGGTGGGGGGAAAGATAGGGGGCACCTTACAACACTCCGCCATGCTCCACCCACTGTCTCGTCCCATGCCAGTGGATGCTCCTCTGGTCGCCTGCCTCCGCTCCACGCCATGCCGCTGGTCACCGCTCCTCTCCTGCCACCGCTTCATGCCACGCCGCCTGCCGCCGCTACTACTGGCCACATTACACCACCAGCCAGTGATTCCCATCAGCCACTCTGCTGGTCGCTGCCGCTTCACTGGCAGCAATGGGTCCGGCTCTCAGCCAAACCAGTGATTTCAGCTCTCAGTGATTTCAACTCTTTAGCTACCAGCTGGACTGGCAAAGGAATCCAGCTTCCACTAGACTAGCAAAAGAAAAGACTCCTCAGGGAGTCTGCTTCAGGTCTGTCCTTAAAACAAAGGGGGGGGGAAGGGCAGGTTGGGCCAGTCTTACAGCTCACACCTGGCAGGTGTGAAGCAGGCTGACTCAAGCCCTTTAACCCTCCCCTCCCCCAGCTCTGTTCACTCAACTCTGGAAGAGGGGAGGCTGTTCCTCCGAGACCTCTTACCATGATGGTGGTGTCTCTCCTGCAAGCTCTGGTGGCATGTTTTACAGTTCCCACATTTAGGGGTAGCATGATTAGTGACACCCCCCCACACACACAATAGTCCCAAATTATTTACAATTCTCAACATTCCATTCCAACACTGATCCTCCATCAGCCCTGGCTGAATGGGATTTATATAGCCACACCTCGTATTCTCTCCTGAGCTGTATTTACATATCAACAGTTAACAGTTAATTACCTTGCAGAGCTAAACAATTGTAGCAGGCACACCCACCCCTCCTTTTAGCTGGCTGATAACAAGCAGCAGTTCAGCTCCTGCTTACACTTACATATAATTTTTCCCAGTTTTTTAATCATCCAATCAGGAAGCAGAAACAATCACATGATGATGGTGGCTACCCACACAACCAAATAGCAAATGCTCAAAGCAAACATTTTGCAAATGATCTGTAGGCTGAAAATTGTTTTCTCTCTGGGAGTAGTGGAGGCATTCCAAATGAATCAAGATTGGTTTGTGAATGATTTGCTAATCAGAAAGAGGACTGAATTCATAATGAATGTTATAGAGAGAGGTAGAGATAGACGAGACTTGAGTGCTAGACTCCAAAGAGCCAGTATACTATAATCATTTTTATTCTTAAGGAGTAGTTAAAGTCAATGAATGGTTCAAAGGCAAACTGAACTGTAATAATTGTCGCACTACATATGCTTTTTGGCAATGTGGTGTAGTGGTTAGAGCCCAAGGCTGGCAGCTGAGATCCTGAAGGGGACATGAGAGAAATCACTGGACTACTTGATGGCTTATTTTCTCTCTCCATAAAATGGACAGTAATAATTAAATCTCTGAGAAAATGTGTATTCAAAGACTTTTTAAACAAAAATGGCGCTTTTTCAGAATAGAATATTTTACACATAATGTTCTCGTTTGAAAGTTTCAGTATGAAATGAAACCCAAACATGTCAGTTCTAAGGTGGACTTTTACTTATTTTTCTCCTTTTCTTTCCCTTCTTACTATTTTTGGTACTACAAAAGGGAGAGGATGGCGGAGGCAGGACCATTGAAAGGGGAGGGCAAATGGGGCAGTTGTTTTGGGGCCTGTCAATTTTAAGGAATCCGAGGCTCCTGGCATAATGTACTGCCCTGGTCCCCTTTGTATCAGCACCAGACCACCACAGCGGACACTACACAGTGCTCTGAGGCCTGGAGGGGGGCCCTGGTGCTGTGGTCTTGGCAGCGCTAAAGGCTGGCTGCCCCAGCCCCAGCCCTTCTGCCTTAGGCTCCACACCTTCTGAAGTGCTGAGTGGGCCCCATACACACCTTGGCTCTGGCCCATGGTGTCTGTCAGTCCTGCTGGGCAAGGAGAAGGGGAAATCAGTGGATTTTCAATTATTTCCTCCCCCAAAAATTCAGGGAGGAATAGAAATATGGGTGAGGTAGTGTCTTTGATTGGACCTACCTCTATTGGTGAAAAAGACAAGCTTTCACAGACCTCTTCTTTGTGTCTATCACCAACAGAAGTTGGTCTTCTCAAATCTATTATCTCATCCACCTTATCTGTTTAGTATCCTGAGCCCAACACTGCTACAACAATATTGCAAACAACAATGGGGTGGGGGGAATACAAATATTTAAAATTCTTAAGAATCTTGAAACAACTCTAGTAATGAGAGCCAGATCAGACGGGTTTGTTGAGAATGAGTAAAGGTATATGAAGTATTTGAGATGCTTGCATCAAAGGTAAAGTTGGTGGGCAAAGTACTATTATTTTGTAGAGTGCCTGGCCTAATGAAATCCTGATATAAGACCGGGTTCACTTAGGAACCCGGTCTTACATCAGGATTTCATTAGGCCAGGCACTCTACAAAATTAAAACAAAAAGACAGTTCCTGTTCTACAAAGGCTTCCTTTTAGTATTTTATTTTGACACGGGAAAAAATAATCTATCTTGCAAATACAGCTATTGTGACTTCTACATTCAATGTTCCATCTAATTTTTTCTATCTATGGGCAGAATTAATTTTGTTATGTGCACCAAGACATGTGCAGATGTGCATCACCAGTTGAAACACATGTTGCCAGATGTGGGCACTTTGGGTGCTCAGCTAATCAGCAGGGCAGCATTTGAATCTCTCTTGGGTGGCCACCCAAGGTCTCTGCTGCAGAGAACATTAGCTACATCCCAGTTTTCTAAGTCAACAAATGCTAATTATTACTGATGAATAGGACACTAAGTTCATACTGAAGTTTTTCTCTTCTCTTACAGATATAGTGAGTCTGCTGTGTTGGGGGGTTGATTTTTAGGGGTCTTTTTGTAGTGGAGATTTTTTTTCATTACCTTTTATGTCTTTGTTTTGTTCTGCAGTATTTTTCATCTTGCATAGTAATTCCCAGTATGTCAACCAGTAGCAGATTTATGGCTAGAAAGAAGTGTGTTTCAAACCCAATCTTAAACAATGTATTCTAATTTTTAAAAAATCCTAAAAGAGTCATATTCCTGCCAGCCCTGGTCTATTTGCAAATCCCAACAAATACTCCCTGAAGCAGCAAATTGCTTTGAATGGGATTGTATTTTTTAACCTATTTCTTGTATTTATTTTAAGACACAAGGGGAAACATTACATATGTTTCAATCCTTGTCTTTAAGATAGGGGAAAGTTTTCTTTTGCCCCATTTTAAAATCCAGAGATCATACCTTGACACCATGGTAGTCAATGGGATTTTTGTTATGGATTTCAGCAGGGCCTGGATTTCATCCCCAATGCTCAGGTACTACATCATAGGCATCAATATAGGAAATTATACTGACATTAAGTATTTTTCCAGCAGAGAAATGAAATAATAATGTGCTGGCTAGTGCAGTCTAAATGATCTTGGGGTAGGACCGTGGTATCAGACGTGAGGTTTGAACTAGAAAAACCCAGGTTATGTCTACACTATCACCCTAGTTCGAACTAGGGTGGTAATGTAGGCAACCGGAGTTGCAAATGAAGCCCAGGATTTGAATTTCCTGGGCTTCATTTGCATCTTGCCGGGAGCCGCCATTTTTAAATGTCCGCTAGTGCGGACTCCGTGCCGTGCGGCTACACTACTCTGGTTGCCTACATTACCACCCTAGTTCGAACTAGGGTGGTAGTGTAGACATACCCCCAGAGAGTCCATCACAACTTTGTCTAACATGGGTATATATGGAACCCAATATACTCAGCAGTACACTGGACCAAGTTCAATGACAAGAACTAAATGTTTTGGCAGTGTTCGTATTGTAGCTCCTTCATCACCATCTCTCCCACATATGCCTGTGGTTCATTGTTGAAAACATTCATTGATGTACAATTCAACTATGATGAATTTGATCAATGATTTTTGTTGTTGTTGTTCTTTTCTCCAGAGGATACAGATCAACAATGAGCAATTATGATACTGTCTGGATGGTCCTGGTGCCAAATCACCTTTGCCCTCCTCATGCATAAAAGGAAAAGAGGGAGTTTCTTCTTCTCATATCTCCAAGTTTTCCTCTGGTTTATTATCTAGGCAGTTGAGCTTCCTAGTTTGCACTTTTGCTCCTTCCCCACCTTCATTCCTTGGTTATGCATTGTACTCTACTGCTGTTTTCTTAACTTCCCCCTCCCACCTTGTTCTATAGACAGTGTTGAGAGCAGGCATTAAAATCCAACCGATTCTCCCAGTGAAGAAAAGCATAGAGCAAGCTGCAGCTGCAGGCAGGTCCCAGAAGGGCAGAGAGATAGAAAACAAAGTGCCGGATGACTGGCAGTAGCAAGATAAATTCTACAGTGAAAGTGATGAATTCTGTGGTATCTTAAAGTCTATAGCCACCCAGCCATAGTGCCCATGGGGTCCTGAGTAATATTTATAATTGAAGTTAATAGTAATAAGTAACATTCAGCATGTATTTGTGAAGAAGAAATCATGTCAAAGCAGCCTAATATCCTTCATGGTTACACAGCAGGGTAACAAGCCTTTCTGGATGAGGGAAAGCAGCAGATGTGATATATCTCAATTATAGTAAGGCTTTTGATAATGTTTCACATGGCCTTCTCATAAACTAGGGAAATATAGTTTTGATAAATTTGCTCATAAATTAGCGAAATAGTGTCTATCACAAGAGAAGCAGTTTGTTCTGGCGTGCTTGGCCAGAATTTTCCCCTCTCTACACACTTGCTATTTCTGCTGGTGTTGCATTTAGTGATGCAGCTGTATTCACATACAGTAGTTTGCTCCTCAATCACTGAGGCACTGTTAAAAATTCTACCGTGTTATGAACTTCTCCTCCCTCACAAGCTGGGTTATTAGTGGATGAAACTGTGCTTGGGTCCTGCATTGGCCATAGCTCACTGAATTAAGGATTAGAGACAGAAGAATTATATAGGGAGGATAAGATGGCTATAACTAAGGGTACATCTAGACCGTGGGGGGTTTTCAGGACACCGGAGGTATCCTGAAAAAACTCTGCTGCGTCCAGGGAACACATTTGCTCTTCCACTTTTTTTTTTTTTTTTTTTGCAGAAGAACATTTGTGCTCTTTTGGAAGCCCTGTCTTCCTTGTTCCACGAGGAAGAAGGGATCTTCTGAAAGAGGGTTTTTTTCTGAAATTTGGCCCAGTATAGATGGATCAAATTTGGGAAAAGCCTCTTCCAAAAAAAAAAGCAGAAAAAAGTGTAGTTTAGACATAGCCTAAGTGTAAGAGGTGAAACTGAAAAAGGGAAAACTTAGCCTGATAATAAATAACTACAACTATAAATATATTTATATAGATTTCCTTGCAGTATATGAATGTATAGAACTGTCTCCCAAAAGAAGAAGTGGAAATGCCATTATTTGAATTTATTTAAAACAAAATGGGATGAAGTACTAGAGATTGTGTTGCATGGAACTGAGCTTCACTGATAGATTAAACCTAATAAGACTTTTCCATCTTCACCTTCAGTTTTTTGAAGAAAAATGATGCAATAATCTGCTCTCTAAATCAGCTGTTACAGAACCTTGTGCCTACATCTAGAGACTTACCCACTTATGCTGCATAACACTTCTCATACAAACTTTATTTCAGGGTTATGGAATATAATGTGCTATATAATGAGACAACCCCAGTTCCCTGATTTCTCTTATTCCACTTCTAGACAGAGAAAAAAACTTTGGAGGTATTTAAAGAAAAGGGTTTTTAAAGACTTTAGTTGCTAGTGAGATGCTCATTAGTTTTGTGAATCCCCGATTATCGTCATGCTGTCTCCTTCCACTGGAGCATTAGAACCTATACTACTTGTCTGACTCCTCTTTTGTTCCATCTGTTTCAGAAAAGAATGAAAATTAGTAATTTCAAGATAATTTTATAGCTGATATGATTCTGCAGACCTTTCCTATTTTATTCTGGAATGATCAAATTTAGCTTGACATGATGTGCAATCCAGGGCAGAAGCTGCTGTGGCTCTAATAATGCATATGTCTTTATTTCTCATTAGCATAATTAAGGGTTGGCAGAGGTTTCACTAGCCACCAGTTCTTTAGTGTGTGATGTGCTACCTGTTCTCAAGTGTAATTGTATTTAGTAATAAGACTTAGTGAGTAACTGTCAGGCACATTTCACCATTAGCACCCATATGCCACACACCAGTGTGACTGTCCAGTATTGTGTCCATAAAGCAGACTGTCTAGATGTATGAAAACCTACACACAGAGCAAAATGCCTGAGAATCATGGAATCATAGGGTTGGAAGGGACTTCAAGATGTCATCAAGTCCAACCCTCTGCTCTGTGGCATGACCAAGTAAAGCTAGACTATCCCTTAACAGGTTTTCGTCCAACTTGTTTTTTTAAAAACTTCCAGTGATGGGGATTCCACAACCTCCACTGGGAACATAGCTCAAAGATTTACTACCTTTCTAGTTAGGAAGTTTTCCTCTGACCTAAATCTCCTTGCTGCAGATTAAGCACCTTGCTTCTTTTCTTACCTTCAGTGGACATGGAGAACAATTGATCATCATTGTGACGGGGCAGGGGTGCCCCACACTGAGACCACCCACCCGACTGCGTACACAGCGGTTTTCGAGGGTCAGGCCGGGAGCTCCGAGCGGGGCGCGCCGTGCCGCGAACAGCCACCCATGCGGTCCCTGCATACCCCGCCAACCGCTGCGTCAGCTGTTCGGCGGCGGCGGCCTTCCGGCTAGAAACGCCGGGGGATCTCAGGGAGGCGGCCAGGCGGATGACACCATCGTGCTACTCCGGCCGCCGGCGGGAGACGTCACCACGCCACGCCGGGTGGGGCCGCGGCGGCGGGGCAGAACCGGGGGATTTAAATGCCACCGGCAGGGAGGGAGGAGGAGGAAGCAGGCCGCGAATGGCCTCCCTCCCCAGGGCCGTTAGGTGAAGGGGCCCGAAACCGAAGGAGTAAGCCTTGCTCAGCAGGGTGAACCGGAGTGGGGAGAGGAAGCAGCCCACGGCGGGCGAAGGGAACCTGCGGGCTGATGAGTTGCGGCTATGGCCCCATCAGCCGGACCGGAAGAAAGTTCTGATGAGTCCTTAGGGCCCTGGGCTGGGGTCCATGAGAGGGGGCGAGCCCGGACCTCCCTCTCCCCACCAGGAGGAAACCGCTTAGCTGACGTCTCGGGGAGACCCGACGAATTAATGACCTAATTAGTTGGGATGCACATAGGCGACCGCGAGGAGGGGTTTGAACTAACGACCCCGTGGGTGATGGGAAGGGGGAGTACCCCGTAACAAAGGGGGAGTACCCCGGTACAATCATCCTCTTTATAATTTCCCTTCACATATTTGAAGACAATTATTAGATCTCCTCTCAATCTTTTTTTCTCAAATCTAAACAGGTTTTTAACCTTTTCTCATAAGTCATGTTTTTTAACCCTTTTATCATTTTTCTTGTTCTCCTCTGGACTCCCTCCAATTAATCTGCATCTTGCCTAAAGTGCGGGGTCCAAAACTGGATGCAGTACTCCAGCTGAGGTTCCCCAGTACCAAGTGGAGCAGGACAATTACCTCCCATGTCTTACCTATTACAAAGGCTTCAGAGGGGTAGCAGAGTTAGTCTCTAACTGGAAAAACTTAAAAACAACAAATAGTACTGTAGCACCTTAAAGACTAACAAAACATGTGGATGGTATCGTGAGCTTTCATGGGAACAACCCACTCCTTCAGATGAATGGAGTTATTAAAGGTTCAGTTTTGAAATAAATAGCAGTTGCAGGGAGAGAAAGGGAAAAAAGAGAAATAGTCAATTACTCTCCATGTTACATGAAGCTGATAGAGAAGTTGCAAATTGTTCTTAAGTGCCCATTGTTTGGTTTTTTATGTCATTAGGATGTGGAATGTAGTGGGCTATCCAGTCAATGTCTTAATTCATACCTTTGTGATGGGAATCAAACGATAAATGAAGTTGAGTTCCAAGGCTTCCCTATGTATTTGGCTTGCGGAATTGGTCTGAAACAATACAGTGACATTGAGATCCATTAGTGCTGTGGTTCTCAACTGGTGGTCCATGGTGACTTTTTCGGTGGTCCACAGGAACATTGTCAAGAGTCCCATGGCGTGAGCAGGTGTCACCGTTAGGCTGTTTTACACCATGTTCACAAGCACGTGGCACATGATCCATAGTGTTACCTAGGATGCAACCACGTTGTGTTGCCAGTAACTTCCATCTGAGGCTCTGAGCGTCAATGTAGATGCCACCATCCTGCTGAGCGGTTGCTGTGTCGTTAATCCTGTGCTACGTGTGCTGGAAGTGATCCATGAAAATTTTTTGATTGGCCTGGTAGTCCATGGACTGAAACAAGTTGAGAACCACTGCATTAGTGAGTGCCTGGGCAAGTTAAAATGTGTCCCAACAAGTTTCTGAATGTTGCCTTTGTGGATATCTGATTTATGTCCATTAATTCTTTCCCATAGAGACTGTCCAGTCTGGCCAATATACATGGCTGTGGGGCATTGCTGCCATTTGATGGCATAGATCACATTAGTGGATATGCAGTTAAATGAGCCTCTGATGTGGTGGCTGATATGGTTAGGTCCTGTGATGATATCGCTGGTATAAATGTGTGGACAGAGAAAAGCATCAGCATCTTGTTCACAGTAATGTCCTTAGAAAGATCCCTTCCATATCTTGAACTAGGATTTTGAATCAACTGTAGCTGAAGCATCTAGAACTATGTGAACCCTCTACATTGGGATTACATAGCATCAGTGAATTTAAAGCAATAGGCTCCGCTTGCAGGTTCTTCCCAGAGGTCCACATGAGCCAAATTATATTCTCAAATACATATGTAAATCCAGAGCAGGTCCACTGAATTCCTTCTACATTTATACCCACTAGAGGGAGGATTTGGTCCTATCGCTCATTGGTCCTATCGCTGGGGTTCACTTCATTACAGCAAAATCCACCTCTTTTGTAATTAAATGAAATTGTGCAACTTTCCTCCTCTCAGTCTGTCCCAACAGAGTCCAGGAAGCTCCTTTCATACTGTAGATTCCCTGGGCAGAAGCACTGCAAACCCATGACATTAAGCCAATCCTGATTTAGGATTACCCCTTAGCATGGTGGCTTCTAGACTCCTCATTGATGATGTAAATGAACCTTTAAGTGACTCCCATTCTTTCTGCTACTGCTTCTGAACTGGGAGCCAGGCAGGCTGTTTCTACATTCAGATCCTTCCTATGGATGCAGATAGGTAGAATTATTATTATGGCACCACAAAGGCTAAAGAAATGGCCAGCCAATGATCCTTGAAGATTGTGAGGAGATTGAGTTGCCAACTCGATTGGACCAGACAGACCAGACACCATTTCCATAAATGGTGTCCAGTCTGATCAAGTTGGCAACCTTTTGAGGAGAAGAAAGGAAGCCAGCCAGCTCCTCCTCAAAGCCATCAGAAGAGCTGAGGTAGCTAGAAGATTGGATTGGGTCTCAGGATAGAAGAAGGATGCTAGTGCAGTGGGGGCAGTGGTGGCAAATGATGCCTGCCTAACTCTGTCATGAGCTTTGCTGAACTTCAGTATATTTAAGGTTCACATTGAAACCTTAAACAAACAAAACAATTTAGGTGCAAAAAAAGTATTCTCTGCACTGGTGACAGCTAAGCACCGTGCCCAGATTGTTTGATCACAGGGCTTTGAGAGCTTTAGTCAATGCTATGCAGACAAGCAGCCACAAAAGATATAATCCATAAGTCAGTCGCTGTTTATTCTTGTATCCAGTTGCAACTTATTAATTTGAACACTTCTGACATGTGAGACAAAATATTTACCCGGACGATAATAAACACTCAGTTCTTCATGATTATGGGTTTAATGTTTTATGTATGTCAACTTGTGTGAGTGTGTGTGTGTGTGCGCGCGTTTGGAGGGTTTTTTTGTAATCGGAGAAATAATGTAACAAGGAATTTAGAACTCATCTTTGCAAGATCAGAGATCTCAGATTAGTTTTTTGAAGTCCTCAAAGCAGGATTACAACAATAAAAGATATTAATCTAAAACCATTGTATCATTATTTATTGTGTTATTGAAATAGGCTAGTAACATCAATCAAGTATACTTCACCATAGAATCCATACACCTAGTGTGGAGAATTTGAGGAGTGGAACAAGTGGGTCTTAATGGTTCCTGCTTAAGGCCGGGTCTACACACAAGGAAAAAGTCAACCTAAAATATGCAGCTTCAGCTACGAGAATAACATATCTGGAGTCAATATACCTTTATGTCAAATTTCTGTGGCATCTCCATGGCAGGAGATCAAAGATACTCCTCACAACTTGGTGACATACCAGAGTCAATAGGGGCACCTTCAGCAGTTGATTTAGTGGGCATTTCCAAGACCCGCTCAATCAAATCTTGGAACATCAATCTCTGAAGCATCAAATTCAGGTTAAGTGAAGACAAACCCTAAATCTGGGGTTACAAACCTAAATACCTTTGTGAATTAAAGTTTAAATTATTTCAGTCCAGTTCCACAGAGCCCAGTTTGTCCTTAATCCTGATACTTTTTCTTCCACAGAAGAATGTGTCCTCATTTCTCCTCTCTCATTTGCTGCAGGGAACATTAGTCACCATATATTCTCCCAGAATCCAGTGCACCAAATGTAACTTTGCCTTAGGCAGGGCAGCTGACAGACTTTGCTGAGCCCTGGACAAGGGAGAGGAAGGGGTGGGCTGAAGGGCTAGCCTCACCCAACTAGCCCTTCAGTGCTTCCCAGAGCAACCCATCCCCTCCAGGGCTCTGGTGAATTTAAAGGGCCCAGTGCAGCTGCTCCCATTGTTCTTCCCATTGGCAGGCCGGAACTGAGGTGTTGTGTTCCTTATGTCAGAGGAGTAACTGAGATTCAAAGATGCTTCCTGCATTTGACTTAGCACAAATCGATTTACTTACTGTTAAGAAATCAAGTGGGTGGAAACTTGGTATCAAGAGAGGAGCAGTTTGCAACAAATCCAAAAACCAGTGACCACATCAATCCCAGCAACATGCTGACGTTGGTACCTTAAATTAGTGCCATAGGGAATTCCATGTCTAGGCTGTGTTAAAGCCACCCTAAGCCATACCACTCCTCCCATTTCTAGTAGTTCATCTTTTGGAACACATGCAGTAAAGAGGTTACATACTGATAAAGGCACTAATGGTGTTTCAGGCTGTTTGATCTACAGCTCCATGGGACAGCTACAGAATTCATAAACAATTGCAGGCCAGGGAACAATAATGGAGAGGATAATACTGCAAACATATAGGGTCTAGGCCATTCACTCGTTCATCTTCTGCTAGCTGGAAGAAGGTCTGCAGTAAGTGAAGGATGGTCTGGCTATAATGAAGCTGTCGGCAGCAACAAAAGTTGCCTGTGCATGGCCTACCACTCTAAAATATTGCCAACTCCCTAAGCCTGAGTGCTCATCAATCGTCACAAACACACCTCCTGGGCGGGGAGACATGGACCATGGGGTAAGATATTATTATTCTCTCAGTGATCCCTGTACAGATTCTTCATCATCTCACCTCTACAAGTTATCATTGATCAAGCCCTGTATTTCTTCAGGTTTGGCACCATGGTACATACAGTAACATCATTATTTTTTCTCACAGTTCACATCCACTTCTGACTTATTTCTTCCCTTCCACGTGAATTATTGTTCAGCAGCTTTTTTTTTTATTTGTGCCCTGAATACTGTGTGTGGAAAATGGGAACAAATCTCCCACTTAGACCCAACCTGTCTAGAATTGAATCATTCCCCAGAACTGTTCCAGAACAGATGAGTGATAAGACCAACTCTAATTATCCCTAGCAAGCATTAATTGCTCCTAGCACTGGCTTGGATAACTGGATCCTGCTTGAGCCTATGCTGAGTGAGAATTAAACCATATTATTACTGGTCTGAGTTCAGAAGCAGTGCTACCGGTACCCTAGTAGAGGCCTGAGCTCCACCCTCTGGGTATGTCTACACTACAAAGTTAGTTCGAACTAACGGACGTTAGTTCGAACTAACTTTCCTAGGCGCTACACTAGCGCTCCGTTAGTTCGAACTTAATTCGAACTAACAGAGCGCTTAGTTCGAACTAGGTAAACCTCATTGTACGAGGATTAAGCCTAGTTTGAACTAGCTAGTTCGAATTAAGGGCTGTGTAGACCCTTAATTCGAACTAGTGGGAGGCTAAGGCTTCCCAGGTTTCCCTGGTGGCCACTCTGGCCAACACCAGGGAAACTCTATTGCCCCCCTCCCGGCCCTGGAGCCCTTAAAGGACCACGGGCTGGCTACACAGTTTGTGCCAGTTGCAAGGCTGCAAGCACCCTTGCCAGCAGACCCTGCACCTGCCACAGAATGAGCCAGCCACCCGAGGGCTCCCAGCCCTCCACTGCTCCCCAGGACCAGCCTGGCGGCTCCCAGGAGCCTGCCCGGGGGCGCAAAAGGCGGGCGCCCACTTGGTCAAGTGCGGAGATCATGGACCTCATCGAGGTTTGGGGGGAAGCCTCCAATGTCCACGATCTCCGCACTAGCCACAGGAACGCGGCCGTCTACGGCCGCATGGCTGCCAGCCTGGCCGCCAGGGGCCACCAGCGCAGCTGGGAGCAGGTCCGCTGCAAGGTCAAAGACCTGCGGCAGTCCTACTCCCGGGCCTGCCAGCCAGGGGCCGACCCAGAGGCCTGCCCCCACTTCCACGCCCTGGACCGCCTCCTGGGGGCTCATGCCGTCCCTGCCCCCCGGGATGTGATTGACCCCGGGGCAGAGGGCTCGCTCCTGGAGACGGAGGAGGAGGAGGAGGGCTCTGAGAGTCAGGAGCCTGCCGCCAGCCTGCCCGGGACCCGGGAACCCCGAGGCACCCCACAGAGCCGCTCGCCTGCATCATCTGAGGCCGGGGAGGCGTCCACCTGTGAGTACCATCGTGTTCCCCTTATGTGTACAGGGGGCTGGAGCGAGAGGGAGCCCCGGGACTGTGCGCCTGGGCCTTGCCCACCACGGAGCAGCAGCTGGGGATCCTGCAGGGGCCCTGGCCTTGCAGAGGGGAGCTGGGTTTCACACACCTGAGCCCCTGGGGTAATTGACCGCTGGTCTTGTTGCACCACAGCCGCAGCACCTGGGCTTGCAGGGCACACCACACCGCCTGCAGCAGCCGCCCATGCCCGGGCAAGCAGGACAGCCAGGAACGAGGAGGACTACCAGAGGCGGCACCTCCGGTTCCTGGACCGACAGCTCCGTCTCCAGGACCACTGGGTCCAGGAGGACCTGAGGCTGCGCTGGAGGAGTCTGGAGGCCCTGGAGGAGCAGGGCCGTGCCCTGCGAGGCCACCTCCAGAGCCTGCTCGACCGCTTCCCATTTCCTCCTCCCCCTGCTCCCCCTGCTCCCCCTGCTCCTCCTGCTCCCCCTCCTGCTCCCGCTCCCCCTCCTGCTCCCGCTCCTGCTTCCGCTCCTGCTTCCTCCACACCCCCTGTCCCTCCTGCCTCCCCCTCCACAACCATTTCCCACCGACGCCCCCGGACCCGCAGTGTGGCAAGACGGGAGAGGCAGCCGGATCCCACCCCTGAGCTTTCCTTTCCCTTCCTCCCTTCCCTCCCTTTCCAGCTCCCTTGTCCCAGGTTTCCCCCTCCCCTCTCCAACCCTCATTCCTCCCTTCCCGCACCCAGTTATGTTAAATAAACAGACGTTTTTGTTTCAAAAACAGGTGTCTTTATTTTACAGTAGATAGGGAGGGGAAAGAGGAAGGGGGGTAGGGTAGAAGAAGGCCCCAGTGGGGCATGCAGGGAGAGGTCAGTCCTCCTCCTCCACCAGGAAGCTCTCCCGCAGGGCTTCCCGGATCCGGACGGCCTCCCACTGGGCTTCCCGGATGGCGGCGGTGCGGGGCTGACCGTAGTGTCCAGCCATGTGGTCAGCCTCAGCCATCCAGGCTGGCAGGAAAGCCTCCCCCTTTTGCTCACACAAATTGTGGAGCACACAACATGCCACCACCATGGGAGGGATGTTGTGCTCGGCCAGGTCCAGACGGGTGAGGAGGCATCGAAAGCGGGCTTTCAGTCGCCCGAAGGCCCCCTCCACCACGATGCGGGCCCTGGTCAGCCTGGCATTGAATGCCTGGTGGGAGGGATTGAGGTGCCCCGTGTAGGGCTTCATGAGCCAGGGCTGCATTGGGTAGGCGGCATCCCCCACCAGGCACACGGGCATGTCCACGTCCCCGACCCTGATGTGGCGGTTGGGGAAGAAGGTCCCGGCCTGCAGCCGCTGGCACACGGAGGAGTTGCGGTACACCCGGGCGTCGTGTGCTTTGCCGGACCAGCCCACATTAATGTCCGTGAACTGGCCCCGGTGGTCACACACGGCCTGCAGGATCACGGAGAAGTACCCCTTTCTGTTGACGTACCGGGACGCCTGGTGTTCCGGGGCACGGATGGGGATATGCGTCCCGTCGATGGCCCCACCGCAGTTGGGGAAGCCGAGGGCGCCGAATCCCCGGATGACGGCGTCCGGGTCGGCGAGGCGGACCACCCTGCGGAGCAGCACCCGGTTGATGGCCTTGACCACCTGCGGAGAGAGACACAACAAAGCGCCAATCAGTGGGGCGCCCGGGTGGCTGGGAGCGTGCGTGCCCTGGCAGTGCCCCGCACCCCACTCCTGGAAGCAACCCCCCTGGCAGCGTGTAGTACGGCCGGGACAGCCCGACCCCTCCGGTGCGGGGCGCTTTCGCCTCCTCCCGCCCCCTCTTTGTCCCTTGGGCGGCCCATCCCCTCCTCGCAGCCCCCCTCCCCCCGGCTCGGTGGCCGACGAGTGCCGTACCTGCATGAGCACCGCTCCGACGGTGGATCTCCCCACACCGAACTGGTTCCCAACGGATCGGTAGCTGTCCGGCGTGGAGAGCTTCCAGAGGGCGATGGCCACCCGCTTCTGGAGGGGGATGGCGGGTCTCATGCGAGTGTCCCTTCTGCGCAGGGCAGGGGCAAGCCACTCGCAGAGCTCCAGGAAGGTGTCCCTCCTCATCCTGAAGTTCTGGGTCCACTGTCGGTCCTCCCAGCGCTCCAGGACGATGCGGTCCCACCAGTCGGTGCTGGTGTCCAGACGCCAGACGCGACGGGGCATGCCGGTGCCGGGGCGCCGCCGCGGCTCCTCCATGGCCCCCAGGGCGGCCAGGCGGAGAGGCAGGGGGCTGACGTTCACCAGGTGGTGCCAGGAAGCCTTGAGCCATTGCTGGCAGGCTTGCAGCAGCAAGTCCAGAACGTGCACCAGAAGGTGCAGGGCGAGCTGTGGCTCCATGTTGCCACCTGCGGCGGCGCCCCCGAAGGGAAGCACCGGCACAGACGGGCACAGAGACCAACGCTTTGCTGTCCCTCGGCGAGGTTGGCAAGCAAGCAGGAAAAGCTGAGAACCGGCTGTCCAGGGGGGTCCCTTTAAGCTCGAGCCTCAGATAGCCTCAGACAGCAGCCACACAAAGCAACTACTGACCTGATGCCCTGCCAGAACCGGTTTCAGCTGCCCTTAAATGCCCCCCTGCGTCCAATCAGTGTGGACGCGCTAGTTCAAATTAGCAAAACGCTAATTCGAACTAGTTTTTAGTTCTAGATGTGCTAGTTCAAATTAGCTTAGTTTGAATTAACTAATTCGAACTAAGTTAGTTCGAATTAGCGCTGTAATGTAGACGTACCCCCTGGGAGTGCCTAGTGAGAAGGTAGGCCATGTGAGAAAACTAGTAGACAAAAAAAGACTGAGTTCAGTAACTTACATCTTGAATTTGGGTGATAAGAAAAATCAGTTCTTGGAGATGAGATTGGCAAAGGGGAATTCTATCTGTGTGGCAAAAAAAATGGGCTGTTTGCATCTGTGGTTTGCCCTCTACTGCCATACTCTGTCAGCTAGACTGCTTACATGATAACATATAAGTTGCAACACCACCTTCACATCAGGTTTATGGTTTAACAACCGCCACAACTCATCCCCAAACCTGAAACTCCTTGGGTTCATCCAGTCCAAGAGTCTGTTTCATGTACAATGTGCTAGGTAACAACATGTAAGGAGTCCATGTTTCTAAAACTGAGGTGCTATGTATTAAGACAGTGATTCCCAACCTGTGGTCTCCAAACCCCTGGGGGTCCACAAGGGCATTGCAGAGGGTCTGCGGAAATGTAAAAGTAAGGATTGAGCCCAACCTGGTACTTATCCTTACTTTTCTTTTCCTTTTCTTCTCCCCCTCACTCCCCGCAGCCATGCATGCCAGGACGCAGATTACTTTTGATCTCGTACCCTGGACTCTAAAGGAGCGTGGGGAAAGTGCTTGCATGCCACTCACACCTGGCTGATGTGTGAGAGGCATGTACAGTGTGCAAGCACTTTCCCCTCGCTCCCTTAGCGTCTGGGGAACGGAATCAAAAGTAAGCTGCAACCTGGAGTGCATGATTGCAGCCCCCCTGCATTCTGGGACATGGCTTGCTTTTGATCTCATTCCCCAGATGCTAAGAGAGCAAGGGGAAAGTGTTTGCATGCTGTGCATGCCTCTCACGCATCAGCCAGGCACAAGAGGCATGCACAGCATGCAAGCTCTTTCTCTACGCTCCCTTAGCGTCTGGCGAATGGGATCACAAGTAAGCCATGTCCCAGCATGCACGGCTGCTGCACTCCCCCACGCTTATCCTCCCTACGTTCTACTCCTGACCCCTACTCTCCCGAAGCTCCGCCCTTGACCTTCATGAACTATTATACATTTCAAATGACTATCAAGTAATGGGATGTTTGAAAACAGCTATATTGTTTGGGGAGGTCCATGAAATTTGAATAGATTGAAAAGGGGTCTGTATGCTCAAAAAGGTTGGGAAACGCTGATCTAAAATATCGCTAAAGTACCTATTGCACTCACACTGAAGCACATTGGAAAGCTAATTCAAATAAAACATGAATTATTCCATACCTTCTTCCAAAATTCAAAATGATCTTAAGCCAAGCCGTGTTAGTCTTAGTTTTATGTGACCCTCAACTTCCTGGTAGTGGTGGGAACAAATAATGCATGTGACAAAATACTGCTAGAAGATCTATCCTCATATCATCTTTTATGGCCAGATCGACAACAAAAAAGATCGGAAAAGTTTGACTTCCAACCTAAGTATATAGAAGTAGAAGATTTGTATAATTTAGCTGAAATTTATTGCATTCTTCCTCAGAATATCTGTTGACTTCCCATTACCAATATCAAGCATGATCTCCGAGTGTATGTCTACACTGCAGATAGAGATCCACAGCTGGCTCATGACAGCTGAGTCAGGTGCCCAGGGCTTGGGCTGTAGTCCTTTAATTTAATTGAATTAAGGCTAGCAATCCTTTAATTTCAAGCTTGCAGCTTCTTTCAGTCTCTTAGTTGCTTTCTCAGAGGCAGCGTGGTGCAGAGCTGTCTCTCATTTGCTGTTCCAGGCCTTTCTACCTCCTCTTCCTTCTCTGTATTCTCTTCCTTATAGCAGGGCTTTTTCCCCATTGGTTGAAGCTGTGAATGTCTGTTTCCACAGCACTAACAGCTGTGTGGGGATGTACACTAGCTGCTAGCTTGCAAATACAAGAGGCTTTCTTGCCTCTCCTCTTGGCCCCCATCTATGCTCAGTATGAGGTTTGTAGAACCCCATTACAAAGAATTTTGCCAAAGAACATTTTTTTGGTGTAAAATGATAGATTAAAACCGAAGGGGACCAAGTTTGCTTTGGGAAGGAAGGATGCCAGCAATTTCTATCAGTACATTGATTATAATCCTTTTCCCCAGCAGCATGAATTGCCAGAGTCAGAGTCTGAATTATTATAAAGAGCATAAAAGCTAAATTGATTGCTTTATCTACCATGGTTATATTAATAGCGTCTTAGAATCTCTGATGGAAAATGGAACCTGTCAAATGCATTGCAAGGGCCTGCCCAGAAAAACTAGGGGAAAGGGCAGGTTAAACATGGATGTCAGAGGCTGAATGGTGGTGACAGAAAGATTACCCAAGATCAGATGTTACTAGCATCTTTAAGTCCGATTTTTCTTTTCTCTCTTTTTCCTCACAAAACTACTCAAAATAGTTAATTCCCAGGCAAACTGAAGAGCTACAAAAGGATCTCAAAACTGAGTGTTGGGGCAATAAATTGGCAGATTAAATTAAATGTTGATAAATGCAAGGTAATAAAGTTGGAAATATAATCCCAACTATACAAATAAAATGATGCATAAGCATCACCTCTCAAGAAAGAGATCTTGGAGTCATTGTGAATAGTTCTCTGAAAACATCTACTTACTGTGCAGCACAGTCAAAAAAGTGAGTAGAATATTGAGAATCATTAATAAAGAGACAGAAAATAAGACAGAAATATCATGTTGCCTCTCTATAAATCAACGGTACACCTGCATGAATACTGCATGCAAATGTGGTTGGAATTGGAAAGGCTCAGAAAAGGGCAACAAAAATTATTAGGAGTACGGAACAGCTTTCAAATAAGAAAAGATTAAGACTGGGGCTTTTCATCATGGAAAAGAGGTGACTAAGGGGGAATATGATAGAGGTCAATAAAACCATGACTGGTGTAGAGAAAGTAAATAAGGAAGTGTTGTTTACTCTTCATAATACAAGAACTAGGGAGTCACCAAATTAAATTAATAGGCAGCAAGTTTAAAACAAATAAAAGAAAGCTTTTTTCACACAATGCAAATCTGTCTGTAGCACTCATTTCCAGAGGATGTTGTGAAGGCCTGGCCTATAACAGGGCTCAAAAAATAGATAAGTTCATGGAGGATAGATCCAGCAATGCCTATTAGCCAGGATGAGCAGGGATAGTGTGCCTAGCCTCTGTTTTCCAGAAGCTGGGAATGGGCAGCAAGGAATAGATCGCTTGATAATTACATATTCTGTCCATTCCCTCTGGGGCACCTGGCATTGGCCTCTGTTGGAAGACAGGATACTGGGCTAGATGGACCTTTGTTTTTCTTAAGAAAGGCCATACTGGTCAGACCAAACCAAAGTCTGGTAATAATCACAGCAACTGTAGGGCTATGTCTAGACTGCCCCCTCTTGCGAAACAGAATATGCAAATGAGGCAAAGCAGTGAATATCGCCACAACTCATTTACATACTTAATGTGCTGCCATTTGGCACAAAGGGCTTTTGCACACAAAGGAGCTGTCTACACGGCTCCTTTTTGCGCATAACCCTCCTCCCACACAAGAGCTTTTCTGTCACCTTTTTTTAGGCAGAATGGCTCTTGCACAAAAGCCCCCTGTGCAAAAATGGCGGCTTATTAAGTAGGTAAATGAGGCATGATGATATTCACCGCTTCGCCTCATTTGCATATTGTTTTGCGCAAGAGAAGGCAGTCTAGGCATAGCCTAGAATTACCTACATGAGTAACAGAAAGCTGTTAATCGACTTCTCTACAATCAATCAAGGAAAGTTAAAATAAGATCCACCAGTTGGACATTAAAACTAGACAAATACAGACTAGAAATAAGGCACACATTTAACAATGACATCTAACCAACCATCATTAAGGGATTCTCCATCCCTAGACATTTTTAAATCAAAAGTGAAACTATAATTTAAGCTCAGTTACTGGACTTGAAGCAGGAATTAATTCAAGGAAATTGTCTGCTCTGTGTGTTAAGCAGGAGGTTAAACTAGGTAATCTTATTCTATGAATTGTTGGGGAAGTACTAGGAAACAATAAGATAATATTGGAGAGTTTTGAGAAAATGGGATGGAGAATAATGAAGTAGCTTAGCTGCTGGGGATCTCCTTCTAAAAGTGAAGACCAGCATGGGAAAAATCACAAAGGTGCTTGTTTGAGGAATGGCTAGAAAAAGGCCATATCTTAGAAGATGTTATACAGAAAAAAATGAGCAAGATTTTGACACAGCCCGAAGGCCTACAAAGAGGTCTAAGTTGAAGAAGACATAGCAGTAATGGGCCCAAGTATCAGGCAGGATATTGGTATCCACAGTAATTGAAAAAGAAGGTAGCGGAGAAGGCTTATGGGAGTTGAAAACAGTGTTTGTAGCGCACACAGGTCATGTGCAGTGGTTCTGTTGAGGACCAGAGGTCATTATGTTTGTTTAGTTGTGGGTTAGACAAATATCTGAAAGTTTAATTTCCGATGAATCAGGCAATTTCCTCTGCCTATTGAATACAGTAATTCCTCATTTAACACGGTAGATACGTTTCAGAAAGTGATTGTGTTAAGTGAAAACGTGTTATGCGGGGTCAATTTTCCCATTGAAAATAATGGAAAAGGTGGGGGTTGCATTTCAAGCGGTGGGGAATGGGGAAACCCAGCTGCCAGCCTGCAAGCTGGGTTGGAGGAGAGGGAGCAAGGCGTCTGGTGAGAGAGGGTCTCCAGGGACTGGCGCGGCGAGCAATGAACCCTCCGCCGCTTTGAAGGGAGGCAGGGGAAGCCCCACACAGCCACCAGTGACCGGCCAGCTGGGGAAACCCAGCCGCCAGCCTGCAAGCTGGGTCAGAGGAGAGGGAGCAAGGCATCTGGCAAGAGGGGGTTGCTGGGGAACGGCGTGGTAAACCCTCCGTCGCTTTGCAGGGAGGTGGGAGAAGCCCCACGCAGCCACCAACCAGACGGCTGGGGAAACTGTGTTATTTGGGGGATGGTCGTGTTGTTCAAAAAACGTTCCCAAAAAAAATCATGCTATCGCAAAAACATGTTAAGCGGGCACATGTTAAGCGAGTAATTACTGCACCTCTGTTAACATGGTGTTTGTTTTATCACTGTCCAAACTCAATTATTTCTTTTCCTCCTTATCACGGTCACTGTGCAAATTTACATCTCATCCAGCTGGAGCTTGCATTCTGGCTAGGTTTGTGATGTTGGCCTAGGTTTGTGATGTTTGTTGCATGACACAGCTTGCTCACCACTCAGAAAAGTCATTAGGAAGGAAGGAAGGAAGGAAGGAAGGAAGGAAGGAAGGAAGGAAGGAAGGAAGGAAGGAAGGAAGGAAGGATTTCGGGAAATGAAGTGAAACAAGAGTAATCAAGAGGGAGTAATGCCTTCATGGAGAAGCAAGAATGGGCCAGTTTGAAGTCAGATAGGCTTCCATCCCAAGTATTCTGCATTCCATCTGAGAAAAGCCAGAAATGACCAACTCCACTCCTCTGTGCAGAACAAAGTATCCACCTGTCACCCAAGGGTCCAGCATCCGTTATTTAATTATTTGAATTCTAAAAGCATCTAGAAGCCTCAACTGAAATTGAGGTTCTCCTGTGCTCAGTAAAATCTAAGTAAAGATAAAAAGGAAATATTATTTTCATTTTGCAGTTTGGGAATTTAGTCACAGAGAAATTAAGTGATTTGACCTCTCTGGAAGTCTGTCAGAAGCAGGATCTGAATCCTGAGTCTCAATCCAGTGCCTTAAACTTTCAGCCCATCTTTCTTTCAGCATACCCAGGGCTCTCTCTGCACACAGCACAGATATTGTTTTCATCTGTGTGCATTTTAATTTACTCTTAAAAACAAAGAGAAAAGTGACAAATATCGTTTGATTAAGAATACTACCCTGGATAATCAACAGTTCCAGAGAGGGAAGTCTCTCTGCGGATGTATCTACTATTTAAAGCCAATCGTTTTTGGTTTTGGTTTTCCATAGCAGATGAATATGTTCAGTGCAGAGCACAAAATGACTATTGGCTGGGGAGAACAGCAATTTGTGATGTGGAATGAAAGAGGTGATTCTTCTCCTGATCTCACATAAATAACATCTGTAATTTTCTTGATAGCTCTCTCAGCGGACAGTAACAATGCTTTTCTGGACACTGACTGCTCCACCTAGTTCCTCAGACATCCAGATAAAATACATCAAATGCACCCACCTCGATGCTTGAGAGCTAATCATTAATTGCCTCTAACCCCTTTAGCAGTCCACCCCCAGGCAGCCTCTAATGGTCATTACTTGGTGATATACAATTGCAACGCCAATACAAATTGAACCTCCAATTGCTGCTAAGGCACAACTTAATGACATAGAGTATTAATCATTTAAAAGGAAAAAAGAGATTTTTCTTTTCTAATGTAGTTCTCATATATTAGCTGATAACAGAAACAAGCTAGACTGGAGACTGTGAGCTTTCCACTGGGGCAATTATATCCCTTAGGATGAAATATCCACTTCTTTGTTTTGGGTTGCTGAATTTCCAGCTCATTCCATGCTAGATTGTAACTCTGGTGAACAGTAAATAGCCATGTCACTCTAATGACTTTTGTCTGTATTGCATCTTTACATTTTCAGGAAAATGCCTAGCTGCAGGAGTTGCTGCTATTTTGTGGATCATATTCATGTAGCATGCTAAAGAGGAGCTGCACCATGGGCTCTCTCATGCAGCCTGTACTCTTGTCCTTTATAATTTTGTTGTCTCCCATAACCTAAACTACAAGTTGAGAGTGAATGTATGCAAATGTTCTTTGTGTATTGAACACATAAGCATAGCCCTGAGATTTGTGCACATAAAAAAGCTTCTGTTGACTATAGCCTAAAGCTTGCTATTGCAAATCATTTTGTAAAGTTTGTTGAGTCCTTTGGGAATGTGGATAAAACATGAATTAGTGTATGCTTCTTAAAGCACTTTTGGGACTCCATGTGCCTTTTATATGTGCTAACATTACAACCACCAAGTCCCCTTGGTCAGCGCCCCTCCTCCCACCATCCTATAGGCCAGTGTTTGCCAAATTATGGGCCAGTACCAGGCCGCAGGAAACAAATACCAGGCCTCAGCGTGGTTGCCAGGGTGTTCCATGCTCCCGGAGTGCCCATGTGGCACCAGGTTCCCCAAGTCCTCGGCCTGCCTGGGCGGAGTCTGCAGCAGGATGTTCCAGCTCCTGGCAGAGGCGTAGCTACGGGAGGTGCGGAGAGGAGGAGGGGGAGGAAGAGGAGGAGGAGGGGAGAGCTGGCCACCAGAAGCAGCACTGGATGGGGGAATTAGGGCAGACCAGAGAGACTGGGGGGGGTGAGGCAGCTGGCAGAAGCAGAGCTGGCTGGGAGGGTAGGAGACTGGCCAGGGGAGATCGGGAGGAGGAGTAGGGGAGAAGTGGCTGCCGGAAGCAGGGTTTGCCTGGGGCAGCGGGGCTGGCCGGAAGAGATTGTGGGGCCAGCAGAAGCAGGGTTGCCAGGGGATGCAAGGTCGGGGGCAGGGAGCTGGCCGGGAAAAATGTGGGGGGGGGGGAGAAGCGGCTGCCGGAAGCAGGGCTGGACGCGGGCATCAGGGCTAGCCAAGGGAGACTGGGAGGAGAAGCGGGGGAGAACTGGCTGTCCAGGAGAGGGTTGGGGGAAGTGGGGCTGGCCAGAGGCGCAGCGAAGGGAGCGGGGGGGGGGGAGCGAATCAGCCGGCAGGGAGCGGGACTAACCCAGCATATGCAGATCTCAGGGCGCTGCCCCCTTTTCCCCCTCCCGAAAAGCACGAGTGAGTCTGGCCCAGTGATTCTGTTGTGCCCCCCCCCCCACACACACCCTCGAGTAGTTGCGAACTATCTGGCTGGTAGACACACTCTTGCAACCTGAGCACATTTACCAGCCAGGCAGTTCGAAACTACAGACTGATACATCTAGAAATAATAAAACGTACCTAATGAGAAAATACCAGACATGTTACATGTTATATGTCTGGTATGTTCTCAGTTTGTTTTTTATGTGTTTATATTTTTGGGCTGCAAAAAACAGTACTGAAAAAAAGGGTTCCATCTAAAGTAAAAAGTTTGGAAAACCCGGGTCTAACCAGCCTTCTGTCTGTCTTACACTCCAGTTAGCCAATCCATATTCCTTAACTTGCTGGCAAGAATATTGTGGGTGACCATATCAAAAGCTTTGCTAATGCTGGCACTAGGGGCTTTGGGAGGACCAGAAACAACTTATTTGCATAGTCATCATTTGATTAATGAATGAGCAAATATGCTAATGGATGTTACCGGTCATCCAAAAGTTCGTGAATGGATTTACTGGTCCCCATGTCAAAAAGTTTGGGAACCCCTGCTATAGGCTTTGAATAATTGGTCAACTCCACTTTCAGTCTTAAGATAATGTTGAGCAATTAGGAAATAGTTCTCACCAAGTTACTAGCTCTATCATTTTTCCCCTCCCCCAGTCCTCTCTTAGCATAGTTTAGTCTGTGAAAACTCCTCTCTGAAATCAAAGAGAATGATTCTGATAAGCTATCACTGTATTAGACATCTCTCCAAGGAGCTCTGGAAGAAAGTGTACAGAGGCAAGGCCCTGCATTCATGCATATGAATTTGATAATGCATCAATCTGACTTTCTCCTAGGATGTAAAAATTCAAAAAAAACAACGCAGACATGGCTGATGTGACTGGAGCTCACAAATTGTCACTGTGCTCCCAAAGCGTTGGCAGTCTTTCTTTTCTAATTGGCATGTCTGATTACTTTGGGGCAGGTTTTTTCCCCTTTAGTTTTCTTCATCAAGCTCGAGGTATACTCTGCTAGAGATTGGTGCTGAGAGGTGATTTTACTATGAAAAAGTCTCTTTGTTTATTAATTTTTGTGTTCAGAAATCCTGTCTGTATATAGGAAGATGTACATTGCACAAGAAGACACATCTTTGCGCTGGGGTTAATTAAATACCAGTAATGATTCCTTACCCTTTTTATCATATTACATGATCCATATGGTTTGATGAAGTTTCGATCATGTGGTTGGGAGACAGCTGTCCTATATTCTATTTCCTTCTCTGTTACTGACTTTCTGGGACAACCCTACCACTAAGCAAATAACTTAATCAATGTATAAAAAAAAATAGCCTGCAAAATGAAATTGCTGTGCTATCTGTGGGGCAGTCTTTGTGAAAAGAATATTTTGGGTCTGAGCCATGTCTCTTGGGGTATGTCTAGACTACATGCCTCTGTTGTCAGATTAGGGTACCTGGCATAGGGAAATGAAGCTGCGATTTAAATAATCGCGGCTTCATTTAAATTAAAATGGCTGCCGCGCTCTGCCGACCAGCTGATGATCAGCTGTTTGTTGGCAGATCGGGGCAGTCTAGACACGCCGCGATCGACAAGGAAGCCTTTGTCAACCGGCACAGGTATGCCTTGTGAAACCAAGTTTACCTGGGCCGGTCAACAAAGGCTTCCTTGTCGATCGCGGCGTGTCTAGACTGCCCCGATCTGCCAACAAACAGCTGATCATCAGCTGGTCGGCAGAGCATGGCAGCCATTTTAATTTAAATGAAGCCGCAATTATTTAAATAGCGGCTTCATTTCTCTATGCCGGGTAGCCTAATCTACATGCCTCTGACAACAGAGGCATGTAGTCTAGACATACCCTTGGTTCCTCTGAGTTCGTTATCATTAAGCTAGCTAAAGAGATAAAAGATGAAAATCATGGTTTGGAAGCTGGAAGTCAGGACCTAGCAGGAGGAAGAGAGTGGCAGGTTGCTGTATGCCTAGAATCAGATTTCCACAGCATCTGGAGTAAGTCATGAACATATCCCCTGTGGACTATAGTTTACATCAATCTAATATTGGAGACTATAGCTTTGTGGATTTGTACACCTGAATGTAAAATGATTCCACTATATATCATTTGGTATCAAGGAGAATTTAATATTCATGTAGTAACATTATTAAGAGACTTGCCCTCTTTGCCCCATTCCTGGAAGACCCATATGTTATTTATATGACCGAGTGTGAGCATGTGCATAACAGAGGCTCTGGATTGGACCAAATTATAACAATATTGCATGTTATGAGCCTGATCCTGAACTGGGGTAAGCAGGTAAAGCTCCATCGCTTTCATTGGAGTGCCACCCATCTACAGCAGCTCAGGATCTGTCCTGATGATCATCAGCAAAGTTCTTGATGTTTGTGTGTTTTTTGTGATTTAAAATGGTTCACACTGAAAGTTTAACAAAAACAAAATCTGTTAGGCCTGGTTTTATAATGAGGCTCCTTTATGTTGCCAGAAAGATATAAAATGGTTTTAGTATGAATACAAATCAAGTCCATTATGTGATAATTCACAGTTAACCTGGGCAATAAGAGCATATCTCTGTCAGCACAGAGTGGCATATTAGGACAGTATTATGTTTTCAGTCTCACACCAATTAAATGTTCTGAAAGGTCTTCAAAGAAGGAACTAACTGTTACCCAGTCCACATTCCTTTTTTTCTCTTACTTGAATTATTTCTTTTCTACATTTTCTATAGTAAAATTTCATGGGAACGCATATCTCCAAATTAAAGTAATATAATATTATAACTGTTTTACCGCAGGTGATAGGTAATAATTTCTGCATCTAAATGGTGTCTTTTTGCTTGGTGCAGCAAATACCTCAGGGCTCTAGGAATGCATTCTAGAACCTTTCATCATATGGCTCAGTTACCAGTTCAACTCCAGCACAAGTCTGCTATTATCATCTGATGGATGTGTGGTGACCAGTACAAAATGAGTCATTCCCCTTCCTAGAGGGATAATGGTCACATCACGGAAGCTGGCATTCATTGGGTGTTTTGGAGGCTTGGGGGAGGTTTTTTTTGGGGGGGGAAGGGATTGACTGGCAGTTTTGCCAAGAATTACAATGAATAAAAAAGGCTAAGCCACAATCTCATCTCCAGGTCATGGTGAAAACTAATTGTCCTTGGTCTCATTAGTGAAAGTTTGTACTGTGTCACTTGTGGTGATGTATTTTTTTTCCAATAGTCTGATGCCCCACCAGGAAACTAATTTAGCATAAACCACTTAACAATTGTTAAAGTCATTTACAGAGACACTAATGTATTGTTCACATCTCCTGTGAAAACAGAAACATTACACAAATACAGATATTCCAAGCAAAAATTTAGTGTTCATGCAACATTAAATCTGAGAAATGAGGCAGTTAAAAGTCAGGCAATAGTGAAATAAAACTGAAAGCTCAACCTTAGTTCTGCCTTAAAATATATTCTCTATTTCATGATAAACTGTCAGTTAAAATTACAAACTGGAATTTGGTATGTAATTTTACCTACATTTAAGTACAATACAATGTATACAGGCCTAGATCCTAAGCTGATATAAAATTATTTTAAATCACTGAAGCGACACCAGCTTATGGTCTTGCCCCAGAGTCTTCACATTTTGTTGTATATCCCTCACTTCATTCTACAAAACAAGCCACACAGTTCATTTGAAGGAAATCAGTTCATCAGGTTTGAATCTTCATCCATCATTTGTTATTAAGCAAGGATTTTGCTCTGTCCCAACCCATTTTCCCCCCCACTTGATTCATTTCAGTAGTGATGCTGTAATGTTAAACTTGTCACAGTAACCTTTATTTATGGTAGCAGGTTGAAATGTGACCGAAAACACTGATTATATGGAGAGAGGTTCTAGTAGCTGAGTGAGTAAAGGCAACAACTCTTTTTATTCAGTGATGTCAGGTAACAAAAAGGTGCTGTTTCTATGTGTGTAATTATTTCTGATAATTATTTTCTGTGTATCACCTCTTTAAATGTGAGGAGTCCCTCTGCCTGTCTACATGGAGGCAGTGCCAGAGGAAGATTCAGGGTAGCTCTTGCAGAATTAGACACACCAATCATGGGCTATGTCTACACTCTCAGGCTGTGTCTATACTGGCGCAATCTTGCGCCAGAGCTATGCAAATGAGGCTAAGCGTGGAATATCGCCGAGCCTCATTTGCATAACTAATGAGCTGCCATTTTTGCGGAAGAGGCTCTTGTGCAAGATGGAGCTGTCTACACTGCCCCTTCTTGCGCAAAGCCATTATGCTGATTACTTTCAGGCATAACAGCTTTGCGCAAGAGGGTTTTTCTTGCGCAAGAAGGGGCAGTGTAGACAGCTCCATCTTGCGCAAGAGCCTCTTCCACAAAAATGGCGGCTCATTAGTTATGCAAATGAGGCTCGGCGATATTCCAAGCTGAGTCTCATTTGCATAGCTCTGGCGCAAGTTTGCGCCCGTATAGATACAGCCACAGAGTTTTTATGAGGAATAAGAGCTCTTCTGAAAGAAGAGGCATTTCCCATATTTGGCCCCATGTGGCATTTGTTGAAATGTTTTTGACAATCTTGCACCAAAGTGTAAACAAAACTGCTGGATTATATGCCACATTGGGGACAAGACAGTTTGAAGCTTCTGATGTATGTTTCCGACTGCTGTCAGGTGGATGCATATTTCAGAGGCCACTTTGTGATTTAACTGAATTTGCTGTTTAGCTTTGAATAGATTTGATCAGAGAAAATTGGCTGCATTTTGCTAGCCTGTAAAACCCAGTTGGTGCTGACCTTTCATAAAGCTGTATCTAATCTGTACTTTTAATCCATTGCAAGAATAGAATGAGACAGCTCAGTTAAGGAATCTCACTTCATACAGTGTATGGTGATGGCCAAGTTTGGACAGGAAAGAAAAATCCCCACCTGTGGTGTATGAACCTTTTGAGATTAACTCAAAACTAAACAACTTCAAAGAGGTATGGTGACTGATTCTCTACACTGTTACACCAGGCTTATTGCTGGTGTAATCTGACTTCAAAAGAGTTACACTAGCATAAAACTAATACAGGTTGAACCTCTCTAGTCTGGCACCCTCAGGATCTGTCTAGTGCCAAACCAGAAAATTTGCTGAACCATGGGAGATCAATATTGTCTAGCAGCACTACCAGCCTTTCCACTGCTCACTAAATAACAGCACAGAATGCAGAACGCCAGGTCTGGTTGCTGTAAACAAATGTTATGGGACAGTGGGAAACTTGGTCACACCCATGATAAGTGGACATCTGGCTAACTAAAGTCATGCTGGATCACAGATGTTGCCATACCTGAGAGCGCCGGACTACAGAGGTTCAACCTGTATTAACAGAACAAAGAATCCAGTCTGCAATCACCTAAAAGGAGTCTGGCAAACTAAGTGATGTGCTCAGGGGCATAGAAATGAGTATGGAGAGGCCCACTTAACCTCAATTTTCAGTGCCTCCCCAACCCCCATGTTAAGTATTACAGAGTGGGAAGGGTGAGGAAGGCAGCTGTGCCCAGTGCTATGTCCTGCAGCATTAAGTCTCCTCCCTCCCCTTCCATCTTCTAGTGCTGCTCCAACTGAATGTTGCGCTGCTCAGCAGCACAGAGAATATTGGCTCTGCAGACATGTACTTATCTGGAGAAGTTACAGAGAAAAGTCTGCTTCCCTCCAACAGGCTGTTTCCAGCATATGGGTAGAGGGAAGATGACATTGTGGCCCTTTGTTGAAGAGAAGGAGGTTAAAAGAGAAGGGAGCTGAGTGGGTGGGAGACAGGAGAAAGAAGAGAAAAAGAGAGAGAAAGATGGTTTGGGGCTAAAGATAGGGGTGGGAAGATCCAGAGAGAGGGAGTGGAAGCAGAGGGGAGATAGCAGCTGTCAACTCACTGATTTGGACACACGTGAGGGAAGGACAGAGGAGTATCTGGGGGAAAACTGGAGGGTAGCATTGATAGATTTGGCACAGGGCATGAATGGCTTTGAGATGTTCTGAAAAGGCTTCCAGGGAGGACAGAGTGCTTTGCAGTGTTAATGAGGCCCTCCTAAGGTCATCAGTTTTTAAAGGTGATGGAGAAGCTATATTCTTCTTCCCCATATTACAGTATGTTAATATTAAAGGTCCAGGCCAGGGAAGATGATAGGGAGACTATAAGGTTCTGGGGGAAGCCAGGATGCCATAGGTGGTAGATTGGAGACTGATCCAAATATAAGACCCAGAAATCAGGGAACAAATTAAAGGAGACTTGGAGAAAGAGTTCAATGATCACAAAAAGAAGAGAGAATTTAGAGTTGTCTACCTGTAGTTCTATCAATGGACCACAAACTAATTCAAGAAAAAATCATTGAGAGAGGTGAAATTCAACCAAAAAGAGAGCCAGTCTGAGGCCTATGAAGCACGTAAGTCCCCAATATAGATTTTAAGTGGAATCTAAGTAAGCCTACCCCTTGTTCTGAACTGCTTCCCAGAGGTGAATTTCAACAAAAGGAAGGGGGAAGATAGGGAACTGAATAGACTTTATGACCCCTGAAGACAACGAGGTGCCTATCCCAAAGATCTGCTACTAAAACATTTGCAAAGGGATCCCACAAATTGTTCCTCCAGCCTGCCATAAATCTTACATATAGGAGTGAAGGGAGTTTGCAGAGAGGAAGGGCCAGAGAAATGATTAAAGAATCTTCTCATTCTCTTCTTTCCACTTAAACAAAATACATTATCCTATTCTAGAAGGGAGACAACATTGCTTTGCAAACAAAGACCTGATGGGTGTGTCCAGGCCAGCATTCACTCTTGTACCAGCGGGCTGTGTCTAGACTGGCAAGTTTTTCCGCAAAATCATCTGCTTTTGCGGAAAAACTTGCCAGCTGTCTACACTGGCCGCTTGAATTTCCGCAAGAACACTGACGATCTCATGTAAAATCATCAGTGCTTTTCCAGAAAAACTATGCTGCTCCCATTTGGGCAAAAGTCTTTTTCCGAAAGATTTTTGCGCAAAAGGGCCAGTGTAGACAGCATAGTACTGTTTTCCGCAAAAAAAAAGCCCCGATTGTGAAAAAGGCGATCGGGGCTTTTTTGCGGAAAACCGCATCTAGATTGGCCACGGATGCTTTTCCGCAAAAAGTGCTTTTGCGGAAAAGCATCCTGCCAATCTAGACGTGCTTTTCCGAAAATGCTTTTAACAGAAAACTTTTCATTTAAAAGCATTTTCGGAAATTCTTGCCAGTGTAGAAGTAGCTGCGGTGTCCTTTCAGGATAAAGTGGGAGGGGAAGATTTCATGGAAAGACCCTGGGTCAGGAAATGTTTTCAAAATACCTACGATTTCTGGCAATCTGGTCTGTTCCCAGGCTGAAGATTTATTTTTTCAGAATTCATTTTTTCAAATCCTGTGATAATTGTTTAGCAATTTCCATCAGACTCAGGATATCTATACAACATTTGATCGCTTACTTTCCAGCATGGATAAATTAACATATTAGGGCTAGTGTACTAGCAGCAGTGCAGCGAGGGATAGTATGTGTTGCTTCAGCTGCCCAAGTAAGCACCAAACAGGTCCAGGAGGGTTTCTACTCAGGTGGCTAGCACAAGCGGTACACTGCCCTGTTTTACTGCACTAGCTCAAGCAGGGCTAGCACATGCTGGGAAGTAATCTCCTAACAGCAATGGAGCCCTTTTCCGAGAAAGTAAATAAGGAAGTGTTATTTACTTCTCATAACAAAGGAACCAGGGTCACCAAATGAAATGAATAGGCAGCAGGTTTCCAATGAAGAAAAGGAAGTGTTTCTTCACACATGCAATCAACTTGTGCAGCTCTTGCCGGAGAATGTTGTGAATGCCAAGACTATAACAGAGTACCAAAAAAGAACTAGATAAGTTTGTGAGGGTTAAATCCATCAATAGCTATTAGCCAGAATGGGCAGGGATGGTGTCCTTACCCTCTGCTTGCCAGAAGTTGGTAGGTAACAGGCAATCAATCATTGGATGATTACTTGTTCTGTTCATTTCCTCTGGTACACCAGGCATTGGGCAGTGTCGGAAGACAGGATACTGAGCTGGATGGACCTTTGGTCTAGGAGAGAAGAATTTTAAACAAGTATGCTGAGAGCTTCTTCCTGCATCCCTGAACCTTGACCATTGCAATACAAAAGTGTCACAACAAAGGAACCTCTGCTTTCTTACATTTTGCTCCAGACTCAAGTTATGGGACTCACAGAAGAACTGCTCCATCTTTTTACCTTAACAAGAACAAGTTTCCCTTGTCTCTGCACATATCAAAAATGGCCCTTTTTCTGCCACTACTGTATGTGGCAATGTAATATTTCTGTTTGCTATTTCAATTTCACAGCTGAGCAGGATCTACAGAGACAGAGAATTCTAATAAAATTCCAGAAACATTTAATGCAGTGACTGGCAGATGGGGAAAGGGTTTGTGGCAGCTCCATTTTTCTGATTATGTTAACAAAACATGGCATGTGCTTTTCTAATGCACAGACAACAGTTTCATTTACAATTTAAATCTGATGACTGAAATACTGATTAGATGACTTCTTCCGAGCTGTGTTTACCACCTGAATGGTCTAATAACATTGAAATGGTTATTTTTCTTCCCTCAAATTAACGTTCCAGACGCAGAGTTTAATGAAGTTACACAGGGCAATTTCAAAAATTGTCTAAGTGCAACAACGTAATTTTGGTAAACTATTTATGCATACTTGATTCTTCAATTAGGGAACAATGGAGTATTTTAATCAATACTAGAAAATCCTTTAAATAAGGAATAGGCACTCCAGTGCATTAATGGGCTACTAATGGAAAAGACTGAGGGGCTTGTGGACTGCACAAGCAGCTATGTGAACCCTTCAAAATTCAGTTCAAATTGGAGTTTTCAAGATTTATGTAAAACCAGAATTGCAAGCCCTGAAATCTGCAATTGTTCATCAGTTAACCTAGTTGTCTAAATACTCATGAGACCCTCATCATTGTAGCAGCAGAAGTTCTAAGCTGAATTAATTCTATGTTAAAATCATGCTGGAACTCTTTGAAGTTTAGGTAAGACATGTTCATGCCCATTTACATGGAGTGTCTGGTTTACTGCTTCAGTGGAATCAGAAGTTGGACTTGATGTCATCTCTGATGCCATTTCAGAGTTTTGATTGTAGTGAAACAAATCTTCCCCTCTAAAAGTGGATATGATCATGAGGTGAGCCAAGATATTAAATAATAGTGAGACAGCTCCCAGTATACTGGAAGAATTATAGAAGGTATTAATGCACTGCCTGCCAGAATGACACAGACATGGGAGCTATGAGGAAATGTATGGTGGTGATTTTCCCTTGGATTTTTCCAGCTTAATCAGAGTTCATTCAATGCAGACTCAGAAACTAAGTAAAAAATACTTCTGCTATTTTCAGTTGACCCCGATGATCCTTGCCTAATTAGGGTCACATGAACTAGGCTTAGGTCTGAGAACAGAAAAAAATGAAGATGCAGCACTGAAAATGCTGCTAAATTGGTGGATCTTGTCCTTCTGGCAGTCCCTCCTCTGAGCAATCTCACTCTTTTTATTGCTTGTTCCCATGTAACCATGTATGAACCACTCTCCACTGCTAAGATTCTAACTGGCCTCTGAGTATGATTCCTTTTTTTTTTATTGGACCAGGGAGGTTGAACTCAACAGTTACCTTTAAAGGTGGTCTTCCTAAACAAATATGGAGGCATGTTGGCAAGAAATAGTGTGTATGTGGGAAATTTACCCTATTCTTGACCATTCATCCTCAGAATACACAGAGAACTTCACTCTCCAGGGTTGTCAATTCTGCACAAAACTAGTCATAATGGGAACCATCTGTACAAGCTCAGCTCAGCTCACTAGCTCCCTCAAATGAAGTCCTATTTCCTTTCTATTTCTGCACACCCAGTTTGTCTCAGAACACTTTCTCCTAACTTGGTGCTTAAATATCTTCTATCCTCCTCTCCTTTTTCCTTCCCAGTTTGTTGCTATACTGTAGGGAACTCTTTGTCTCTGTGTCGTCATTACAGTTGTGTTCGCTCTCTATTCCTGTTTCTCCCACAACAGAGCTCACCTTCCACTGACTCTATCACCAGTGTGTAGGAGACAGAATCACTTCTCGTGACACTTTGGTCTTTCTGTCTGCACATACCATGTCATTACCCTCTTTCCTTCTTCTCCCCTTCTGGAGCTTCTCCCAGATGGAGCCTTCTACAAGAGCTCTGCTTTCCATGGAAGGGATTCATAAGTGTAGTGCAATCAGTTTATGCTGGAGAATGTCTCCTTTCTTTAAGGATGCAAACAATAATAGTAAAGCTGGCAAAAGAGGATAAGAAAGCAGGCTTAAAAACCCCCAGTTAATAACTCAGGAAGTGGGAAGAAACCCAACAGATGCAGAACCAGTGTAGCCAACTCTACTCCCTTGCCAAAAGGAGCCTGTGTATTACAAGGTAGATATTAGGTATTGGTCAAGATGTTTCCACACATTAGTGATTCGCAAGTGCTATTGGCAGCCAAGCACAAGATAAGGCAGCTCTAACCTTCACTGAGTACATAGCCTCAGAATCAGGGACACATAGGGTACGTCTACACAGAGAGACTTAACTCAAAATAAGCTACGCAAGTTGAGCTACGTCAATTGCATAGCTTAAGTCAAAATAGCTTATTTCAAAATTGGGAGAGTCTACATGGTACTTATTTCAAAATAGAGCACTCTTCCTCCAACTTTCCTTACTCCTTGTACAATGAGGGTTACAGGAGTCAGAATAAGAAGTCCTCCAGCTTGACAGTATTTCGACTTTATTTCAAAATAACTGCCTGCTGTGTAGATGCACTAAGTTATTTTGAAATAGCACTAGTTATTTCGAAATAATGTTGCTGTGTAGGTGTACCCATATTGTCTCTTCCCTCCATTGCAGCATTGAGTGCAGGGGTGAGTTTCATACTCTTTAAGGATGCAAACAATTTTTTCCCTACCACTAACCCTAGGAAGCCAACACCACCATGGCAGAATAAGTTACATTTTAATCTGTCTCATGCATCTTCAGGAAAAAAGGGGGTAGTTAGAGTTGATAATCAAATCTTTATAACTTGTGCTGATGCAAGAGGCAAAAAGACCCAGGTGGATTTTCAGATCCCGTGTGGAATTTACAGCACCAGCAGTTAGAAAAAGAAAACATCTTCTGACTTGTGAACTAAGCAAATCTGATCAGAGAAATCACTGACAGGAAATAAATAGGGGACCCCAGGATGCCATATTTACAAACACTTTTCAGAAGAGAACTACAATTTAAAGTGACAACTGATGCTTGTATTTCCGACAAGTTTTTTTAAACAGTGTTTCAGAGAAAGCTAACAGCTGATACTTCAGGCCTTCCAACATGCCTTTCAAAGCAAAGAGGTAGATACCAGCTGTGCAGCAACTGTGCAGGCAAATATAGTAGTTGACACATAGCCTGGAATTCTTAACTTATTTTTTGAGAGAAGGAATATGGATAGAGTCCTTCACAAAAGGGAGATGGAATTCAGCAGTACTGAACCCCAAATAAGTCTTCATTTGAGGCTGCTGGACACCGATGTGTACTTCATTCTAGCCTCCAGAGTGACACAGACCATGGAGTGAAGTGTCTCCACATATGGCCTCAACGAGTCCTGGCTTGAATGGGCCCATAATAGGAGAGGTCACATACTACATTATGTGATTGAAACCAACAGTGCTATGTTCCCTCACTCCTTTTGGGAGAGCACCAATGTATCTTTCCCCTCCTCTCAGCCAACCACATCTTCTTCCAAACAGTAGCATCTATGAAACTACAAAACATTGTCCTTGACCTCGCACATAACTTTGCTTTTGGGGAAGTTTTTTTGTGGGGAGGGGCAGGTTGCTGATGGTTGTTGAGGATGGTAAAATGGATACGAATGTAACAGAGAGACTGGATAAAGAGAGGCTATGGGGGGGGGGTGATAGACTCCCTTCAGTACACTGAAGGGAGTCTTGGGAACATATTTTCTTTTGGTATCTGATTTTCTCCAATATACAGTAATTCGAGGCAACACCAGATCAGATGAAAAGTGGCCTCCTGCCTAAAATATTGCTGAGGTTCATTTACCTCTTTCTTTTCGTGTGTTTTTATTTAATTCCATTTGATGCCCTTTTGCCATTCCAGGATTGGAAAAGCCACTAGCACTTGTTTTACAAGATCTCTAACACAGTCTGGCAAACCCAAGAGGGTGTGGATACCTCTGATCTCCTGTGTGCATATTTGAACCAGAACCTTCTGATACTACCCAACCTTTGGTATGAACTGGGTTGGGTTTAGAACCATTATCAGCTAAATGAAAGGCCATGATGCTATCATAAAATCATAGAAGATTAAGGTTGGAAGAGACCTTAAGAGGTCAGCTAGTCCAGCTCCCGACGTGAAGCAGGACCAACCCCAACTAAATCATCCCAGCCAGGGCTTTGTCAAGCCTGGCCTTAAAAGCTCAGAGGATGGTGATTCCAACACCCGTTTAGGTAACCTATTCCAGTGCTTCACCACCGTCTTAGTTTTTTCTAATATCCAACCTAGACCTCCCCCACTGTAACTTGAGACCATTGCTCCTCGTTCTGTCATCTGCCACCACTGAAAATAGCCTCTCTCCATCCTCTTTGGAATCCCCCTTCAGGCAGTTGAAAACTATCAAAACTCCTCTCACTCTTTTCTTCTGCAGATGAAATAAGCCTACTTCCCGCAGCTTCTCCTCATAAATCAAGTGCCACAGCCCTCTAATCATTTCATTGCCTTTTGCTGGATCTCTCCAATTTGTCCACATCCTTCCTGTAGAAAGGAGGGGGTCAAAACTGGTTGCAGTACTCCAGAGGAGACCTCCCCAGTGCTGAATAGATGGGAATATCCACTTCCCTCACTCTGCTGGCAGTGCTTCAACTAATGCACCCCAATATGCCATTCATCTTGTGGCAACAAGGGCATATTATTGACTCATATCCAGCTTCTCGTCTACTGTAATTCCCACATCCTTTTCTGCAGAACTACCACTTAGCCATTTGATCCCCCAGCCTGTGGCAGTACATGGGATTCGGCTGTCCTAAAGGCAGGACTCTGCACTTGATCTTGTTGAACCTCATCATATTTCTTTTGGATCAATCCCTCAATTTGTCTAGGTCACTCTGGACCCTAACCCTACCCTCCAGTGTATCTACCTCTCCCCCACATATTAGTGTCATCTGCAAACTTGCTGAGGGTGCTAATCAACCCATTATCCAGATCATTAATGAAGATGTTGAGCAAAACTGACTCCAGGACTCACCCCTGGGGAACTCCATTTGATCCTGGCTGCCCAACTAGACATTGAACTGTTGATCACCAACCATTGAGACTAATGACCTAGCCAGATTTCTGTTCACCTTATAGTCCATTCATCCAATCCATACTTCTTTAACTTGCTGGAAAGAATACTGCGAAAGATTGTATTTAGCTTTGGTAAAGTCAAGGCATATCATGTCCACCACTTTCTCCATATCCATAGAGCCAGTTATCTCATAACAGAAGGCAATTAAGTTGATCAGGCATGACTTGCCCTCGGTGAATCTATGTTGGCTGTTCCTGATCATCTTCCTCTCCCGCAAGAGCTTCAAAATGGATTCCTTGACGCCCTGCTCCATGATTTTTCCAGAGACAGAGGTGAGGCTGTCCATACTTCAGTCTGTAGTTCTCCAGATTCTCCTTCTTCCCTTTTTTTTAATTATCCAGGACTTCTCTGATTGCCATGAGTTTTAAAAGATAATGGACAATGGCTCTGCAATTACATCAGCTAACTCTCTCAGCTCACACAGGAAGTCATAAATTGCCATGTTGTCCTTTTCTCACTTTCTCCAAATTGAGGCTGAAATATAGAAACCTTATCTCTGAATCTGATGCCTTTGTAGGTGCTTCTCCCTATAGAATCTAGATTTCTTAACAGTCTTGACTGAAGGATTTGTTTAGAGAAGTCTGTGATTACACCTGCCCAGATCCATTTTTGGAGCATTTGCTCTGAAGCTCCATCTAGATGAATTTTCTCCATCTCAGGAGAAATTTATTTATTTATTTATTTATTTATTTAAAAATTCTAAGGCATATTGTTTTCAGCTTGTGCAAAGTTCAACCTGACAGTCAGCTGTTAAGGATCAAAGCTTCATATGGCACATTGAAAGGTCAAAGCATGCATTAAATTGTGTATTAGAAATCAAAGCTTTATAATTCACAGGCTGTGGTTCTAGAATTTTCATACAAAAGGAATAGGGTAAGAAGAAATACTTTATCCCTTCTTTTAGGCCTGTTAGCACCATAATCAGTCCTGTGTTACAGCAGTACCACAACTTTTTGCTGTTATTAAAGTTTTACTGTCTCATGGCCTCATAGTTCATGTGTGTTACTATAGAGCAAGTGACTGGGAATCAGAATTTTGGATGCTATTCCCTGCTTGGACACTGACTTGTTGTGTGACCTTGGGGGAAAACATGAAAGTGCCTAAGTGACATATTTACAATGGTATTTAGTCACCTGAAGCTGCTGATACATACTTTTGAAAATCCTATTATGTACCTACCAGTATCTTTGGATACCTAAATACCTTTGAACATCTGACCCTAGGTCTGAAAATGGCACCTAGGTTTGCTAGGTCTCTTGGACACCTTTGAACATTTTACCCTAACCCTTTCTGAACCTCAGTTGACCAGTGGTAATGTAGAGATCATAGTACTTCCCAACTGCACACTAGGCTTGTGGGGCTGAGTGAAATATAATATTTGTCACACACTGGAGGATCTTTAAATGAAAGGGGTATAGTGAGTCAGACCAATGATCCATCTAGTTCAGTATCCTGTCCTCTGACAGTGGTCGGTGCCAGATACTTTGGAGGCATGAACAGAACAGAGCCAAGGAATTCATCCCCTGTCATCCAAGCTCAGCTTCCAGCAGTGAGAGGTTTGAGGGACCTCCAGATCAATGGCTTCTAACCCTGACCATCTTGTTTAATAGCTATTGATGGACCTATCCTCCATCAGCTTAGCTAATTCTTTTTCTTTTCACCAAGTTATTATTTTGGCTTTCACAACATCCTGGAAAAGAATTTCAGAGGCTGACTATTGTGTGAAGATGTGTTAACTCCATTGCCTATTAATTTAACTGGATAAGCCATTTTTGTATGTTTTGTGATGGAGAAAGTAACACTTCATTATTCATTTTCTCGGCAACAGTCATAACTTTAGAGAGAGCTATCATGTCTCCCCTCCCCCCCGCCTTCTCTTTTCTCAACTGAACAGTTCCAATCTTTTTAATCTCTTCTCATATGGAAGCTGATCCATGCCCCTAATAATTGTTTTCCCCTTCTTCATGTTTTTCACATTCTAATATATCTTCTTTCAGATAGGGCAACCAGAACTGCATGTAGTTTTCAAGCTGTCAACATATTATGGATTTATACAGTGTCTTATTTATTACCCCTGTCTTAAAGGTTACTAACAGTTAGCTTTTTTTTTTTTTTTTTTTTTTTTTTTGACAAGTCCTACTGTTAAGATACTTTCATTGGTTTACAACTGGTTCATATTAATCTAGCATAAGTGACCACTAATTTTTAAGTATATCCACACAAATGTTTACACTAATTAAACTGACTTAAAAGCAGTTTTAATTCTGTAATGCTGGCAAAGCAGGTGCCAGCTCTTGCCATGGCTTTAGGCCTTAGCTGAGCCCTAAGAAGTGTTCCCGCTAAACAGCAGCTCAGCTTCATAGGTGATCAGTCAGTCCCACCCAGTCAGTGCACAGAGCTGACTGACTGGGCGGAGCTGATTAATCACTGTGAAGCTGTGCTGCCGCCCATCTTAGAGGGAACACTGGCCCAAATAAATTCATTTCAGGAAACTAATCTGTTTCACTTGTGTATTAATAAGACTAAGATGGATATTGAACTTATGACAATATGCTTTAGTGGTTAGTCTTTATGAAATGCTTGTAAGTTGCTGCATGCATTAATTTCACTTATTAAATATTACTTGATAGTGTATGATAAAGATATTATATTTGGTTTATAACTGTAAAAAATGCTTTCTTGGGAGCTGTGAACCTGCCAGGAAGGGTTGTCTCCTGCTCATCTAAAAGGCTATCACAACTAAATGAGCCAGGAAGATGTTACATGCAAAAGGGTTTGTCCCATCAGTTTAAATTCTGGAAGAAGGAAACTATAGTTGACAAGAAAAACTTTCATCTTGTTTGCTATTTAGACTGTCTCAGGGTTGGAGCTATGAAACAGAAGTATATATCCTGAGAGTCATCCTGGATTAGACCTAAAATAATCCTATGGGATTATTATAACTCTGTCACGTTTTGGAACCATAAACTGTAACTCATTTTTGTATATATGTTGATGCATCTTTTGTGATTTTTGGTATATAGCAACCACCTATCATTAAGACTGACATGCCCAAGGGGACTTTCTGAAACTCCATGGTAAGAATGTTGCAGTGCTTGAGGACTTCACATTTGTTACAGGCTAGGGAAATCTAATTATATCAGTTTGGGGCACTGCCTTGCTTCTTGACAGTCAATCCTGAATTTGGTACTCATATTCATGATCCACTCCAGACAGTGTGACAAATGTAACTAGTGTAAAGCTCATGTGTAGATAAGGCTGAAGAAGAGGGCAGGGGAATTGTATTTTGATTGCTCTTAGATGCCCTAGGCCCAGTTCAGATTTAATTTACTCTGCCATCAATCTGGATTAAATCCACTGATGTCCATAGATATACAAAGAATCAATCAAAGGACTGATAGGGACCTCAAGAAGTCATCTAGCCCAGTCTGAAGAATTCATGGCAGAACTAAGTATAATCTAGATTATTCCTGACAGGTGTTTGTCTAACCTACTCTTAAAAAGCTCCAGTGATGGAGATCCACAACCTTTCTAGGCAACCTGGGCCAGTACTTATCTATTCAGACAGTTAAGAGGTTTTTCCTAATGTCCAACCTAAACTGCCATTGCTGCAATTTAAAACCTTTGCTTCCTGTCCTATCTTCAGAGGTTAAGGAAAATATTTTTTCCCCTTCCTTGTAACAACCTCTTATGTACTTGAAAACTGTTATCATATCCCCTCCCTACATCCACTCTTGTCTTCTCCAAACTAACAAACCCAGTTTCTTCAGTCTTCTCTCATCATAGATCATATTTTCTAGACCCCCTAAGAATTTCTGTTGCTCATCACTGGACCTTTTTCAGTTTGTCCACATATTTCCCTAAATGGGGCACTCAAATCTGGACACAATACTCCAGTTGAAGCCTAATGAGGGGGTTTTAGATATGTCTTGCTTACAACAGTTCTGCTAATACATCGCAGAATGAGATTTGCTTGGTGGAAGGGGGTGAGGCCTTCAACAGTGTTATACAGTTGATTCGTATATAGCTTGTGATCTGCTATGAATCCAAGATCCCTGCAGTATGCCTTCCTAGTCATTTCCCATTCTTATGTGTGCCACTGATTGTTCTGTCCTAAGTGGAGTACTTCATATTTATCCTTATCGAATTTCATCCTATTTACTTCAGACTATTTCTCCGGTTTCTCCAGATCATTCTGAAATTTAATCCTATCCTCTAAAGCTCTTGCAACCTCTCCCATCTTGGTATCATCCACAAACTTTACAAGTATACTCTCTATCCCATTTTATAAATTATTGATGAGGTTATTGAATAGAACTGGCCCCTGACCTGCTCTCTGGGATTCCACCCAAAATGTAAAACAGACTCTAATCAGCCCCTTCCTCTGAATGTATCTTCCTTTAATGATCTGTTCTAAATTTGTGCCCAAGTTAGTGTTTATGGAAGTGATGGATTAGAAACAAGCATGGTGTTAGCAGACCTACTGTGACTTGTTTATCCACAGCAATGTTGCTGTACCAACTCTTATCAGTTCTAAATTTTCATGTCTCCCCAAGATGGGCCTAACAGTCAAAAGTTTCTGTATTTCCTCCAAACTTCCTTTTATACTATATCACACTTCACTTTGATGCTGAGCTGACACATGTGCCCAATCCAAAGTACTGTAGAAGAAGAGCCCCTTAGAGCCTAAAACAGTGAGGTGGTGTGTCTCTGTCTATTGCCGAGCAGTGATAATTTGTTGATTTAACTCGGAGTGTAATCTCTGTTACAAGGGAGCTTCACATCTGACAAAAAAATTTGTATTTACTAAAAGATTTTCTTGCACCCTCAAACAATGACATAGAAGCTCACATGCTCTTTTTTGAATGATTTAAGGGTTACTAACGACAATGATATGAGATCTCAGTGCAATGCAGTGGTATAAGAGGCTAATATGATCCTTGAATGTATAAAAAGGGAATATCAAGCAGCAGCAGAGAAGGGATATTTATGCAGTACACCGCATTGTATAACTGCTACTAGAAAACTGTCTCCAGTTGTCGTGTCCACACTTCAAAAAAGGATGTGTCAATACTGGAGAGAGTTTGAACGCGAGTCACAAAAACGATTCAGGGCTTAGAATATGAAGCTAGCACATGAACCTTTGACAGATTAATTTATTCAGTTTATCAAAGAGAAGGTGGAGAGGTGACCTGATAGCGCTTTTTAGCCTCATAGGCAAAGGCATAAGAAGATCTAGTGGCTAGGAGATGAAGTTAGGAAATCAACCTTGAAATAAGATGTGCTGTCCTCTGTGATGGTAATTAAACTTTGGAACAGTTTATGGAGTAGATGGCAGGGTCCCCATCACTTGGAATCTTTTTAAGAGCGATGCCTTAAGACAGCTTCTGGGACAAGTTCTGTAGACAGTTTTGCAGCCCTACTCATGTTTCAGGGCAGATGTCTATGGCCTTGGGACTCTTTCACTGTCCTCAGTAGCATGTGGCATGGCATGCCTGCTCTGATCTGGGCATAGACTACCTAATTTCTGCCATTGCAGAGACATTGGTTTCTCCTGTTTTCTCCTAATAGCACACAGTTTAGTTTCCTGAGGACTGAAATCCTTTTAATCTAATTAAAGTGCTGAACATAATATAAGGATGAAAATTAATGGCCTGTGACATACAGGAAGTCAGACTAGATAATCTCGTGGTCCTTTCCAGTTTTAAACTCTATCAATGAAAGATTTTTAAGCACTTTTAGTAGAACGGTTTCTTGCCAATCACTTGGAAACATGCCTGCTGACAAGGGGCAGGAGGGCAAAGGGGGCAACGGTCCCAGGACCCAGTGACTTAAAAGGGGCCCAGGATTTCGGTCATTGCTGCCCTTGAAATCTCCACCAGATCCCCACACAGCATGATCCCTGCAGCACTGAAGGGCTGGCTAGAGGAGGCTAGCTCAAGTCCCACCCCTTCTACCTGAGGCCCCATCTCTTCCAAGGGTGCAGATTCAGGCCCTTTCCATCCTGCTCAGAGGGCCTGCAAGTCTGTCAGCTGCCCTGCCTGGAGGTAACTTGTGTTTACAGGCTAGTTGCCATACAGCATCACATAGAGCACATACTGAGTTCCTCAAGTTTCAGTCATAGCATTCAGGAAGATGCCAACTGCCACAATAAGACGACACAGGTCGGCCACATTAGTGACAAATTGGAACAACACAATACTACCTTTCAGCTTCATGGAAAGGCAGAGAGTCACTAACGAGAAGCGGGGGAAAGGCAATATTGGCCAGAGAATGAGATAAAACATGAAAAAGCATCCTTCTAATTTCTGTAATATAAATGTCCCCACTCACAAATCAGAACAAAAGCAGTGACAACTAAACTCTCTGAATAAATTAAAAATCCATGAGTCTAAAGTATAAGAGAGCTATCAAAGCAGGTTAGGTGGAAGCTGTCAGTTCTGAAAGGAATTCTTACACATCTTCACAGCGGCATCCTAATCTCCATAAGCTGTTTGCAAGAGCTATGCTGAGGCAGCCCGCTGCCTTTGCCAACTCTTGCTCTACTTCTGAGAGGAGGCACTATTAACAGTAATACAGGAAGTTGAAGCCAGGGAGATATCTCAGGCCTGTGCTGCTCTGGCAGAAATGCCCTCACTAATCTATTCTTCTGCCAGTGATATAGTCTAAATGGGGGACATATTGAAAGGTAATTTGGTGTCTTTATGTATATAAACCAATACCACTCTTTTTGGCCACCAGTGGTGTAGGGGTAGAAAAAGAAATCAGTAAACTAAACTCTTGAGAAGTGTGTAAACTCAGATTACCCTTGACTACACTGCTGCTTACCACCCATCTCTAGAGTAATGGACTGTTTGGTGGTGAGAAGGAGATGGAGGTTTCATCCCTGACTCTGCCTTTATCCCTCCATTCCCTGCAAAGAGAGTATGTCACAATCAACTGATGTTTTGAGATACTTGTATGAAAAATGTAGGGATGTGCAAAGTATTCTGTGGTCTTGTCTTTGTTTCTTTGTCTAATTTTTAGTGTGCCAATCACTACTTTATCTAGGCCAGGATTTCTCAACCTATAGGTCGGGACCCAAATATGGGTCACCATTACATTTCAAAAGGGTCACCAAGTGTCTCCCCAGGTGGCTCTGCCCTCCCTCCTCCCCCCCATTTTTGAATTGCCTTGGTCACCAAGTCTTCCTGTATTGTTAAAATGGGTCCCCATCTGGAAAAGGTTGGGAACCGCTGATCTAGGCTCTCCCTTTCAAAGTGTATTTAGAGATAGCTTTTCAAAAATGTGGATACATAGAACTGTACAAAACTGTGCGCCTATTTTCAAACAAAGTACCATCATTGTATGTACGAATAGTGTGATGTCCACATTGTATTGATGGATAGAGTAGAGAGAATGACAAATCCAGAAAGCAGGCAAAAGAATAACAGTAAATATTCATATAGTAGTCTTCATCCATAAAGATTACAATGTGCTAGATATTCCTTGCAAACTTCTGATCTCATAGGCTAAGTCCACAGCATGTTTCTGCTGTCATAGGGAACTGGTAAAAGAAAAGTGCTTGTTTGTGTACTCACTTTAACAGGCATCAGAGAGTTTTTACATTTGCAGCACTTCCATCACTAATGACAGCAGCATCTTGAGGGCATCTATCCCACAGTCCAGCTCTTATGGAGGCAGCGAGAGGGGGTGGGGAGTAATCACGGGGCATCCCAGAATCCATAAGACTCCTCCCCCCAAACAGTAGTGGAGCAGGCATTGCCACCTGGCCACATGATAATGATATGCAAGCACTTGCCAAGAAAACAGTAAGGGGAGTTTCAAAGTCCCCAGGGCTTTACAGGGAGAGGGGCAGATGCCTGTTTACTTGGCATAAGAGTTGCTGGCTAGAGTGGTCACCCATGCACCATTATGGAGCCTAAAAAGCTTTATAAGCAGTTGGAACAGGTATTCACTTGCACATCATGGCAAAAGCATCACCAGTCAGAGCTGTATGCCTCTCCTGGAGGTGGTTTTCTTTTTGCAGTAAAACTTCTGAGTTTCACTGTAAAAAGTCATTGGCAAGTGTAAACGTTCTCATGGGGTTTGTTTGTTTGTTTGTTTTTGGGGGGGGGGTCACAAAAAATGACTCTGCTTTAAATGGCAAGTGTAGACATGCCCTCAGTCTCTCTTGCTGTCAGTGGCTGAAAAGATCAAATTCCTCCTCACTGCTATAGGGCCCTCTATGTCATGCCTTAGGCACAATGGTGAGGTGGAAGAATCATGCGCTGCTGCTATTCATATTGTACTGGCTTCATGGTGAGAGCCTCTATTCAGCATGGTGGACTGTCAGCATTCACTGATCTATACACCAAAACAGGTGTGTGAATCAGTCCAATCAATACAGTGTTGCTTTATTTTATTTTATTTTATTTTCCTTCTTGGCTCTCAAAAGCAGCCAAAAAGTGAGGATTTAAAAAGCATTCCACTGCATGATGAAGAATTCCAAAACTTCCCTTTCCATGGCATGGAATCAGAACAGGGTTCTAAGACTGGGCTGCTCTGAGTACCTTCCAATCCCCTGTACCTTGAACATATTTGTTACATTTCTTCCTCAAATTCTTGCAATAATGGTTCAAGCTTCTTTCCTGCAAAGAAATAGCAAGAAAAGCCAGAGAGGAGCTTAGGATTTCAAACAAAGGCACTTTTGTGTATCACTTTAAATTAAACTAAATCCACATGGTCACGCATTTTGTTGAGATTTAATGTGACATTTATTGTGTGTTAATTAAATATGGTACAAATTAGTCTCTACCAAGGACATCACAATTGTATCTACATTGAACACCTTGGTCACCCGATGTCATAGAGGCAGTGGGGATCTCAATTCACAAATCCCACTTCAAAAGTGCAAGCCTCAGAGAACAACCATTTGCTGTTAGGCGTACAGGGTCTATGACATACAGTTGAGCATTTCTGATTTTCTGCAGCAATGGGAAGTGGTAGATATAAATATTACCCAGTTCATTTTAATGTTTAATTGTTTTAATATGGAGCCAAGTTCCTTGGGAGAAACTGCATGCACCAGAGAAAACACTGAAAATTGGCTTCATTTGCCTCTCTATTGACAGTTACAGAAGAGAGATCAAGGACTGCATAGACCATAGAGCCTGACTGCCTATCTCACTCCTACGACTCACGAGGTTGGAAATCCATAGATAGGACACTTTAAGGGCAGCTTGCACAGCTGCTACCTGTGGCCTATCCAAACTAAAGAAGAAGGGCTCACACCTTCAGGGATGCCCATCCATCACCTTTCCCCAGGACTAAGACCACTTAGAAATATAATGAAATTAAAAAAAAATGTTTATGATCATTTAAGAGCTAGAGGAGTGGATGCAGGGTCCCAGTAGGCATAGACCTAATGTCCAAGTGATATTTCAGAGTCTCAGTGAAGTGAGGGAACAGAGCTTTGTGTCTATACACTCCTACTCCTTCTGGCTCCAAGAGTGGATGGTGTCCCAGATGCCCCTTCTTCTGGATTGCCTAGGACCAGGCTTCTTTATGCACGCACACACACCCAGTAGCTACTAAAAGTTTGGGGGCAGGCTCACCCACTCCGCTGGGTCCCTGTAAATAGTGGCTGTCTGCTGAGTGTCAGTCCTTTAGGTTCCACTGCTATTCTCCCTCCCTGGGCCACTTCCCCATAAGTCTGCACCCCAGAAATCCTTGCCCTCATCTCAGGGCTTTGTCTCAAAGTCCAAGCAGCATCCTGTCGAGGCTTCTTTGCAACTCTTCCTACCAGCCATGCCCAGTCTTCGGTATCCAACTCAGGCTTCAGCCTGGTCTTCAATCTGCTCCCCACACTCACCTGTCCAAAGTACTGCCACTTATTTTCTCAGGCTGTCAGTGCTCCTATCTCCATAGCTTGTGCTCCATAGAAGAATTGCCTGATTCTGACCCAGCAACTTCTTTATACTGGTTTGCTGGGCCCTGATTGGCTGCTTCCACTGCAGAGGCTCTAGTCATCCTGGTGGACTTCTTCTCTGCTCTTTTCCTGGTGGGATGTGGCAAGGCCACAAACTTCCAGCAGGGGGCTTGTCCATCCCATCACACAATCCCATTGCACTGTAGCAAATGCTCAATAGATGCCACCTGATTTTAAAAAAATACTTTTAATATTCCACAGAAACTAAGGTGATTGGCTCTGCTGTGCAGCACTGTACTCTGCAGTATGGAATCAAAACCTCTCTAATGTTTGGATTATATTTCCCCCTTGTGGCTAGCAAGCTGAAAGGAACAGAAAAGTTCTAACAATATTAACAGCTGATGGAAATTCTCATTTAGTTCTATCTTGCACTTGTCCCCATGGTAGTCAAATACATATTGTAGATAAAAGCCTGTGTTTCTTCAACAGAATATTCTACAATCTGTGTTACCCAAAGATGGGAGGTCTCTGTGCATATAGCTATAGAATATTAAAGTGCAAAACAATAAGAGGGGTGCTAAACTCTGCATAAAGGAGCGGTTCCCTTTCTCCTTTCCTAGGTCAAAAAATCCCCACATATAAAGCTAAAAAGACTTTGAAAATAAAAATAGCATGTCCCTCATCCTGGAAAAGGTTTTCAGAACTATAAGAGCATACCTTAAATTACAGGCTTTTTACTATTTCTCGGTACAGCATTTCCAACTGCAATTTCTCTTCTGCAGCCCAGTGTCACCTCTCTGAAAATAACACTATATTTCTGAAAGGTTGAACAATTTCACATAGTAGCACCAAAGGTATAGATTCTGCTTCTTCCCCTTTCCCTTCTGCCCTCCAACACCAACATCACTAGCACTCTTTCCATAGACATTGTAACACCAATTATTTTGGGAGGTTACTGTGTTTAGAGCCATTAAATATTTACATGCAGTATGAAATACATAAGATGGGGGGGAGCTATATAGCTGCATTTTATTTTACTTTTCAAAGGTCCTGGAAGGAATGACTATAGTGAATTCTCTAATGAGCAAAATTCAGATCAGTTTCAACAAAATAATACTCTTGCCTCTGGACTGTTTTTGGCCCATAAAGACAACTTGTCTGCTATTTTGCACTAAATCGAATACTTCACATTTTAACACGTGCACATAACAAATGAATGATGCCTCTCTGAGTTTTTGTTAATACACATACTCTCTACTAAGCTAGCAAAAGAAAAAGAAACATGATGCCTCCCAGTGCTTGTTTATGGCTCTTTAGCACCACTGTCTGGTAGTGATTTACATTTTCTATAGAATTGTAAAATAATTTATTTTCAGAAGTAAGTAAGATGTCACTGTGATGCCCCCTAGCATAGATCATGTTTAAGGTTTATGGAGAGGCAGAGGTGAGTGGCAGCTATATTAAGTGAAATCTTGGTCCCATTGAAGTAATTGGGAAGTTTTTTGTAGCGCTTAGTGGGACTAGTATTTCATGTTATATGTATTAGACACAGGCCTGCCGATATGAGGGGCAAAGGGTGCAATTGCCCGGGGACCTTTACATTGCCACTGGAGCACCAGACCATGTGCTTCAGGCACTGCTAAGGACTGGGGGAGGGAATACCACAGTCTGGGCAGCACTAAGGGCTACTGCCCTCAGCCCTGCCTCTTCTGGGAGCATGAATCCATCTCCCACACACACACCTTGTCCAGGGGCCCATGAAAGCTGTCACCTTCACTGATTAGAAATGGTAGTGATTTCATCTCCAGAGTCAGCTATAATGGCATGTTGGGTCATTGTATCATACAGGGAGGGGAATAATGAGTTCTGATTTTCCTCAAAGTTGATCCAGAAGATTTTAATGAAGGCTTGTCTCCGATTGTCTTCTTTGTCTCTCTTGCTTGTGAGCTGATTCAGTGAAAAATTCACAAGGAAAAACATTTTATAACCAATTTCACCTTTTAATATTCCTCTATTCCAGGGGTGGGCAATAATTTTTGGCCGGAGGCCACTTCAAACATTTTTTTAAGTGACCCTGGGCCACCCCAGAAGGGGTGGGGCCTAAAACAGAAGGGGCAGAGCTTGGGGTGGGGGAGACCCTTTGCCCCCTGCCTTCCCACTAACCACCCATGCCCCTGGAAGGGTGGAAAGAGGCTTCACACACTTCCCCACCCCCAGGCCAATTAGGGCCTGGGGTTGGGGGAAGCATACAAAGTTTTCTCCAAGCTTTTGTTGAAGTGCCACATGCTCCTGGCAGGGTGGGAGGAGACTTCACGCGCTCCCCCACCCCAAACCCTGATTGACCTGGAGGCAGGAGGAGCACACAAAGTTTCCTCTGCCCTGCCCCCACCCTAGGAGAAGCGCGCAACACTTCAAAGTGCTGCGTGATCCTCACAGGGCGGGGGGAAGCTTCAAATGCTCCTCCGCCCCCAGGTCAATCAGAGCTTGGGGGCAGGGAGCACACAAAGCTTCCTCTGCCCTGCCCCCACCCTGCAAGGAGCACATGGCACTTAGAAAAGTGCCACGTGCTCCTAGCAGAGCGGAGGAAATGTCATGCACTTCCCCTATCCCTGGGCCTAATTGGCCTGGGGGTGAGGGAGTGGCAGGGCCTCCAAGGGCTGGATCAACCCACTTGGCAGACCATATCCAGCCCATGGAGACCCTTTGCCCACCCCCGCTCTATTCTCAGACTGATCCTGAACAAATTGTGACACTTCAGCAGTTCTGCCCACCTAATGGGATTCTACTTGTAGAGTCCTTTTTACTATAGGAGTCTCTGACTTTTACTAGGAGAGCCTTGGTGCTGCAATGTAGTCCTAGAGACTACAACTCCCATGAGTCCTTGGGGAAAAAGCAGGGAAATGGTTGCTCTCTTCCAGGTGGTGCAGGGAGAGAGTTGGTGGGCTCCAACTTCCAGAGAGGAGCCAGATTGCTAGTGTGGACCCTTTTCCAGGCAAGGTTCAGCTTTTGGAAGCTAGGACCTGTTAATGAGCACCTGCTGGGGCTTGTATCTAGCAGGCTGCTTCAGGGGCTGTAAGTGTGATTGTCCCTGGAGAAGAAAGACTTTGGCTGTGCCTGTGGCCAAGAAGGACCTGTATAATCCTGCATAGAAGGTACTGTGAATACTTATGGCTGTTTGGGAAAGTGCTGCCTGAGACAGAGCTATAGATAAAAAGGCCTAAAGAATTTTAGCAGATACTAATCTTTTCCTACAGTAGGATTACATTCAGGCTATGTAGGTGAACCTCAGATTTAACAAAAAATACCTGGGTTACTCCCAGACACAGGGAAAGATAGACATAAACGATTAGAGGCAAGATTTACTGGCTATTTGCAGAAGACTTTACTGTGGCAGAATAGGCACCTATGAGTAAGAGGAGTTGAGAAAGCAGCAGTGTCTACTTTTATGATGGATTTTGTTGGGCCTAATTAGAATGGGGGTGATAAAAGGATTTAGTTCTTTGGGCTGTGTGAATGCTGCCTGCAGTTATACATTCTTAACTTCTTGGAGCTCAAGGACACACAGCTGGGGTGGGGGGAAGTAAAGTGGGTGTGTCAGGTACATTTTCCAGAGGTATTTTTCTCTAATAGAGAAAGTTCTTATTTTGGGGTATGATAGTTTTCACAGGGTTTAAAATAATATTGCAACCCAGCATGATTAGTGACATGCTTATTAGGACATGCTTAACTAAATAGTTCAGCACAGGTTAACTGTGACTTTGGGACTGTCTAATTAACCCTGCACCATGTTTACATTAAAATCTAGTTTGTCACAGTCCCACAAAATAATTACATATGTGTATGCAATTGCATTGTAGTCTGTGAAGGGCATGGGCCGAGGTGGGCATGGGTATATTTTGCTTGACTAATTGCCTCAGTGCTGGGGTTTCATTGTCCCGTCCTTTGTGCAACAATGTTTCATAGGTATCTCAAGAGTCTTTACTGAATGTATTTTCTATCACTTTCCATTCATTTCACTACTGTTAGGCCACTCCCTCTACTAGCAGCCTTTCTCTATGTTCACAATCCCATTCCCTGAGAAATGAGAAATGAGGATCATAGAATCATAGAATAATAGGACTGGAAGGGACCTCGAGAGGTCATCGAGTCCAGCCCCCCACCCTCAAGGCAGGACCAAGCTCCGTCTACACCATCCCTGACAGATGTCTATCCAACCTGTTCTTAAATATCTCCAGAGAGGGATATTCCACCACCTCCCTTGGCAATTTATTCCAATATTTGACCACCCTGACAGTTAGGAATTTTTTCCTAATGTCCAATCTAAACCTCCCCTGCTGCACTTTAAGCCCATTACTCCTTGTCCTGTCCTCAGAAACCAAGAGGAACAAATTTTCTCCTTCCTCCTTGTGACACCCTTTTAGATATTTGAAAACCGCTATCATGTCCCCCCTTAATCTTCTTTTTTCCAAACTAAACAAGCCCAGTTCACAAAGCCTGGCTTCATAGGTCATGTTCTCTAGACCTTTAATCATTCTTGTCACTCTTCTCTGTACCCTTTCCAATTTCTCCACATCTTTCTTGAAATGTGGCGCCCAGAACTGGACACAGTACTCCAGCTGAGGCCTAACTAGTGCAGAGTAGAGTGGCAGAATGACTTCACAAGTTTTGCTTAAAACACACCTGTTGATACAACCTAGAATCATATTTGCTTTTTTTTGCAACAGCATCACACTGTTGACTCATATTCAACTTGTGGTCCACTATGACCCCTAGATCTCTTTCCGCCATGCTCCTTCCTAGACAGTCGCTTCCCATCTTGTATGTATGGAACTGATTGTTCCTTCCTAAGTGGAGCACTTTGCATTTCTCTTTATTAAACCTCATCCTGTTTACCTCTGACCATTTCTCTAACTTGCTAAGGTCATTTTGAATTATGTCTCTATCCTCCAAAGAAGTCGCAACCCCTCCCAGTTTGGTATCATCTGCAAACTTAATAAGCGTATTCTCTATCCCAATATCTACATCATTGATGAAGATATTGAACAGTACGGGTCCCAAAACAGACCCTTGAGGAACTCCACTTGTTATCCCTTTCCAGCAGGATTTAGCACCGTTAACAACAACTCTCTGACTACGGTTATCCAGCCAATTATGCCCCCACCTTATCGTGGCCCTATCTAAGTTATATTTGCCTAGTTTATCAATAAGAATATCATGCGAGACCGTATCAAATGCCTTACTAAAGTCTAAGTATATGACATCCACCGCTTCTCCCTTATCCACAAGGCTCGTTATCTTATCAAAGAAAGCTATCAGATTAGTTTGGCATGACTTGTTCTTCACAAACCCATGCTGGCTATTCCCTATCACTTTATTACCTTCCAAGTGTTTGCATAGGATTTCCTTAATTACCTGCTCCATTATCTTCCCTGGGACAGACGTTAAACTGACCCGTCTGTAGTTTACTGGGTTGTTCTTATTCCCCTTTTTATAGATGGGCACAATATTTGCCCTTTTCCAGTCTTCTGGAATCTCCCCTGTCTGCCATGATTTTTCAAAGATCATAGCTAAAGGCTCAGATACCTCCTCTATCAGCTCCTTGAGTATCCTGGGATGCATTTCATCAGGACCTGGTGACTTGCTGACATCTAACTTTCCTAAGGATAGCAATTCAATGACAGATAACAGCTTTGACCAGTGGTGACATGCAAAACAGCAAGCAAATCCTCTTTCACCACACCTACCTTTTGTGGTTCTCTTTCTTCTTGTAATGTTGCTGTTTGTCTTCCGTTTCTTCACCAACACCAGGGCATGGGAGTGGGTTTTTGTTTTTTTTTTTTATCTCTGAGCACAAACTTTCTAGATTGTTCTACAAGTTATAGGTCCTAGCAGGACATCCAGTCCCCATCAGAAAAGCTGACAACACTCCTGACGGTTGAATTTCCATGTCACCTTACATCTAAAGTGTGAGGACTTTATCCTCTTCTACCTGGTATGGTGGTGGTATGATACTGCCCATAGTATCTGACTCTAGACTCATCTTCCAAACCTCCTTCATTTCCTTTCAACTTCCATGCCCTCATGATAGAAGCACAAACACTTCCAGAATCAATTATCCCATAAGCCCATTTGTAGGATCACTCACAACTTTTGCTTTATGTGCACATGCTTGCAAATCAAAGTCTCTTGCACCAGTGTTCGTGGAAAGTGTATGAAAAGGTCACAAATGTCATCAAAGCAAAAGCAAATTCAAATTCAGCTCAGTGTTTGTGGATCATAGTCTATGCTATTCTGCCTACTTCAGGTAAAACTCTGAACTCAGGAGTTGACAGGTTAAATAGGGGGAATGCTTTTCAACTATGTTGTTTTAAGATCTGTGCAGCTGTCATTTTAATGTCTGCACTGAGATTCTGTTAACTGATCATAAACAGACTGTTGTGTTTCTTTCATTTAAAAAAATAGCTTTTCTGCTCACCTACAAGAAAAATATCCATTGTGATGGATGGATTATATGCACATGGAAAAATAACTTTTACAAGTGACTGGTTAGAGCCTGAAAGTGGATGTTTTGTATGCATGTAAAAATACACAGGCCAGCAATGTCAAAGGCTTAAAAGGAAAGATCATTATAGTTTCAATAAATGCATTTATGCTACTAAATTGCCTTGATCCTAGAGAGCAAATCCTTGCAAAAATAACATACGGTTTGTCAGTCAGTTAAAAAGTACTTTTGAATGCTGTCTACTTCTTAGATTATACTGCTGTCTCCATTACTATAGTTTTTCCACATATTAAGGTATGTTTTGTTGCCACACAAAGGACAGCTCTGGAGTCTATCTAAAAAATTATAAGAAGCACTTAAGAAACTAAAAGAAAATAAAGAGCCAAAAATATCCTATTACACAGGTCATGTCAGCAATTCAAAAAATGAGATGCATTATGCAATACCAAACCCAAAACATTCCATTCTGTAAGTCAGACACTTAACAAAACCATAGGGACTCAGAAAACAACTGAACATATTCAGGAGTGAAGAGTGTCTTGAGACAGATGGACTGAGAGATAATATGGGTGAAATAGTCCGTCTCTTGACTATACATTGACTATTGATGTTATAATTATGTGAGGGAACTGCATGACTTTAAGGGTTGCAAATGGGAGATGGAGGCTTTTCTCTGCTGGTAATCAGCCACGACTGGTAGCAAATGGAAATGATTACCAGCCCTTAGTAGGAGGCATCTGAGGACTGTCTGGTGGCCCAGGTCTGAAATGAGTTGGTGGTTCCCAGTCGAGTTGCCAGCTCCTCATAGGCTTTCCAGTCTGGCAGCCTCAGAAGAGAACTAATTTGAGAATGGAAACTGGATTTTCTTTTCATCCAGAGGGCAATTCCTCCAACTCAAGCTATATCCTTTCCCTATATTTACAGAGGATTTCAAATGACAGAGCTATTAACCTTTCCCCTTTCAACCAATGATAAATTCTCTTTAAAGAAAAAATTGATCTTGGACTTCTCTTTGCAGGGAATAGGGACAGAGTTGCAGGAAACTCCTTGGTTTCTCTCCAGTCTCTGTGGCCGTGTCCAGACTCAGGGGTTCTTTCGAAAAAAGTAGCCTTTTTTCGAAAGAACTTCCCCTGCGTCCAGACTCAAGCCGCGTTCTTTCGAAATTATTTCGAAAGAACGCGGCTTTTCTTTCGATTGCGGTAAACCTCAATTTACGAGGAAGAACGCCTTCTTTCGAAAGTTCCTCTTTCGAAAGAAGGCGTTCTTCAATGTAAAGAGGCCGTCTTCGAAAGAGAGCATCCAGACTTGCTGGGTGCTCTCTTTCGAAAAAGCGGATTTCTCTTTCGAAAGATCCGCCTGCAGTCTAGACGCGATCTTTCGAAAGAAGCCTGCAGTCTAGACATAGCCTGTGTGTTTTCACTTCCCTATGCATTTGATTTAGCATGGAGGCCAGCAAGCCAGAACTTTGTATCATCAATCCTATCTTCATCTGTCAGTCCTGCTCTCTTAGTTCAAAGGCATGGATCAGGTTTGAGAAGCCACAGTTCTTTGAAAGCCTTTTTAGATCATCAGTGGCTTTTATCCTCCAACGCTAATCAATTTTTGTTTAGGGTGATGTAGGATGTCCTCTGCTTAGCCATTACCAGACTCCATGGAAGTCTGATTTTGATGGTCACACTTACTCAGCTAATGGAAACTTTGACCGCTCCTGGTCTATGCAGGTGCATCCCATCTCAGGCCTTGAGTCATCTCCTTTCTTGGGGTGAAGTTGTATGATTTCTCTCACTCTCAGACTGGGGCTTGGACTTCAGTACATGGTACTAACCATGATTAATTCAGTAGGTCTGACTGGATTTGCCCCAGTAGAGCCCTTCTCTTTGAGAACCATGACCAATGGTATCAAGTGACTGAACAGCCTTCTTAAAACAAAGTTATGTTTTATTTAGAACCAAAGCATTTCAGAGAAAGCAGAACTTAAAACACTAAATAGACTATACTCGTCTAGCTTACCAAGTATCTGTCTCTTTTTCCAAATGGGGATCCTGTAGATCTAAGATCTTATTGACTCAAAGAGCTCTAGAATCTCAGGGTATGTTGACACAGTAGTTAGATACCCACAGCTGGCCCACTCCAGCTGACTTAGCTGGGTTTGGGCTGCAGGGCTGTTTAACTAAGGTGTAGACAGCCGGACTTGGGGTGCAGTCTATACTTTGAGACCCTCCTGTCATGCAGAGTTCTAATAGCCCAGTCCAGTCCAAGCTCAAACATCTTCAACCCAATTAAACAGCCCCATAGCCTGAGCCCTGCGAGGCTGAGTCAGCTGACACCAGCCAACCATGGGTTATTAATTGTAGCATAGTTATGACCGAGTGGCAAATCTGTTCACTTAACTCACATTCAGTCTGCTTCAGGGGAACAATCTTTAAATCCTACTCAGTCTTTTGAACACCTCTCTTCCCATTCTCTATGCACTAATGGCCACATCCGGCATAGCTATCTCACTGACCATGATGCATATGGCATTCATAAAATTATTATTGATCAAAATTCCAAGCTTATTACCTAGCAGCCTCACAGTCACTGCAGTGATCACTGAGGAATGCAGTATTGGTTTGAATTTCTCAGTCAATATTATCTTGTCCCTCTCCTAAAGTTATGCAACAGCTGAGGTAAAACAACACCAGAGAAAATGTCTGAGAATCTTGGTCTTAAGTACCTTTCCCAAGGTCACAGAGTGAATCAGTGTTCAAACCAGGATTACAACCCAGATCTCCTGACTTCAGGTCTTGTGCTCAGACTTACTTTATGCAAAATTGATCATAAATCATAGTGACTGCTACTGAAAGCTGATCTGATGAACTGGAAAGCAGACATACATAATGGACAAGAGAATAATTGATGAAGCTGGGGAGAAGAAAATGAAAATAACTAAGCCCAATGTATTTGGTTTTTTGGAATGCAGATTCTTGGGGTGATGGTGTTTGAATGCAGATTATTCTAGCGGTTTATATTTTACAGACGTCACAGGCAGAAAATATTTTTAACTATTTTTACCAACCCTCCTCTACTTTAGGTCTGAAGCTAAAAAGTGTATTAAAAATGACCTAAATATTAAGATTCATTGAAGAATTTTAACCATACCAAAGGACTCACCCAGCATTCCATGCACAGCCAGGATGCCTGTTGAGTTCAATGGGATGTCATTTGAGGAAGGGAGGATGTTAATTTTATGTATGAATTTTCATTAAAACGTCGCAAAGTTTTACACAAAGCAATAATCTATTATTTCATAAATTTAATATCATATAAATGTAAATGACCCAGCAATCAAACAAGTGAATTCATCACAAACCACTTCTTTACTGAAAGACATGGGGGGGAGGAGAAATACTGAATATAAAGAAAAGACTCTCATTTACACCTTGATGAGAGAATCTGACTGTAATAGTATTTGACATTATCTGACTATATATCTTACATAGAACCACAGGGGGAGTGAATACAGAATATCCAATCAAAAACAAATCACTACTTAAGGAACTCGGTAAGAAAAAGTCTTTGATCATATCTTCTAAGGAAAGTGACTTTTGTTCAGCTATGGAAATTGTATAATGAGTGTCCTGAGTGCTAAGAAATGAGGGATCCAAACTCTAGATATAGAGGCCAAATTGCTGCTTCTTTCCAGAAAACATTTGGGGGGGAACCTCTCAGAGTCTCTGATGGAGTAGGGTGGACTTTGCCTTCATTATGGAACAGATGTCTCAGAAACTTTGGATTCTAGAACCACTAAAGGTGCCCTGGCCCCAGGGCTGGCCTTACCAGGAGGCCTGTGGGGGAGCACCACTAGGACCCAGAGTGTAGAAAATTGTGTCTGCTACTGGTGCATACGTATTCTCTCTGCAGTACCATGAGAGGAGTAGAACAGGAAGAAGGCATAATTGAGATCTTTCAAAGTTTTGGCCCAAGCGAGGGGATATCGGGGCGTCATTTGAGCTCCCCGCCTCAGGTGCCAAACTGTTGTGGGCCGGCCCTGCCTGGCCCCCAGTGGGCCTGAATACCCTGTCTCCAATGAAACAATAGTGTGGGGCACTTGCCTTTCTCTCTTCCCCCTGCCCCAGTTGCAGCTGCCACCAGCATACCAGTAGAGATTATATGGACCCAGAATACAGGGACTTATTTTGTCCTCTGACCTGGCCTCTATATACTGGTGCAGTGGCACACAGGGGCTGCAAGTGTGCCCCAAGGGGGCCAGGAGAGAATTCTCCTAACACAGGCACAGTGTAAATCTTCTATAAATGGCCTTTTCATGGCTGCTTGTCGACCCTGATACTCAGGACTGTGTTAGGATGGGAATAGGTAGGGCCATAGCTCTAAATGCTACAGAGGATGCTGATCCTCTGGCTGCTCTAATGTATGTGGAGTTTCACTGTTCCCTGGAGCAGGCCAGAACCCTGACAGCACAAAGAAAATTGAAAGGCACCGTTCCCCTCGGGTTGCCCTTTCCATTTGGTACCTCCCAGAGACACAGGACAGAATATTCAATATTTTCTTTTCTTGAGAATTTCTGTGGGTCTGAGGGACGGCCATGGTACCTGTGCTTGCACAAATACAGAGGGGACAATCCCATTCAGAGGCAGGGAGGTGACACACTTGACTCATGTCACAATCAGTTGTTGTGCTGTATTTTATCCTAGCAGACCAAACAACAGCTGATCTATTGGTTAAAAAAAACCAGTCTCAGAACATCACAAGCTTGAGACCAGGTAATCAAAGTCCTAGCCACTTATACCAGCTGTGACCAAAAGATGACCTTTCCTCTTATGCTGAATCTGAAGACAAGAGCAGGAGAGAGAAACTGAGACACAGAACTCTACAGACTGAAAAGATCAATCCCTAAAGAAGCCAGGGATCCCTGTCAGTTTAACATGAAAACTAGGGACAGTAGAAAGGTCAGCTTTGAGGTATGGCATGAGAAGAACAAAGGTTAATGACTCAGGAAAGACCAAAGTGGCTCAAACTTCATGTTGGAGTCATTCTGAGTTTTCCTTAATAAATAAACCACAAAAAAAGCAAACTCGCCAGTCTCTTTTCTGGTGGTTGTGTTTTGCAAGCAAAAAAAGCTGTGAACAGGAAGGACTTTTACTTAAAGGCCATGCTGCAAAGGATTTTACTTATCAAAGTTTCTCACTGCACCTTCTCTTGCTAAAAGTGAAAGAGTCTTACACATTTAATTACTTTCACCATATTTTGCTGTGTCTAGAAGAGAGAAGCCATGACTCTGTGTCATTGTCTTCAATTTACGCTGACCCTCCAGATACCTCTTTAGAGAGTGTTCCATGTGCATCAGGTGACCTGTATGTGAAGGAATGAACCAAAGGCATGTCATTCTCACTCCATTGCTCAGTGAAGAGGGAGAAAAAATAACCAGAAATTTGGAAATGGCAGAGATTCTTAATGACTTCTTTGTTTCATTCTTCACGAAGAAGTCTGATGATGAAGGAATGCCTAACATAATAAATACTAGTGGGAATGGTGTAGTATTAGAACAAGGGTTCCCAAACTTTTTGACACTGGTACCAGTAAATCCATTCACGAACTTTTGGAGGGCCGGTAATATTCATTTACATATTCATTAATCAAATGATGAATATTCAAATAAGTTGTTTCTGGTACTCCAAAAGCCCCCCAGTGCCAGCGTTAGCAAAGCTTTTGATATGGTCACCCACAATATTCTTGCCAGCAAGTTAAAGAATATGGATTGGATAAATGGAGTGTAAGACAGACAGAAAGCTGGCTAGACCCGGGTTTCTCAAACTTTTTACTTTAGTTGGAACCCTTTTTTTTCAGTACTGTTTTTTGCAGCCCAAAAATATAAACACATAAAAAACAAACTGAGAAAATACCAGACATATAATATGTAACATGTCTGGTATTTTCTCATTAGGTACGTTTTATTATTACTAGAGGTATCAGTTTGTAGTTTCGAACTGCCTGGCTGGTAAATGTGCTCAGGCTGCATGAGTGTATCTACCAGCCAGACAGTTCGCAACTACTCGAGGATGTGTGTGGGGGGGGGGGGGGGCACAATAGAATCCCTGGGCCAGACTCACTCATGCTTTTTGGGAGGGGAAAAGAAGGGCAGCACCCCGAGATCTGCATATGGCCGGGTCAGTCCCGCCAGCTGATTCGCTCCCCTCCCCTGCTCCCCTCGCCGCACCTCTGGCAAGCTCCACTTTCCCTAGCCCCCTCCTGGACAGCCAGTTCTCCCCCACTTCTTCTCCCAATCTCTCTTGGCCAGCCCTGCTGTCAACGTCCAGCCCTGTTTCTGGTAGCCGCTTCTCCTCCCTCCCCACCGTTTTTCCAGGCCAGCTCCCTGCCCCCAACCTCGCACCCCCCAGCAGCCCTGCTTCCACCGGCTGCCCCCTCCCCCTCAATCTCCCTGGCCCGTCCTGATTCCCCCATCCAGTGCTGCTTCTGGTGGCCAGCTCTCCCCTCCTCCTCCTCCTCCTCCTCCCCCGCCCGCCCACTTCCCCTAGCTACGCCTTTGCCGGGAGCCAGAACATCTGGCTGCAGATTCCACCCAGGCTGGCCGAGGACTTGGAGAACCCGGTGCCACACGGGCACTCCAGGTGCCTGGAACACCCCGGCAACCACGCTAAGGCCCAGTATTTTTTTTCCTGTGGCCCGGTACCGGGCCACGGCCCATAGTTTGGGAAACACTGGATTAGAAAATAAAATAAAAAAGAACAAGTTAAAAATCACTTAGGTCACCAGGGCCTGATGAAATGCATCCCAAAATACTCAAGGAGCTGATAGAGGAGGTATCTAAGCCTTTAGCTATCATCTTTGAAAAATCATGGAAATCAGGAGAGATTCCAGAAGACTGGGAAAGTGCCCATCTATAAAAAGAGAAATAAGAACAATCCCGGAAACTACAGACTACTCAGTTTAACTTCTGTGCCAGGGAAGAAAATGGAGCAAGTAATTAAGGAATTCATCTGCAAATACCTGGAAGATAATAGGGTGACAGGTAACAGCCAGCATTTGTAAAGAACAAATCATATCAAACCAATCTGATAGTTTACTTTGGTAGGATAATGAGTCTTATGGATAAGAAAAAGTTGTGTACGTGGTATACTTAGACTTTAGTAAGGCATTTGATACGGTCTCCCATGATCTTCTTATCAATAAATTAGGCAAATACAACTTAGATGGGGCTACTATAAGGTGGGTGCATAACTGCCTGGATAACCAATCTCAGGGCATGTCTAGACTACATGGCTCCATTGATGGAGCCACGTAAAATAGTTTACTCGGCATAGTCAAAGAAGTGGGGATTTAAATAATCCCCACTTCATTAAAACAAAAATGGCTGTCGCGCTGAGCCGACAATCAGCTGATCCGGCACAGCGCGGCAATCTAGACGCGGCGTGGTCGACAAGGGAAGCCTTTGTCGACCGCTCCGGTAAACCTCAGTTGATCGTCGGCACAGCGCGGCAGCCATTTTTGTTTTAATGAAGCGGGGATTATTTAAATCCCCACTTCTTTGACTATGCCGAGTAAACTCTTTTATGTGGCTCCGTCGATGGAGCCATGTAATCCAGACGTACCCTCAGAGAGTAGCTATTAGTGGTTCACAATCCTGCTGGAAGGGCATAACAAGTAGGGTTCTGCAGGGGTCTGTTTTGAGACTGGTTCTGTTCAATATCTTTATCAACGATTTAGATATTGGCATAGAGAGTACACTTATTAAGTTTGCCAATGATACCAAGCTGGGAGGGGTTGCAACTGCTTTGGAGGATAAGGTCAAAATGATCTGGACAAACTGGAGAAATGGTCTGAGGTAAATAGGATGAAGTTTAATAAGGATAAATGCAAAGTACTCCACTTAGAAAAGAACAATCAGTTTCACACATACAGAATGGGAAGTGACTATCTAGGAAGGAGTACTGCAGAAAGAGATCTAGGGTCATAGTGGACCACACGCTAAATATGAGTCAGCAGTGTGACACTGTTGCTAAAAAAGCAAACATGATTCTGGGATTCATTAACAGGAGAATTGTGAGCAAAACATGAGAAGTCATTCTTCCACTCTACTCTGCACTGATCAGGCCTCAATTGGAGAATTGTATCCAGTTCTGGGCACCACATTTCAAAAAAGATGTGGAGAAATTGGAGAAGGTTCAGAGAAGAGCAACAAAAATGATAAAGGTCTAGAGAACATGACCTATGAAGGAAGACTGAAAGAATTGGACTTCTTTAGTTTCCAAAGGAGAAGACTGAAAGGGAACATGATAGTGGTCTTCAGGTATCTAAAAAGGGTGTCATAAGGAGGAGGGAGAAAAGTTGTTGTCCTTGACCTCTGAGGATATGACAAGAAGCAATGGGCTTCAACTGCAGCAAAGGAGGTTTAGGCTGGACATTAGGAAAAAGTTCCCTAATTGTCAGGGTGGTTAAACACTGGAATAAATTGCCTAGGGAGGTTGTGGAATCTCCATCTCTGGAGATATTTAAGAACAGGTTAAATAGACATCTATCAGGGATGGTCTAGACCAGTGTTTCTCAACCTTTTTTTGCTCATGGCCCCCTTCTGAGCCTCGTTTACTTCTGTGGCCCCCCTCATAGCCGCTGTTAGTTGGAAAAAAAGGTACAGAATTTACCTAATGTTCCGTTTTTTCCATGTGGCCCCCCTAGAGTTAGGGAGTGGCCTCTGGGGAGCCATATGACCCATGGTTGAGAACCACTGGTCTAGACTATACTGGGTCTTGCCATGAGGACAGAGGACTAGACTTGATGATCTCTCAAGGTCCATTCCAGTTCTAGTGTTCTATGATTTTATGATACTCGGCAACATTGTCCCCTTTCATCTCTGCAGGATAGTCAGCATACCATCTACATGTTTTGTTAATCTTATACATGCTACCAGACTATTTGTTGTTTTTTAAGTTTTTCCTGTTATAGACTAACTCAGCTACCCCTTTCTACTTATTTATACTTATACAATGCAAGATACAAATTTCTGGGGACAGGGCTAAGACTAAGGTTTTCCATGTGTCGCTGATGTTTAGCTCATGAGTGGCTGGGCGAGCAATCGTGTTTATCTGGGAGTGAATTTACATACAGAAACCTGCATCAATAGAACACGGGCTGGGTCTAGACTGGCCAGTTTTTCCGGAAAATCAGCCGCTTTTCCGGAAAAACTTGCCAGCTGTCTTCACTGGCCACTTGAATTTCTGCAAAAGCACTGACTTCCTACTGTAAGAAATCAGTGCTTTTTGCGGAAATACCATGCTGCTCCCGTTCGGGCAAAAGTCCCTTTTGCGCAAAACTTATGCGCAAAAGGGCCAGTGTAGACAGCTGAGATTTGTTTTGCGCAAAAAAAGCCCCGATTGCGAAAATGGTGATCGGGGCTTTTTTGCGCAAAAGAGCATCTAGATTGGCCACGGACGCTTTTCCGCAAAAAGTGCTTTTGTGGAAAAGCGTCCATGCCAATCTAGATGCTCTGTTCCGAAAATGCTTTTAACGGAAAACTTTTCCGTTAAAAGTATTTCCGGAAAATCATGCCAATCTAGACATAGCCCAGGAGTGGCTGTTAAGGCAGTAAAGTAGTGTGACAGGCCCCACAGGTTAGAGAATTCAGGGGACAGTCCAGATTGTATTCCTGGGAATGGTCACACCTACTTACCCAAGAAAGGGCTCAGGAACAGCAGTTAAGAGTCTATGAGAACATAGCTGCTGCAGAAGCCATACTGGCATAGAGAGACCATGGAAAGACACACAGCCTCTTCATATACCTCTTTTGATCTCCTGAGATTTTCAGGTTGAGAGCACTGAACCTTCTGGCCGGTTGTCTGGCTTCTCAGTCATGACAATTCCATCTGAGTGGGAAATCCTGTCCCTTATGTGGGTTTTTCCTATGTAGGGGAATCTGTTCCTCAGCAATTTGGAACTTGGATGCAATCCAAAAAATATACAAACCCACCAAAAGCTGTGTTAATTTATTCATAAGCACAACGTAAAAAAATAAAAAATAGAACACCCAAAACACTGGCTATTATGCCATGAAACCCCTGGAATTAATCTGCTTCTAAAGCATCTACCTAAATTTATTAGTTCCTAAATAAATATTGCCTGGGATGCATTTGAAGACATCATTAGCAATTCACATCAGATTTACTTTCTAATTAAACTGTGCTTACAAAAGTGTTATGAATAAAATTCCTGTAAAATCATCAAGTGCAAATACCCTGAGTGGCACAGGATTGCAACTCCACCTCATAACTGGAGCATTTATGATATTTTCCGAGTCTAGCAGCTGTTCATGTACTATTGTATTTAATTATCAAAAACCACCTTATTAAAGGGATGTCGTTAACTTACCTAGGATTCATATTTAGACTCTTTAAAAGGTGAGCAATGGAGGAGTAAAATAAATGTTAGGAGGAGATGTGATCAGGAAATGTGAGGCAAACCACTATTATAAAAAAAAAGAGCCACTAGTCTTTAAAGTTCATATCAGCAGACAGAAACTTGATTTTAAGGTCTTGTCTGGAAGCCCTACACTGTATACTCTATAACATTCTTCTTATCTACAGAATTGAGGAAAGTTGAATGATTAAACTGGCCTTATGGGGATTTAAACCTATGGTTCTAGAGAATCAGGCTACAACGCATATAAAGCTGAAACATCTATAACATCCAGAGGGACTTTGTGGGCTCTCTGGTAAATTATATATATATCTTGGGTGATATTTATACTAGTGATACAGCCCAAAGATTATTACTTATATCGATTTATATATTAAGTGAAAAATATTTTCTCTGATCTGCGCTATTCAACTCAACTGAGAGCTGGGCAAATACTGTAAAAAAGTACTTGTGAACATACCACTTGAATAAAACCTATGAATTCCCTTGGATAAGAAACAATGTTTGTGAATGTAGTTTCAGTAGTCAGCCAACTATAACTTTAAGATGTCAGTTTGATTCAGCTGTCTTCAGTTCCTTTATTATTCACAAATGCATGACTCTTTGGAGGCAGCCTAGATGGTTCACTCAAACACACTCATACTATTCAGCCCCCGGTGGCCCTCAGGTGAGCAAAGTGTTATAAACAGTGAACAGAAACAAAATAATTTGATGTGGGTAACTAGTCTCGAAGTTTGTATACAAAATACCAACTCTGTATCCCTCGCTATGCTTACGCTTGCTAAGATTGGGGAAGGGTATCGTAAATGTCAGCAAATGTTGATTTCATCATACACGCACAAAACAACAAACAATCTTTCTATTGATAATAATTGAAATGTTTAGGTAGGCAAATAAGGAAACTGCTGCTTACCAGCTTATTACAGTTTGATTTAAGGATATTTAATATTTATATTTCATACATATGATGTTAACAATTTGTGTTTTAATGGTTATAAAGCTCTCGTTTTTTAAGTCTGAACATCCTCTGCCATTAAATAATCATTGTCTGACTCCCTCCCACCATTTCCTGCAATTGTGAAAATTTAAATCGATAGAAATTAGAAAAAAGTACTTTAAAAACTAATGATATCATCTATCATCATAATTATATAAAAAGTAATAATCAAATTCTGCAAAGCCTAACTATGCCTCCTTAGACTATCCTCACTTGTAACATTAGCTGAATATTTTCATTGCTGACTCTATTGTCCAGAGGTGAAAGTGGGCTGGTATGGGCTGGTAAAGCATTCTGATAAAAAGTGGCCACTGGTAGTGGCCCTTACAAAACCTATATTAAAGCACTGTTGCTACCCCTTACTCACACTGCCTCTCCCTCTATTGATGGCTCGGCCAGTAATGTCCAGCAGCGCTGCCATGGCAACACTTTAATATGGCTACACCCCATGGTCGCCAATGGGAGGGCAGGACCGCCAGCAAGGGGGAGTGGCAAAAGAGGCAGCTATGATGTGACCCAGGGATTTAAAAGGACCTGGTGAGCTCCCAGCCACCACTGCCTCTACCACAGCAGCATCCAGAGCCCTGGAACCTTTACATTGCCACTGGAGCCCTAGACCCTTTAAATCTCTGCTGGACCCCCATACATTGCTACAGGGTTGTCTGGGAGAGGCTGACCCCTCAGCCCCGCTCCTTCCCCTTGAGGTCCTGCCCCTTAGGAGGTCCTGGAGCCATGCTCCCATATCAGGAAGAAGTTTAAATTTTATTCACCCCAATATTCTCCAAAACCAAACTGAGGACACTATTCACTCAACATAGGACTTGGCACATTTCTATCTAACCAGTTCTGCAAATTCACAAAATTCAAAGTTCACACATGAATAATTTGCAAATATCAAAAGAGGCTAAATTTGTCAAATATATTGTTCATTGTATCCTGGTGTTCCCTATCCAAAATGCCATGAGGTCTATGTATGCTAAGCATAGAAAAGAAAGGTATGGTGAAGTTTAGACAGGAGAAATTCAGAGAGTGAGAGTACGTAAATGACAGCATTTAGGACTGGTGAGTGAAAGACTGACATTTCTGCAGTCTGCATATTTTATTTAAGCAGCAGCAGCAGCTCACAGAGAGAATATGGAAGCTTCCTCAGCTACAAAATGGATGGTTGCATCTCTAGGAACAAGAGAGGACTTCTGTCTCCATGGTACAGTCAGTCCTGGGCCTCTCAAATATATGCACCAATTAATGGCAAAGTGTAACAGTTTTAAGTTACTCCTGGCCAGGGGTGATCTTGAGCCTTTGGGACACATTACAACTTATCTCACATTAAAAATAACAAGGAGTCCCATGGCCAGAAGGGGGTGGGAAGCAGAGCTGGGGACGGATCAGGGGCTGTAGGGAAGGATGGGGAGGCCTGGAGGAAGGAGGAGGGAAGCAGTGCTGGTGGGGGGGGGTGTCCTGGGGGCTGTGGGGCTGGCCAGCAGGAAGAGGGGGTGGGAAGCAGAGCTGGGGGGGGATGAGGGGCCATGGGGCTGGACAGGAGGAGGGGGGCGGGAAACAGACCTGGTGGGGGGGGGGGTGCAGCCACAGGCCACTTGCCACTGCTTGCTCCCCCGCTGGGGCCCAGCTGAGCGCAGCTCAAGTGGGCCCAGTGGGACAGGAAGGGGGGCAGGGTGGTGACGTACACGGCCCCGCCCCCCTCCCTTGCTGGCAGCCCAGCTGAGCAGGCAGCACTCAGCCAAGCGCCACGACAGGGGGCAACGGGGAGGGGGCGGGGAGAGACAGAGGGGAGAGAGAGGCAGGAGGAGGAGGAGAAGAGAAAGAGATGGAGAGAGTGGCAGGAGGTGGAGGAGAGCTGAGGGGGGGGAAGGCAGTAGGAAGAGAGAGAGAGAGAGAGAGAGAGAGAGAGACGGAGTGAGAGCGCTCAGGAGAAAAGACCTGAAAATCCCATCTTATGACGGGCTAATTGGCTAGTTAATAATAGTGCAAACTAAAAGGAACCATTTTTAGTAAATTAATACAGGGCTGCAGATCAGTTCCAATGTTGTTGTTTTTTTAAAGCTTAACATTTCTTCCTGATGACTAGATGAGAATCTTTGTCCCTTCATTCATTGTACCCAACAGTTAACTCAGATTGCTTTTTAAATATTTAATACCTGCATGGGATGTCTTGCTTTATTGTAATTCCACAACACACATCCCTACACTACTAAATCCACTGCTGGGTTGGTAAACAAACAGAGTTGACTAATTACTGTATAAATCACATGACCTTCCCTTAGTGTTTCCTGAAGGTCAAGTGAAACATCCAAAGGACCCTGATGATTTTTCATTTTTCACACCCTTCCCTCCACCCACCATCAAATCAAGCAAAACTTCTCTTAATCATTATCAGGGAGACAAAAGTTAAAGTGCAAAGCAATGGACCAGAATTTCACACTCCATTTGCACAATAACTCAGAAGGCCGCTAATGTGCTGTTTGCTTTTTAGCAGGCCTCTCTGCAGCCATCGTTGAAATGCATTTTGGCGCTGCTCCCAGGGCAACTTAAGTATTTATGACAGCTTGTCTTGAAGTGCCTACATGAACATTAGGATGTCCATGGCAATCTGCAAATTGACCCATCCTCATGGCATTAGGGATCAGATGGAAAGAGCTTTAACAATGTGATGAAGATTGGGATATGTGTCATTTTTAATTTATCGTTCTACCCCAGGCTCCAGCAGCAGTTCTGATTCTTCTATCCCATCTTTTGGCCAGGATATGTCAACTTGTGAAATCCTCCCAAATTAACAGACCCAACTAAGATTACTTTTACTGCACACTTAGTCAGATAATAAACTAAAAATATAAACTCTCACCCTACATGCACCACTTCCCTCTGGATGGTGAACGCGCCATGCCAAACCAGACTGTTTACCACTTGTCTGCTTCAAGCAACAGATGACTAATCTAAAGCAAAGATCTTCATGACAACTTTCATATCTACCAAGATCCAAGGTTCAGAGTTGTATTTTATCCTCCAAACTTTATTTCCATTTTATTCGTATATTAAGAAGCAAGGCTCCTTACCAAAAAGAAAATTTTACCTGAGTATAGAAAACAGCAGAGCAGTAAAAAGCAAACTTCATCAGGAATCTTTTTGCATACTCCATTTGGAATGGTGGACTCTTGGATTAAATGTGATCTAGTGGGTTGGAAAGGAGATTTTGTAGGAAAAGATGGAAAGAAAGGTCAAGACCTCATTTCAAATGCAACTGAAAGGTCAATACTTCTTGGGACAAATCAGCTCACCTCTCTGTATCTCACTTTCTATATTGAGAGGATAATGATACTTTCCTGTTTCTTATGAGTTTTGTGAAACTTAATTAATGTTCCTGTTCATATGCTACAAAAGAGAAACGTTGTTTTAATTTGTAGAGTTACAGGTGATACCTGAAACAAAAAAAGTCTGTAGTCATCTCTTTAACTTTGGTTCCCTCCAATTTTTTGTCTATTTTTTCTATTTAAACTGTAAATTTTCTCACAATATGTGTCTATAGTATGTAGCATAGTGAGACTTCACTCTCTGGTGGGATCTATAAGCAGTACTGTCATACACATAATTAATCTCATGATTTAGGATTTTCAAAGGAGCTTAAGGAGAATGAAAGCAAATGGGAGTTGCATCCAATTTTCTTAGTCTCTTTTGGAAATGCCAACTATAAATGGCAGATTTAGGGTGTAATCAGGTGTAATTAGGTGTCATTGCAGGGCCAAGCTCTGTAGCAGGAGAGCAGAACAAGCCTGGGCCTGAAGCTGTACACGTCTTAGACTTTTGATTTTTAAAATTGCCCACCATTGCCACGTCAGAGAGAGGGTGAGAATGAAATACTCTTCTGCTCCTTTAAAAAAAAAGGTACATTGCAGATGCTAAACTGATAGTCTTGGATGAAGACTGTAGACATTTAGTTACTCTCAGAATTAGACACAGCAAAGGCAGCAGCAGGGCAAACTGCTACACAGCATGCTTCAACTAGAGCCGAGTGACTAATTCACAGAAAATAATTTGTCACACTCTTGCATTCTGTCCTGTGCAAACGAGCCTTTACACTTATACAAAGTCACACTGAAGTCAGTGGGGCTCCGCACAGACATGAGGGTCTGACAGCATGGTTCAAAGTGCAAAAAAAGCTCAACAGAATAGGTTTCTTTTTTTTCCTGGTTGGAAATCTTCCATTAAAAAACCCTGGCTTTTCTTTATTTTATTTATTTGAAATTAATAACCAGATCATTTCTACATATAAATCTTGGTCTGGGGCTGATTTATGAGCAGTCTATTCCAAGAACACGATGTTCCAAAATTGAAAATGAAAACAAATATAATTGGAGCAAACTTTATTGAACAATCTATTTCTGTGGGTTACTGGAAAAGCTGAGACTAGACTCTCACTGTATCCCTCATGTAAGTGAAATGATAAGGGTCTGCCAGGCTGTTATAGCTGCTCATAAACTGTATGCCTATGAACTCACACTCCCTCAACCTTTCCCTGCACTCCTTCCAGTACAGATATATCAGAAATTCCCTCACAGCTCCTTGAAGGAAGTAGAGAATTTATTCCCTCAACTTATTTAAAAGACACATAGTTCTGAGGGCTAGAGGAATAGTCATGCAGTTTAAAAGAGACTGGCTATAGCTTTCCCATAATCAGTGGGACTGAGGTGAACAGATTGACGAGGTTCTTTGCTGAGTGTTTTTAATCACCTTTTCTCTAATCAATATCACTTTCAAGCCTCGTGAATCTATTTCCTAACTCAGCAGCTCTTGCCTCTGGAACATTTCCTACACGCAATTTACACAGATTACTTCTCTATAACTAGAAATAAGACATGAGCAAGGGGTGATCCTTAGACAAAGGGAAAATGATTAATACAAGACAGGATGGGTAAGAAAGCAAATACCATGGATGGGTTGATCAGTCTGGGCTTAACCAGCCTGAGCAGTTCACTCAACTCCAAATCTTTGTGAGATTTGAACCAGCATAGTCAGTCAATGTCTCTTTGTCCAACACTATTTTTAATGCTTTCATGTAAAAACAGTGCCAAACCAAGACCAATCATTCTAGGCATTGTGCAAATAAACAATGAAAAGACAGTCTCTGCCCTAGAAGAGCTCACAAACTAAGATTTTAAAAAAATGAAAGTGTCAATTAACACTCTAAATGTGATGGATTTAAAAGGATGGCTGTGTGAATTTTGATTGGATGCTCCTGGCAAGCATGAGGGTGGTATAAAATAATGTGCAGAGGAGTTTTTGAGGCCAAACTGAAGTCTGACTGAAAAACCTAGACCTTAATATCTTTTGACTATTTTAATGCTCTGAAGAGTTTCATAATTATCCTGTATTGTATTATGAAATAAAAGATGCAGGAATATAGATTTATATACATATATTTTCAATGCCGCCCACCAAAAAATGATGTGAACATAACCATAGTCTATTCACTAGCATCCCAATTTCACAGTAAATTTCTACCGCCATGAAGCTGTCTCAAAATCTTTCTTCCTACCATAGTTTATACACAAAAGCCCAGTAAATGTTTATAAACTAACTGCCAAAAGATTATGACACTTCATGAAAAAAATTTCAGAAATTTTTAGCCAGAAACTTGATTGTCTTTGTGCTAGTAATTAAGCCTGCTCCAGATGTATTCCAGCAGAGTCACATATTCAAGCAGCTATGACCCCCTTCTTGAAGCAGAAGGGGACCACAGAAGATTGCCTTCCATCAGTAGGTTAGATACAGCCTAGTTACTTAAGTTATGGCCATTCTGTGCAGCCTTCCCAACCATTGCTGGTCCAGAGCAGGCAGAGAGCAGATGGCAGGGTAAAAACCATCTCTCTCCCTTCTGATGCACCTCCCTAGCCCCACAGTCACCATCCAACTTGGTTTCAGCAGTGCTGGAATGAGTATATTCCAATGGACAGAATGAGGACAGGCAGAAAGGCAGGTATTTGAAATGAACAGCCTTTTGAAAGATGTGGTGCCATGATTAATATTCAATCCTCAGATTGTCTGGGGAGCCTCCAGTTGACTCTGGGAGTAACAAAGCAAGGGAATAAAAAAGGTGTTCACCTGCCAGGAGCTTTCCAAAGGGAAAGGCGCAGGTGCATTCCCTTTTCCTCAACTTACATCCAAAAGCAGATTTGCCTCAAAATATTCCAGTTTAGAAATAAATATACAAACTCAGCTGATTTATAATGGTTTTGCCTGAAGTTTACACAGGAAATCCATTCTCCTTTCCTTTCCCAGTAAAAACCAATCCCAGTCCAGTAGTACTAGGGTTAGAATGGAAATGTTGAGCCAATGGAAAGGCTCAATAAACTGCTGTCTTATGAATAACAGGCCTGGTACGATTTTCACTGACACCGAGTAATCAGAGTTCTCATTGGCTTCAGTTGGAGTTGTGAGGAAAATCAGACCAAACCGCTTCAGAAGCCTTGGCCGTATGGGCTTCCAATGGCTTATTCTTCCCCCAGACCTTTCACAATTTGAATTTACGGTTCATCGCCATGGGGTAACTTAACTTTTATTAAATGAAAAATATAGAGGGAAGACAGAGAGCCCAAAGCAATTTGTAAATTACCGGTATATGTTTTAATTAATTGGTTTGTGTGTGTGTCTCCATGTCAGCATATGCACAGGAGACATCGGTACCATCTACTGAACACAAAGAAGTTCAGAATGGCCATCATAGTGACACAGCAAAATAACTCGCTGTTTACATTCCAGATGCAATATATATAGGTATACACCCATGAGTTTCACTTCACCCACAGCTGAGACAAGCCACTTTATCAGCAGCTGCTTAATCATACAGGGCAACACTGCCAAACAGTCTAAGAGAAGAAGCCAAGAGGAATCCCACATCCCACATGAAAATGCTAAGGGAATTTTGGTAATAGGATTGAATTACCTAACTTGAAATTTGGCCAAAATATCTGATAATAGAGCAGCCCAAGGTGGCCTTTCTTTATGAAAGCAATGTGCTCTTGGCAGCAGCACAAGTGCCTCCAAAGGTATCAGTTTCCAAAGAGGGAACCCTTCCCTTCATCATCTCTAGCACATAAAACTCCAGAGTTCTCCTGGGACTTTTATATTCCAGATTACTATTTTATATCATTCCACTTCTGTAATAACTGTCTCATTCCCTGCCTGCAACATAGTCCTTTGCATTGCACTCAGTTTCATTGCTTTCTCTTGTTCCTTTTTCCATAAGGCTTTTTGCAACTCCAGGTAAAGGATGATGTTTAAAAAATGAAATTGTCATGCACCTTTTTATATTATAAGAATGACATCTGACACCTCCGCCCAGATCCACTTTTCAGCATTCTGTAGCAATTCTCTGGCACTTTTCACTGGCACTCAGAGCACACCACTAACAATAAAGATCCATGTTCATGTCTCTGCACACAAACACACTAATTCAATCAGTGCTGTTTTGTTTGCTAATTGTTATTCCAAAAAGGCAATGTTTGATAAAGTGGCAGACTATATATCAAATGCAGGCTAGGATCAAATCCATTGTAAGCCTGAAACTTAGACTAGAAGAGGGTTGCTAGGCTCTGTGGCATCCCCTTAAAAAAAAAAGGCAGCCTCAATGAATCATGCTAGTGCAGAAGGGTCCTTACAAAATGATGCAATTCTTCATTCCGGCGACATTATTGATTACCTTTAAGAAGACACTTAGAAGGATAAATGACTCTTTGTTATCCTCACACCAGATACCTCACAACTTGAGTCCCAAATAAATAGGACTGGATCTGTTGGTTATTTCAAGATCAATAGACATTGCCTCATAATAGGAGAAAATTATTTCATCAATAGGAATTGACCAGTCAATAATAGCAAAATATAAGTTTTGCAGATTAAAAAGTGTGTGTGTGTGTGTGTGTGTGTGTGTGTGTGTGTGTGTGTGTGTGTGTGTACATGCACATGCATAAATATATGTGAGGGTACATCTACACTGCAACACAATTTCGAAATAACTAGCGCTATTCCGAAATAACTTAGTCCACGTCTACATAGCAGGCAGTTATTTTGAAACAGTATCAAAATACTGTCAACATAGAGGACTTCTTACTCCCATTCCTGTAACCCTCATTGTATGAGCAGTAAGGAAGTCGGAGGAAGAGTGCTCTATTTCAAAATAAGTGCTGTGTAGACACTCCCAATTTCAAAATAAGCTATTTTGAAATAAGATACGCAACTGACGTAGCTCAATTCACGTACCTTATTTTGGGTTGAAAGAGAGAGAGAGAAAATATGGCATGAAGCACTTCTATCAATGTTTATGTAGGCATGAAAGGGACATTTTCGGATAGATGACCAGTGGTACTCTTGTTTCTAAGTGCAAGAATGAGCTTCAGTTACTTCACCTGCCTTGAACTTGGCTGACAGAAATAAAAACTCATTTACGAGCCAACATCCATTTGATCAGTGCAAAGCCCAATCATACAAATGCCCTGAATTGCCCCAGGAAGCTGGTTGTTTTCTAACAATTAAAGAAGAGGTAATCAATCTATTTTGACAAAGTCATACATTTTTGTGATTATTTCCCTTCTCAGTGTTAACCACAGAATGCTCCAAGTAGGCTGTGTTAATTCAGTAATTAAATGGTTAATAGTCTCCAAGTGTACATTGATAATTAAACCACCAAGTGTTTCCAGTTTTCATTTGCTAGAAGCTTATGGGAAAGTGAAAAGATGATACAGTGTTGCAACTAATGTTCTAGTTTGAACCTGTGTTTAAACTGAAAAAGCAATATTCCAAGGTCTGCTGAAAAGAAAATTGTGCTTCTGGCTTTTAAACTGGTAATATTTTGGCTTTTTAGCTCTCACACTTTGGAATCTCTTTTGTTAAGCAAATTCAAAAGACCTTTATAAAGATATAAAGAACCTAGTGCTACTTAAAAGCCTTCCCATTTTCATATATAACTCATTGCATATGCTTTTCAGCTATCTCTCTATTTACTTATTCACTGTTAGGACCTAGTTTTTCAGTCAGGTGCACCATCATCACAATTGTGCAAATCAGGCAATCACTGTATCCTCAGGCATATTTTAATATGCATGATAATTTGGAAGTCTTTCACCAATTTGGATGTTTACCATTTATTCCATGATTAACTGTAAAGCTACTAACAATAACTATTTAAAATTAGTGATGAGGGAACCACAAACATTTGGGAAGTTCATGTTCATTAGGATAAGCCATACATTTCAATTCTTATGTGAAATGTATTTGAACCCTTGAATTATAAAATTGGGCTAGAAATCTCTCATGAAAGGAACAGATTGCAAAATTTCTGGAGCTTTCTGATTTTTGACTCAGCTAGTGGCAGTCACTTTATTCATGCTATCTCAGCACTTCTGGGGCTACCTAGAATCCAGAAGAGTGACTGCATGTGAAAATGATAAAGAAAAGGAAGAAATTCAGAACATTCTCAAACTCAGCAAACTTTTGGCTGGAGGTTGGGATTAAAGATTCAGGTTTTAAATGAATGTTCAGGATAGGTTTGATTTTGAGTTTTGAATAAACTGGTTCAGATCTGATCTGTGTTTCAAGAGAAGTTTGAGGTGAAAGTTAGAGGAAGGAGTTTTATTTTCTCCAAACTTATTTGTCTGTTCCATATGAGATCTCTCTGAGTTGATGGATAATACTTTCAAGAGTCTAAATTCCACTTACTTTCAAAGATTCTTAGGCTCACTTGTGTACTTTTTAAACATTTACCTAATATGATCACAAAACCCAGTCCCCTCTAATATAAAACTTTCATCTCTTACCAGACCATATTTCAGAGCATGAATCTTCATCTTCTATCTCCCATCCCAATATCTGATACACATGTGCAGTTGTTTCATTCATTTCACTCTTTTACTTGGCCTCACAGTTCTTCCTTTGGTAAACCAGATTATGGCTTTATAAAAACAGCAGGGGTGCTGCTGAAATTGCTTAAATACAGTAACTATTAAAACAACAAAATGGAACACTAATTGAATTGCTTTAATGTAACAGATTTTGCATACAACGGAAGCAAACCATGGTGCCATTCTCCTCCATATTACTGTGTGCCTCCTTAGTCATCATAACACTTATTTATATATTAATTTAGTGCAAGTGTTTCTGTGAAATTACTGAGGCTCATGGCTAGTGGTAGAAGGGTCTCCTTTAAGCATGAAATAAAGTTCCTGTAGCAGTGGACACCAACCGTGGAAACCAAGGTTGGGTACTAGGTTTAAATCTATCAAACTTTGTTTCCCCCCCAAACAAAAAAAGTCTTAGCTCTTTTCCACACTACACAGCTATCAGCATGTGCTATACACTTCAGTGAAATCAGAGCCACTTTCAGTGGTTGCTGGATTCTCTCCATTCTCTTAGTCATTGAATGATCTGAGCTGAGGATTTGTAGAGAACCATGCATCCAGTTTTATCTTCTCTCTGGATCCAGCAATGACAGGAAGGAGCCAACCAACAGCATCAACGTAACACTGGACTGTCTTCTTCTCAGAAACTAACTACTGCCTCAGCGTCCCCTTGAACTGTGAGGAAAGGATCCACTGTATCCAGTCATGTGCCGTAATCCTCTCCCTGTGGACCAGTAATTCAGGGTTGTGTGAGGGGTATTCAGGATGTCCTTTCCCTCCTTATCATAAGGCCCAGTTCTGTCACTCTTCTCACATTAGGTAGTAACTTACTCCACTGATTTCAATGTGACTGTTTGCAGAGTGTGACATTGCTTGAGACGAGAGGACGGCAAAATCCGACATTTTGTGAGGGGTGTTTGTGTAGCTACCTGCCTCCTACACAGTTGTACCTACTCTAGCACATGGTGTTAGGGTTGCCAAGAGTGGGCTCTTTAATGGGCTTTAGACCAGCATGTAACATAGATTCTCAAAGATACTTAGGCAACCTAACTCACATTGATTTCAATGGGAGCTAGGTAGTTCCTAAATTGCTGAGGATCTGGGCCTTGAAGCCCAAGTTCTAAGGAAGGTTAGAAGTTTGGCAAAGCTGAATGGGAGATAAAGCCATTTGCTAGTTCAGCCAGTCTTAGTCAGTATAGCTGATACAATTAACCCAAAAGTTTGGGAATATCTGATTTATAGAGTCAACAGTGATGGCTTGTCAAATTGTTCAGCTTGATTCCAATAGACTGGTGTGCCAAAATGGCCGTGTTCTCAAATAAACTGAAGGCAGAGAGTCATTCCACACAAAGTAATTTGTTCCTCTTCTTGTGCCTCAACCAATCAGGAAGAGACACATGAAACAAAAGACCTGACTATTCATAGATTTTAATACCAAAAGGGACCATTGAGTCATCGGGTCTGACCTGGATAACACAGGCAACATAATTTCATCCAGTAATCCTCGTACTGAAATCAGTAACTTGTTTATGAGACCATTAACTTGTGTATCTAATGTAAGCCATTTCCTAATGAGTTTTTGGTGTAAGAGAATTCTCTGGTTGCTCTGCTGCTCTATCATCAGAAAGCTTTTTTACTGAATTTGGTGGTGTTCCAGGGAGACATAAGAAAGTCCCTTTTGTATGTAGATATTTCTTCATTATTGTCAAGGTCTCCATCAAAGAATTTTCTCCAACTTGAGACAATATTCTTGATTTCAAACTATTGTTACCTTTTAATTCACAGGTATAATGCAGAAGGTGTGACCTTAGTAAAAACCTGGCAAAACATTTTCTGCAAATATTTATTTGAATGTTTAACTGAATACTTCTCATTCGTGATTCAGAGACATTAATTTGTAAACAAAGCTGATGTATATAACTATATAATCTCATAAGTGATACCATCATCCTTCTTCTCCCTCTAGCCTTTGTAACTCACTTGGTGCATCTTGTTCTGTATTACATTTTAAACTCTTTGTAGTAGAGAAAATGTCTGTGAGTCTGGACACTGCCTAGCACAATCATAATTGGGGCCTTTGAGTGCTACTGCAATACAAATAATAATAACAATAATAATAATAATGAAAAGTGTTATTCAGGCTATTCAGTGGCAGGATCTGGGATTAAAATCAGGAATTCCTGGCTCCCAGCCTTGGGCTGTATCTGCAAAATGCAAAAGTTTGTGATCTCAAAAGCAGGCACATATATTTTTTTAAATAACTGTTTTGCCTACCTAACTTAGGCTCCATGGCTATATTTTTGCACTTCCCTATAACTGTGGCCCATAGCAGTATCCTGTTTCCATTATAGCATTAGCAACAAGCATCATTTAGAAAGAGGTTGAAGGAGTGCTCTCACCTAAAATGAGATGAGACTCAGGCTATGTCTAGACTATGGGGGTTTTCCAGGATACCTGAAGTATCCTGGAAAAACTCTGCCATGTCTAGGGAACACATATGTTCTTCTGCAAAAAAAAGCAGAAGAGCAGATGCGCTCTTTCAGAAGCCCTGTCTTCCTCCTTCCACAAGGAAGAAGGGCACTTCCAAAAGAGGGGAATTTTCTGAAATTTGGCCCAGTGTTCACAAGCCAAATTTCAGAAAAGCTTCTTCAGAAAAAACTTTCGGAAAAAGGTACACAAATTGTAGAGTGCATTTTGCGTACCTTTTTCCAATAGATCATTGTATTCTAGACATAGCCATAATGAAGATAGATTTGGGAGTTATGGTGGATACACACCTAATACCCAGCAACATTGTGGCCAAAAGAGCTAATGCGATCAATTAATTGGGAGGTTATTTTATCTCTATATTTGGCACTAGTGTGACCTCTGTTGAAACACTGTGTCCAGTTCAGGTGTCCACAATTCAAGAAGGATTTTGATAAATTGGATTGGATTCAGGGAAGAGCCATGAGAATGATTAATGAATTAGAAAACATGTCTTAGAGTGAGATCATTTGGTCTATTGCTCTATCTTAAAGAAAAAATGAAGGGATTATTTGATTACATTGTATAAGTACCTACATGGGGAAATTAATAAGGGATTCTTCAATCTTGTAGATAATGGCTCGAAGTTCAAGCTAGACAAATTCAGACTGGAAATATGGTGTACATTTTAACATTGAAAATAGTAAGCCACTAGAACAATTTACCAAGGATCATGGTAGATTCTGCATCACTGGCATTTTTTAAATCAATTTGAATGTTTTCCTAAAATATATGCTCTAGGAACTATTTGGGGGACATTTTATGGCTTGTGTTATACAGGATGTTAAATCAGATGATTATAGTGGACCGTTCTGGATTTAGACAATATGAGTCTATATAATCTTGTCAGGCACATCTTTCTTCAGGACAACGACCCACAATATCAGTCTCCTTAATCTGGAACCGAAGAAACCAGCAGAGGCATCTCTTCCTTAAGCAAATTCAGATATCTTAGGCAAAACAGTCCCTAGTATGTTCCCTCCCTGCCTCCTCTGACAGCCTCCATCCCAATGGACAAAGACAAAATGCATTTCCCACTCCCCATTCACAGCAAATAAAAAAATACAATGTTCACTCTCCATCATTTTCATCTTTCATCTTAATTATCACTGCAAAGAGTACAGAAATCATTATCTGCATGATGATGAACGTCCAATTAGCATTTCCCATATAAATTTCAGATCATGAAGGAGGTTATAACGGAGAGTGCAAATTCCTAATGGTCTTTTTTTTCTAGCTGAAAAATTGAGGTGCTTAACAAAATGAAATTAAATCTGAGCCATTTTCAAACACAGTCAAGAACTTTAATTACTTGACAAGTAAGACAAAAAGAGACCAAACAAAATCTTAAAAATAAGCATATTTTAAAATCATTTCTTTTTCCTGTACGTTGCTCCAACTTTCTCCTCCAGATAACTAAACACTTGTCTGGTTGTGCTCAATAAGTTTTACACTATTGTAAAGACTGTAGAAGTATTTTTTTAATTAGCTGCATTATTAGTAAAACAGAAAATTATTCCAAGTAAACATTTAGGTTTACTCTCTATGGCATTTTAATTTGTTTCCATTCACAGCACTTAATTGTAGCAGAGCAAAGTACATCTTTCAGTTGTGGAACTGGTAGGGTTACCTAGGCTATGCCCTAACCATGAAAAATAGGTTGCCATCTAGCCTATTTTGGACAGGCCTGGCAGGTTTTTTTTACTCTTTTGAAGGTTGCTGGTCAAGAGACATAACTTTTGGGTGAGAAGGGAGAGTTGCCGTGTGCATGTGTGACCCTGGGCACAGAAATCTTGTTACTAGTGGCTATGTGGCCATGCACATCATAACAGGGAGCATGCCATGCCATGCTTGTGTGCACAATATGGATCATGCTGCATGGTGGGCCATCACATGTGAGCAGCTCCTCTGAGTTCTGGGGATCTGCAGAATAGACCCCTCATTCAAGAGCAAGGCTTGCCAGAAGGAAGAGGTAAGGTGAACAGAAGGTTGTGATAAGTTAGACTCCCTAGAAGGGGCAGTGGGGATGCTCATTTCTAGGGCCCAGGCTTCTGGGTGGCTGGGGGTGGTGGGCAGGGAGTCAGGCTACTGGGGAGGGAAGAGGCACATAAGATGGAAAGAGGAGGGTTGGAAGAGGGGAAGAATCTATTTCCCTATTAGCACTTTCAATGGCACACCGCATTCCTGCATTCCTATTGCCAGGTGACAGAGAAACACTACATCATGGACTCCTGTGGAGGTGAAGCCGAGGTGTGTCTGAAATGCCACTTGGTTTCAGTTGCCTCTCACTGTTACTCAGATAAAGTGTACCCAATTTGTAGTTTTAGCAGCATCTCTGCTACTCCTTCTGTTACATAGCAAATCATATGTGAGGTCTGTAGATCAGCAAGCCTGGGATGAAAGTTTGCATCCCTGCTGTACCCAACTTAGCATAGCCTGGGACCCTGCAAACGCAAACAGACACTGGGCTTTATCAGCTTTAAACCATGCCTTGAGTTGGGAAACTACTAAGTAGAATAAAAGTTTGACCTTGGGCTCAGTTCATGAGAATGTTGGAAGTAGCGTTGACCCTGTACGCGCACACTCAGTAAACAACTGTAGTATAACTAGTGTAGGGAGTCTCATGTCCAGTGCGTCTCACCAGGGACCTAGACCTCAGAGAGTGCCCTGGATTCCCCCAGCTGGAGCCACATCCACTGCAGGCTGGTGCGAGGTGACAGAAACGGGACTCCCTGTGAACTGAAGGGGCTTAAGCATTTCCAAGTGCCTATTGCTCACTTTTATGCATTGCTCTGACTATGCTTATTGATGTATTACTTTGCAGTAGCTGTGTAACCATTTTTTAGCAATATTAAGCCTGTAATAGTAGTGACGTAGTGAGATTAATAAAAGCAACTATTCCTAATGGACTCTGTCTTGAAGCGAATCCATAATTCTGTTTGGCCATGGCCCTGTGAGTTGACGCCTTCCACACTGGAATAGCAAATCTGTCTCAGACCAGCAATCCAACTAGCAGAGTATCCCATCATTGAAGTGGGCCACTACTAAACACTTCAAAGGAAACTTCCCCTCATCCCCACCATGGAAAATGATGCACTAACCTGCCTTTGGGTCCTTTTGTTGTTAGTGATTGATTTATTTTCTAAATTCTAAGAGCAAACATCACTTAGACGTTTTTGTCCTGACTAGTATAACTTCAGAGGCCATTTTATTATTCATATAAATATCTAATTGTTTTTTAATCCTTCTATAACCTTCACCGCACTAATATCTTATGCTGAGGCCTTCCACAGATTCTGTATTCCTTGTCTTTAAAAAGCTATTATTTCAATTTTATATATGTTGCCTTCTAATTTTCACCTGTTTCCTCTTGTGCTTATATTATGAGAAAGGGTAAATAAGAGTGCTTGGTTGACTTCCTTTTTACTGTTCATTATTGTACATATTTCTGTCATGTGCTTCTTGTCTCTGTAACTAATCCTAATATTTATTATATCTCCTCAGATGGAAGTATCCATGTTTTTAATTATATTGCATTCCTTTTCACTAAACCTTCTCTGGTTTTGCTTTGCCCTTTTGAAGGTGGGATGGTGAGAAATAGTCAGTGTTCAAGGTGATGGTGTACCACAGAGCAACTGCATATTTCCCACATGTACAATTTTCAGAGCATGTAAAATGTGTGTTTAACAAGGACACCCGACAGTTTACAGAAGCATGCATTCCACTTATCCATGGATTGTATGTAGAATATACTTCTCTGATATCCAGGGCAATAAACTGGTCTAGATCCTTACTTCTAGTTAAGTGTGGGGAGAGCAAGTAACCAGTGGTAGGTTCAAGTAACCAGTGGTAGGTTCCTCTATATAATTTCCTTTTCTTGTTTAGGACTGTACTGATTTTCGATGGTTGCCAATGTTGTGGCCTTTCAGTAGCAAATTTACCAATGAGTGATCCAGGAAATCAAAAGGTCTGACTGGTGACTAAAATGTGGAACACCTGCATTTGCTTCAAATGATGCCATAACTGACAGGTAGCAATGGTTTTAAGGATATTTTGTCACTGTGTGAATTAAATGAGCCATTTTTTAAAAAAAAGTAAACTAAAAAAACCTAATTATTTGCAACCATAAAGAATCCTTACGTGGGATGGCAGCCATGCTGACCTTTGGAGCTTTCTCTCTCTAGCACAGACATCTACCACATGAGTTAGAAGAGTAGCTGTTGCTCAGAGGTGCACCAATATTGACCCATGTGCCACCATCACTATATTTACTCATATCTCTGTAGGTAGAGGTGATTGCAACTCCTGTTAGCCGTGGATTGCCTTTTCTAGCCAATTGGAGCTGCAGAAATGGTATCCCAGTCCACAACACTTCCCACAGTTCCCATTGGCCAGGAACTGCAATTTGCAACCAATGCGAGCTGCAGTCACTGATACCGGAGGAGGCACAGGTAAATATAATGGTGGTGGCCCACTAGGGGCTAACCCTGGAGAACCACTGCCACATTATTGCTCACCCTACCATTGCCCCTTATGTGGGCCACTCACTACCAGAATTTCTCATGTGCTCTTTACCTGTGGGTCACATGTTTTGCTAAACAACAATAGAATTTTGGAAAGCAGAAATCCTGGAATCTTTTTCTGGCTATGGAAAAGAAAGTATGAGCTAGTTAGATGAGTTCATAACATGAATAAGATTTTAGGCTCCCATTTTTGAGACCAGGGTTCTATTATCAGCTTTTCCCAGTGTTCTTTACCACTCGTTTAATTTTTTCTAAAATGGAGGGATTACATTTGCCTGCCTCCAAGGGAAGGCTATGCAAGTTCTGATGTGTACAGAAATAAATAGAACTCAGTAGAGGTTTGACCAAAATATAGTGCATGCTAGCCTAGAACATAAGGTATTTATGAAGGAATACCTCTCTCTCCTGAGGAACAATGTTCTATGGGGTGATGCAAAACAACAGGAAGCCAGATTTGACATTAATGTGGACTATCCTGAAAACGCCAATACAGCCAAGAATTCTGGTCTCTTTCAAATTTCGGAAGAACATTGATTGTTCTTCAATGTCAAAAATTTCCAAAAAGATAGTCAATGACATTTTCTAAAGGGGCTTGCTAGGCCATGCTGAGATGTTCAGGCCCTTTAACGTTGATCATCAAAATCAGTGCCAGGTCTTGTTTTTTTAGTTAAGATTGATGAAGCCTTAAAAATATTTTCTAATGTGGAATTGTTTTTGGTTCTGACCAGGCCTGCTGGTGATGGGAGACAAAAGGGGGCAGTTGCCCCATGGACCTGTGATTCAAATTGCAACATCGGCAACAGCTGGAGCTCGGTGTCCTTTAAATTGCCACCAGAGGACTGCATTGCATGCTCTGGGCAGCTCTGAGGTCTGGTGGAGGAGCGGGAATATAGCATGGACTTTGGGTGATGCTGAGGGCTGGCCTGTATTGGTGTTCCTACAAAAGGCATAGATACTGGGACACAGAAGTTTGTGTAAACAAACAGACCCAGAATGTTTAATTTGTTTCCAGAACTTGGCCATTTATACAACCATTGACACAACTGTAAAGCAAAAAAAATGCTGGGAGTCTTGCTGGCCTGCACACTGTCACATAAAAAGTCATATGTGGGGCCTGCAGCTCAGCAGGCTAGGATGAAAGTTTTCATCCCTGGAGTTCACACCTTAGCATAACCTAGTACCCTGCAAGTACAAACAGCAGCTGGCCCTTATCAGCTTTAATCCATACCCTGAGCTGGGAAACTACTAAGCGGCAAACAAGTTTGACCTTGGGCTCAACTCATGGGAATGTTGAAAGTGGCATTGACCCTGTACATGCACACCCAGTAAACAACTGTAGTATAACTAGTGTAGGGAGTCCCATGCCCAGTGAGTCTCACCAGGGACCTAGACCTCAGAAGGTGCCCTGGATTCCCCCAGCTGGAGCCACGCCCACTGCAGCCTGGTGTGAGGTGAGAGGAACGGGATTCTGTGCAGCCTGAAGGGGCATAAGTATTTATAAGTGCTTGATGCTCTCTTATGCATTGCTCTGCCTGTGCTTATTGATGTCACTTTGCAGTAGTGGTGTAACCATTTGGCAGTATTAAATCTGTAATAGTAATGACACAGTGAGATTAATAAAAGCAACTGTACCTAATCAACTCTGTTGTGAAGCAAATCCATAATCCTGTTTGGACATGCTCCTGTGAGTTGACACACACCAGTCATCATCTTTCGGGCTCAGGAAGGCTTCAGTCTAGCAAAGCAACTCTTCATTTCTTCCAAAAGGATGATTAGACTGTAGAATATAAAAAATGGAAAGGTGCACCATCATCTAAGACATATAAAACTAGACTGGACAAAGCTCTGGAAAACACATTGTTGGAATCAAGCCTGCAATGATCCCTGGAGCATCTGGACAAGACATAACCAATCTCTTTCTTTTTTGTATCCTTTAATTTCTGTTTATATCAGAATAAGATCCTTACTGAAGTCAATGAAGGTGTGACTGAATAAGGATTTGGGGTGGGTGGTTCCCTTAGGATTCTGTGGCAAATTGGAGCAGGGTTAATTGGGTGTGGTCTGGCACATTTTATATGCATTGGGGTAACTGAAAAGGACACTCCTTTGTAAGTTCCCAAGCTAGAGAGAATATATAACATCAAATTAGGATTTGTTCACTTTTGAATCAGAGAAGAAGGTTTTATAGCTCTATAAATCCAAATGATGTTCTCCTAAGAGCCCATCAGAATATACAGGAAAGTAGGAAGACTTTACTAGCTCATGAATAAATAGTGGTCAAAGATCTTGATGGCAAGTGTAAAAGTAAATTGATGAATGGGCATCTGTAGCACAGCAGCTGATTTTTCAAGCTAAACTTATTAAGACATCTTAATAATGATTGGCAAGTTACCCCAAACATAGAGGCAGATAGGTGAGGAAAGGTCTAGTTAGGTATCTTCATGTTGTTGATTGAGAGTGAAAAGCATGTCCAATATATTCTCGAGTAAATATGCCTGTTCTGTAAACAAGTTTTGTTCTTTCACATAAGTGTTCTCCAGTAAGCCAGGGGTGAATTGGAATGTACATTCAACCCTCAGCCACTGCAGTTCTGGACAGAACAGGTGCATCAGACAATATCAAGTTATTTTGATTCTATGGAGTGGCTTATAATGGGATACAGTAAAGTAGTATTTAGAGCAGAGACTAAAAGCAGGCTCTTTGAGTCCTAATCATGGCTCTGTCGCTGGTTTTCCCTGTTTACTTGGGTAAGTTGTTTAACTGCTATGTGCCTAGCTTTGCTCAGTTGTCATGTTTATCTCCCTATACCTACAGGGGTGGTTGTGAGCTTTAATCAATTAGGACATGTCTAGATTACATTTTTCTTTCAAAAGAAGATATGCAAATTCAGTGTGAATTTGCATATCTTCTTCCAATCACTTTTTCAAAAGAGGTTTTTTCGAAAAAGCAAGCAGTCTAGACATGGTTCTTTTGGGAAAAAAAACCTTTTTCGAAAGAACACTGTAAACGTCATTTTTGAGAAAGAAGGGTTCGTTCAAAAAAGGTTGTTTTTTTTTAAAGAACTGCATCTAGACTGCTTGCTTTTTTGAAAAAACCTCTTTTGAAAAAGTGATCGGAAGAAGATATGCAAATTCATGCCGAATTTGCATATCTTCTTTTGAAAGCAAAATGTAGTCTAGTTGTGCTCTTATGGTTTGATCTGGCTCCATTAAAGTCAATGGGGGCTTTGCTATTGATGTCAGTCAGTGGAGAATTAATTCTTAATCATTGTAATGTGCTGTCCTAATAACTGGACCTACAGCTTTACCCTAGTTCTGAGCTCAAGTGTGAAAAGTGTGTGAAAAATCATAAAATGTCACAATAACCTGTAGCAACAAACGACAAGGGGAAAAGGTGTGATAAGGAGACAGGAAAGCTGAATTGGTCTAAAAAACAAAAAGGCTTGCTGATATGACTCAAGCACTGTGTTAAAATCATCCACGATAAATATCAAAAGTATAAGGCCAGACCTCAATGGATCCTAATTGGTGTGTTGTAAATTAAGCCTAATTGGTATAAAAAATAATAAGGGAATGGGCTATTCTGCCATTAATCCCTTTTGGGGTCCTCAAAACAAGAAACTTTGGGGGTAAAATCTGACTGCCATGATGCTGACTGAAGGAAATGCAAGTTCTGGCTGACTGAAAGATCAGAAAAGAGAAGGGAATGAGTTTTATCATAATGTTGCTCCACTATTTCCTGATATCCTGGGTCTTGTTTGTCCTAATCCTGAGAGATGTCCTGACCAGACCAAGCCAGCCAAAGAGTCTCAGATGACATCACCATCTCCTCTGGCTCTGGCTTCACCTAAACCCCACCTCAAAAAATACGTCCCAAAAGGCAGCTAAATGCAATGCCCTATACAGACTCATGCTGGTACAAGTTTGCTTTATTAGCCATGTCAAGACCTGGCAAATTCCTGTGCTGTGTTGTTCCAGCAGTGATGTTGTAAGTGAGCACCAACACTAGAAATGAAAGCTGCATTTTTTTAGCTTTGCTGTTCTTTTCTCTCCCCTTGTGTGTGTGTGTGTGTGTCTTATTTTGTTTTCTCACCAATGGGATGAGATTTTAACAACAGCAACAATGACAGCTCCAGCCTATCTCAACTAACTTCTCTTCCCCAAAAGTTATTGCCATCTTTAATAACATCTAAAAAACTGTCAAAGGAGATGGGTTTTTTTTTTCTGGAGCTAAAGCGAAAGGGAGCAAGGGTTATGATTAAATTGAAAGCCTTGCTTACTGCTTTACATTTCAAATGCCTTAGCTGTTTTTCTTTCTTTCCTTTATCTTAAATAAAACGCTAAAAGGTCTTTAATGGCATGTTTGCCTTGATGCTAAGGAGGCTGAGGTCTCTGTACATGAAAACCCAACCCTTATTTAAAACTATTTAATGTTGGACAGTGACAGGGTCACATTAATATCTTTTACTGTTTAGCACCATTTACTCCATCCAAATTAATACAAAAGTGCTTTGAGTTACTCGCATGAAAGATGCTATGTTAATGGAAATTACTATTAATGTAATCCTTCTGCCAGATGGATGACAACAGCAATGAGAGGACCTGAGTTCAAATAGCAATGGATCGCTCCTAAAACTAACCACTGCTACCTACCCGAATTTCTTGTATCACTAGAGATCTTTCCTAAACACCCTTAATAAGCAATACGACCCCACTCTCATGTCTCTGTATGAAACAAGGAAAATATCTGAGGGAAAAGGAGCAACCCATTAACTTAAGTAAGCACAAGCAATCTGTCTATGAGCATAAGTAAATTATTCCCTGCTACAGACTAAAACAAAAGGAAAAACTATTTAGCACTTTAAAGACTAACAAGATGGTTTAATAGGTGATGAGCTTTTGTGGGCCAGACCCACTTCCTCAGATCATATTCTGGAAGAGAATTGGCATGACTCTGTGTGTGTGTGTGTGTGTGTGTGTGTGTGTGTGAGAGAGAGAGAGAGAGAGAGAGAGAGACACAGAGACACACACACACTGTGGCAGTGGTCCATTAATTTGGTGGGAACAACTACTAGGTAAATGTCCCTTTATCGCATCACTTCCTGTATCCCAATCTGCTAAACGCCACTCATGATTTGGTGTTATTGGGCAGTCCCTGAGGCCTGAGGTACACTCAGACAGGCCTATCTCCAATTCCTTTGAAAGTCTTGCTTGGTCTTGTCTTGAGGCTCCACCATCTAAACCAGTTATAGATATTTCAACTTTATTTAGGGACTGGGTAAGAGGACCTTCACTGGAGTTCACTCAGGTCTCTGCTGTCTTAGCAGCTTCAGCAAAGAATCCTCACTGAGTTGTGTCCAATTAAAGAGCCATTTTCCATTTGGAGTGTCTATCTATTTGGGGTTCTGGTACATAATTTATGTTGATGAAATGGCTCTGTGGCCATCCTCCCTGTAGTTCACCAATAGATGGAGCAGAGAGCCTTTCCCCCTAGATCTGTAGTTTTCCACTTGTAGTCAGTGGTTCTCTGGCAGTCCGCAGACTCCGTCTAAGGAAGGATCAGCAACCTATGGCTCACTTAGGAGCCACCTCACTGTACGCTGCTCGAGCTGGCCGAGGTGGTCTCAGACATGGCATTGAGGACCCTGAGACTTCTGGTCTTGGAGGACTTTAATATTCATGTCGAGGCTGTCTTGTCTGGTCCAGCCTAAGATTTTATGGATACCATGACCACACTAGGACTATACCAAGAAATAACTGCCTCCATGCATGTTGCAGGTCATATGCTCAATCTGGTCTTTTGAACTAAGAGTGGTAGAGTTCTTGGGATAAGGGATGTGGTTATATCCCTTTGTCATGGACTGATCACTACCTGGTCAAGTTTAGACTATCTGCTGCCCTTCCCCTCCACAGAGGCGGGGGACCAATTAAGATCATCTGCCCTCGGAGGCTAAAGGATCCGAAGGGCTTCCTGAGGTCCTTGAGGGATTGTTCAGCCTTTATGGTAAATGGTCCTGTCGATGCCCTAGTCGATATATGGAACATCGAGGTAGCCCGGGAAGTTGACATGATTGCTTCTAAGTGCCCTCTTCAAGCTAGTCAAGCCAAGTTTGCTCCCTGGTTTTCTGCGGAGTTGATGGCCATAAAACTGTCTGTCTGACAGCTAGAGGAGAACTAGAGCTGAGTCCGATCGATTGCAGGTTAAAGCTGAATTGCGAGCTTATTCTGTGGTGGTGCTGACAGTGAAGCAAAGCTACGTTTCCACCCATATTGCATCCACACAATGACGTCCAGTGGAACTGTTTCGATTGGTGCAGGACTTGTTACAGTCTGGCACTCATGATGAAATGGAGGAGCTCTTGGCTCCCTGTTGTGATCTGTTCATGAAGCACTTTGCAGATAAGATTGCTCTCATTCGGTCTGATTTGGACTCTGGCTGCTATGTAAGTGGGGTACAGAATGTGTTGAGCCACTGCCCCGTCATTTTTCTTTGGAACAGTTTCAACTATTGCAGACCGAGGATGTGGACAAGGTGCTTGGAGGAGTGTGATTGACCACGTGCTTACTCAACCCCTGCCCTTCATGGCTTATTAAATCAAAGGAAGGGAAGGGATGACTGGCTGGGTCCAGGGGATTATTAATGCATCTTTTAGATCTGGTATGGTTCCAGATCAATATCAATAATATTAAGTTATATATTTTCAGTCATGCAAATGGGTATTCTGATATACTGGCTCTTTGTTGACCACTTGTTCTGGATTTTGATGTACTTTGGCTCTTCTTCTGGGCTAAGGCCTTGTCTACACTGCACAGCTTTTTAATGACATAGCTGTGTTGCTACTGCCATGCTGCTAAAAACCATGCAGTGTAGCCAATATTTGCCAGCTCTCCTGCTGACAAAAACTTCCACCCAAAAAAAGCGGGATTAAAGAGCTCCTGCTGACAAAGTGTTGTTCACATCAGCACTAGATGTCAGCAAAACTTCTGTCTTTTGGGAGAAATTTAACACTTCTAAAAGACAAAAGTTGTTTTGTTAAATTGCCTAAAACTATAAGGGATCCTCAAAGGTTCTTGTTATCATCAAATTATGTCTAGTATTTCCAAAGATATCTGCACCTCCATTCCAAAATTGGTAAGGTCTGCAAATGAAAAGAGGTTAAAAACCACTGGTGTAGTGCTTCAAGTCACAGTGCTTAGATTAATAGTAATCATGTTGCAATTTTACCTATAGAGAGGTTCATTATCTAGGGTGAGCTTGGGAGATTCACATGGACAACAGGATTTATGTACAATGAAAATGGCACTTAAATCACATAGCTTTAAGGAGGCACTGATGCCTCAAGAAAAACGTTTTAAAGATATATATGAAAAAATAACACTGCTATAACATCAGTATTTTTTTTCCTTTTCATTATTTTAACTAAGATTATTTTCATAAAGAAAGATGTTTTGTATCATGAGAGTTCATTTATTTATTAATATAGGAATTGTCATTCTGGATCAGACATGTCATTTCTATAGTAACGAAGTATCTTTGACAGTGGTCAGAACCAGATCTTTCAGAGGAAGGTGCAAGACATTTCAGTCATGAATAATTATGGAATGTGCTGCCCACAGAGGAAGAAATTTCATCCTAATCCCATCAGTTAATGGATGACATGCCCTGAAGCACGAGGGTTTTTTAGGCCTTCTAATTTTTAATCCTATCTAATATAACTGTAGATGGTCTTATTATGTGTTTTAATCATACTAAGCTCTTAGCCTAGTGACAGTGCTTTTGCTGCTTCTCTCCCCCCCCCCCCCCCCCCCAGAATGATAATAAAATGCAATAACATGGATTTTTAACAATTTATTTTCCCCATGGGAGTCTAATGTGGTTTACAAATTTTACAGATCACATAGTTAGAGGAATGTACCTGTTGCTGAAATGTAAATAGTGCTACCGTGTAACACTACTGCTGCTATCAGCATATAGCAACCTTATGCAATAACTTAGGGAAAAAAATGATAAATACTATATACATCTGAAACCGATAGGGGGCATCTAAATAACAGAGAGCAATTATTTAGGTTTTCATCCTGCAATTTGTATCATTCAGGAGCAAGGATCTGATTGCAGAATCAGGGCCTTATACTAGAATTGGGAGAGAACATTGTACATTTTTCCTTTGGAAAGCACCATGGTATTTTTAATTAGTACAAGCAGTTAGAACCTTAGTTTTATGTTTCATTTGAAAAGTGGGACCTCTAGAAGACCTTTTGTTCCCTTCTCAGCTGCCTCACAGCATCATGTTGATAGCATTGGTTCATCCACTATTTTGAAAATATGGCAAAATATGATTCATTTCCCTCAAAAATAAGATTAATCTGGAGTAAATATGGAATGATTTTCACTTCAAAAGCATCCTATTTCGAAACAATTGCTTTTCACATAAAAAACTCACAACATTCACATTTTTGCAGGAATAGTCTTAGTTCTCAAAATATTATACATGCAAAACTGCCCAAAATGAAACTGTGAACATTTTCAAGATTTTTTATATAATTTTCAACAAGCCCTGTCTATAAAAATACACAATATCCATGATACAGCAGTACGTAGAGTTGGTAGAAAAATTCTGAATGAAACATTTTGAAACAAAACAAAATATTTAGCTTTGGGTCAACCCAAGTCTAAACATTTCATTTTGGTTTGTCAAATGTTTAATATAAGTCAAAATTAACCTCTATGTGTCCTGGGGCCATTCCATGTCTCATAACAATAATAATGCTCACATTTCCCCTATAACCTTCTCCCTGACAGGACTACATCTTCCATATAGCATTGCATTCTGTGTCCCTGTCATTAAGTCACTATAGGTACGGCTAGACAGGAAACATGTTTGCTCTTCCACTTTTTTTTTTTTCAGAAGAGCAAACGCGCTCTTTTAGAAGCCCCTGTATTCCTCGTTATACAAGGAAGAAGGGGGCTTCCAAAAGAGGGTTTTTTCCCCGACATTTGGCCCAGTCTAAAGGGGCCAAATGTTGGAAAAGCCTCTTCCAACAAAAGAATCGGAAAAAGGTATGCAAAATGAGGACATTTTGCATACTGTTTTCCGACAAAAACTTATACTCTAGCCCAAATGTTCGGTATATTATGGGAGACAAAACATTTGAACATTTCCAAAATTGAAATTTTTCCACAAATCATTTTGATATTTTGACTTTTCAAGATGAAAACAAAAAGGCAAAATATCTGCTTTTAGACAGTTCTAGCAATAAGAGAGTTTAGTGTCAGCTTGCTTTGTAATAGTAATTCTGATTATTTCTTAATACAGAAAACTTATTGTTGAAGAACACTATCCAGAATCCTTGACCAGACGTTCAGTGTGCCTTTGTTTGTAGAGTGGAAAAATAAAGTTTTGTGGATTTTTAGCCAAAGGAATCTGTCTTTTCATGTAAGACTCAAAATGTCACCTGTCTGTAATTACTGTAGCGCTTTGAATACAGATGAACAACAATATCTAGAAGGATGTTATGGGTCCGCTAATATATTGATATTTGAAGCTTCTTGCTGCTTAAAAATGCTTGGTTTATCCTAGGGGAATCTATAAATTCAAACACGTGAGATCATTTTTTATTTAAATGTCTTACACAGTGATCTCTCCATTTTATCTATGAAGTCAGATCATTAATATCAGTAGGACAGGATATTGAAAAATAAATACAATTTCAATAATCAGAGAGAATGCAGTAAAATTATACTAAGGACCTGATGTTAGGTGCCTCTCAAGGATGCCAGATGCTTAGAGCTCTGCACGGATACAAAATTGGTATACGCATTCACATCCGCAAAAATGATCTAGGGATATCCGCATCCATGGATGCAGATAAACACAGATATAAAGCAGATATCCACAAATTTGAAAGTTTCTAGATACAAAATTTGCATCCACTTCTGCATCTGTATCTGCAAAAATAAGCTGCAGATATCTACATCCATAGCCATGGGCGTGCATACCTACTGATATAAAGCATATAGCCTCAGATTTGCATGACTCTACAGATGCTTAGCCAATTATCTGAGCTTTTAGCTACCTGAATTGCATATCAGATAACTTGATGTGTAGTTGCTACAATTTATGTGCACAACAAAATGAAGTTTCCAGATTAAACCCACAAAAATGAGAAACCTCTTTTTGGAGAAAGAAACCTGAAAATCCCAAACAACAGTAAATCAGTGCACTTTCCTAGCTCTTAAATTGAAGTCAGTGAAGTAAGATGGTTAGAACCTGAGATTTCAGTACTAAGTGGACACCAATAAGACAAAGGACAAGTAATCAGCACAACTGTCTGACAGTCTTTACTTCAAAAGGAAATGTCTTGCTAGAAATATTCACAGTCTTTGCTCCATTACTTCTTGTGTTGGAGTGGCAGCTTTGGCAGCTATTTCTATAAGCTTTAGGAGTGAATTTGATCTTTGCACCCATTAGCCCTGTCTTACTCTATATGAAGCACTCTTAATAATATAGCTCAATGTGCGTAGTTGCCTGCTAAACCTTCAGTGGATGAGGTTTGTTTCAACATTTACCTGAAACTGTAAAATAAATACAGTTGCAGTACTGATCCTGATACAGCCACTGACACTTTTTTCCAAACTGCAACAAAAGTGAATCTAAGTAAAAACATTAGTTCAAAGCTGAAAATGTATGAAAATGGGAAATCAGAACATATATAAATGGGAGGAGGAAGATTTATGATTAAGTTCACATGGAATGATACCTAGCTAGAATGAGGTTGGCAATAAACGGCCCATGGACCAGACACAGCTTACTAGGGTTAGCCCTTGACAGGCAGCTAGATGCTTTATTTACCTGCACGTCTACAGGTATGGCTGCTCACAGCTCCCATTAGTCTTGCATAGCCATTCCTGGCCAATGGGAACTGAAAGAAGTAGCATGGGCCAGGCTATTGCTTCCTGCAGTTCCCACTGGGTGGGAATGGCAAGTCATGGCCAACGGGAGCTATGAGTGAGCTATACCTGCAGACAGGCCGGTAGATAAAGCCTCTGGTGACCTGCCACAGGCTAACACCTGAGCTAGAACCTTCACCCAAAACACAAGCCTTGACTGTGGTTTTTAAAAGTTCATATGAGTTTTTTAAAAATATTCATGCTTACAGTTCTGTCTAGTTTTGCCTGGGATCAGAAGCAGAGGTGCAAAATCACTGTGCTAGAGAATGTTCTTCTGGCCTTGCTAAAACCAGGAATTCCATGATGTCTCACAAAAGAAGTCCAATCTCACTAGATTTCAAGAGAGCAGTGAATGCTTCAAGGTGTGTTTTGCTTACCCTGTTTCAGTCCAATCCCTTAAAGTATGACCTTTACCCTCACACTGTAGATGAGCCCTCTTGTGTTAGCTATGCCTCCACCCTTCAGATTTCTCCAGCATCTACAGGAGACATGGAGTCCATGGAAGTTTTGATGATCTTTAGAGGCATATCCAAGTTGAAGTTTCCTATATTCCTCTTGTTCCCTTTTTGAAACATGAAATCCAACCTGCATAGTCTAATAACTAACAAAAGAACTAGTCTGGAAATTCAGGATCCACCCCAGACAACTTAATAGACTGCTTCTCAAATCCAAATATACACTCTGCAATAAGGTGTGAGGGTCCTTTGAACATGGAATCTTTTCTGCTTTTCAACCTGTTATATTACCAGTGCAAAGAGGAAACAATGATTGGGCTCTTGAGGAGTGTGGGCTTTGGCTGTTGCTGTGAACATTGTCAGTAATGCTGCAGAGAAAAAGTGAAGAAGATGGAAACATAACATCTGAACAGAGCATCCAAATCCACATTCCGTTTGGGGGATTTGAATGATATCCAGCAAAGAAAGCTTTTTATGGCCTAATGTCTAACATTAATACACGTGGGCAATAAGAAAGACAGTTTTCTCTTTCATTTGCTATTATACTCTGTCACCCAAGGTACTAGTAAATCAGAGAGCTCCAATCTGCCAGTGGTATGGAAATGTAAAACCGGTACTGTGCAAATATCTTACTTATCTTGCCTTTTATACTGATATTCATCAATGTTATAGCTGAGTTCAGTACAGGAAGATGAGTGAGGGTAATAGGTAATAATCGTCATGACATTCAAATTAGGTCTGGGACCAGCTTTTGAGGGTGTTGGATCCAGGATTTGGGTTTGACTCATTATAGAGCTGTGATCCATCTTCAATCTTGATGTGGGGGTTTAAATCACATACACCTCAGAACTTTTAATCTAGCCCTGAATTTTTATTTTTAAAGTGCTTGAGGTGGTGAATAATTTGTTATATGTAGATTCTGCCTAAATTTGTCATTAGCCTCAGCCTCTAAATCTCTTTCTGGCTTATTTCCATCACCTTTAGTTATTGTCCACAGTCATATTGCTCTGCAGTCCTAAAGGGATCAGCTGGAATGTAAATGCGATGCTGATAAACCATCATTTCTATTAGATAACACACACACGGCTGTGCCTCCCCAATAAGCAACCTGCTGTGTCCACAAATTTGCCATGCTTCAGCCTGCTAAAACTTTATTGGGCACAGTATGGAAACTCAATTAATACTGGGAATTACATTGTCTAATGTCACCCCAGTTGCATCCAATTACTTTTTCTTAATATCTTTTTTTAATCACAAGCTGACCTACAATGATGGGGGCAGTGCCCTTCCAAGAGTCCTTTACTATGAAGCTAGGCCCCCGCTGGAGAGTCACAGCTTGGAGCCGGCTGCCTTGTCATCAGCTGTAACCCCATCTCTCCTTCCTGCAGCAGCTCTGTTGCTGTGGGGAGCTAATTGAATATTAAAATTTGGCGACTCAGTGGATTTCGCTTCATTGGGGATTCATTTAAATTACTCTTCTTTATTTATTTAGATTTATAATAGATATCTTTTAAAATTGCCTGGTCTAGCCCCTGGGCACCTATACTATAAATTAAAGATATCATCAGTTTGAGCCAGCCATTGCACTTGACCCCAAAACCGAATAATTAACTGGAAATTAAATAAAAATCCAAATCATACCTCTCTCCAGCATGCCCCTCTCCTCAGCAGCTTGACTAAATACAGAGCCCTTGTATCAAATCAAAAAATCTGAGCTATTTCAGCTTCATAGTCATCTATGTAAGGCAACATGGTTAGAAATACTCCTTCAACTAAATAGCCACAGTAAACCTACCTCTATTGTGTCTTATTCACACAAGGTGAAATTCAGCCTTGTGCAAAATGCAAGCATGAGACCTATGCACTTGAAGTCAGTGGAACTACTCCTGAGAGTGAAGTTAAAAGGATTTGTCTCAGAAAAAAAGCGAGAGCACTTGTGTTCACCCCAAGTAAGTTATGTAGGTCATTTAAAATGAGTTTCAAAGGGGGTGATTTTCACAGGCACAAAATTCAGTTAAGTGCCCACTTCCCGTTGACTAGCTAGCTTCCTTTTGTACTTGAATGCCTCCCCAAAAACCTTTATATCACACCACAGTGCATTTATGTTCATGACAAGGTGTTACAGAAAATAAATATTAGGTATATTTTACAGAGCACTTAAACATTCTACTGAAACTATTTTTGTAATCTTCAACCTGCAAAACCAGGTCCCTTTGCTACCATGGGTGAGATCTTGAGCTGTTTTGACCGAGTGTCATTCCATTTACCACAATTCAGTGAGGCCAATTTATACCACGGGAGGGCCTGATCTCACAGAACTGTACGGGGCTCTGCATGAACTACAATACAATTTAAAATAATGTTGTTTACATGCACATGTCATATGTTTAAGATTTACCTTAAATGACTGCTTCTTGGAGCAGTCACTCCAGGAACCTACAAAAGCAAATCTTGATTTAATCCTAAGTGGAGCACAGCATCTGGTCCAAGAGATGAATATAGCTGCATCATTTGGTAATAGTGACCATAATATAATTAAATTTAACATCCCTGTGGTGGGAGGAAACACCATAGCGGAACTACACTATAGCATTTAATTTCAGAAAGGGGGACTGCACACAAATGAGGAAGTTAGTTCAACAGAAATGAAAAGTTACAGTGCCAAAAGTGAAATCCCTGCAAGCTGCATGGAAAGGCCACTATAGAGACTCAACTGAAATGTTTATCCCAAATTTAAAAACACAGTGGCTACGTCTAGACTAGCATGATTTTCCGGAAATGCTTTTAACGGAAAAGTTTTCCGTTAAAAGCATTTTCGGAACAGAGCGTCTAGATTGGCACGGATGCTTTTCCGCAAAAGCACAATCTAGACGCGCTTTTCCGCAAAAAAGCCGCGATCGCCATTTTCGCGATCGGGGCTTTTTTGTGGAAAACAAATCTGGGCTGTCTACACTGGCTCTTTTGCGCAAAAGTTTTACACAAAAGGACTTGTGCCCGAATGGGAGCAGCATAATATTTCCACAGGAACACTGACAATCTTACATGAGATCGTCAGTGCTTTTTCGGAAATTCAAGCTGCCAGTGTAGACAGCTGGCAAGTTCAAAAAAGAATTTGAAGACCAACTAGCCAAAGACTCAAAAAAAGTACATTTGAGGCTTTCTAAATATCTACTAGGACTACTGGATGATCAGCATGCTACAGGATTACTCAAGGATAAGAAGTCCATTGCAGGGTAACTAAATGAAATGTTTGTATCAGTCTCCACAGCTGTGGATGTGAGGGAGATTTCCAAACATGATCCATTGTTTTTAGGTGACAAATCTAAGGTATTGTCCCAGATTAGAGGAGGTTTTGGAACAAAGTGATAAACTCAACAATAAGAAGTCACCAGGACCAAATGGTATTCACCCAAGAATTCTCAAGGAACTCAAATGTGAAATTGCAGAACTCCTACTTGTAGCTTGTAAACTAGTACTTAAATCAGCTTCTATACCAAATGACTGGAGGATAGCTAATGTGACACCAATTTTTTATAGAGGTGAGACCAGCAATTACAGGAGGGTAACTCTGACTTCAGTATTGGGCAAATTGGTTGAAACTCTAGCAATGAACAAAATTGACACAGCCATAGATAAACATAATTTATTGAGGGAAAGTAAACATGAGTTCTGTAAAGGTAAATCATGCCTCACCATTCTATAATTTTTTAGATGGGTCAACAAACATATGAACAAGAGGGATCTAATGGATATAGTGTACTTAGATTTTAGAAAGCCTTTCACAAGTTCCCTCACCAAAAGCTCATAAGCAAAATAAGCTGTCATGGGATAAGAGGGAAGGTCCTCTCATAGATTTGTAACTAGTTAAAAGATCAGAAACAAAGGATAAAAATAACTGGTCAGCTTTCAGAATGGAGAAAGATAACTAGTGATGTCCCCTAGGGCTCTGTTCTGGGACCAGTCCTATTCATATTCGTAAAAAAAAATCTGGAAAAAGGGGTAAACAGTGAGGTGGCAAAATTTGTAGATGTTACAAAACTACTCAAAATGGTTAATTTCCAATCAAACTGTGAAGAGTTACAAAAGGATCTCACAGTTCTGAGTGACTGAGCAACAAAATGTCAGATGAACATCTGGCAAACTTCAATGTTGATAAATGCAAAGTAATGCATATTGGAAAACATAATCCCAAATATACATATAAAATGATGCTGTCTAAGTTAACTGTTACTATCAAGAAAGAGATTTTGGAGTCATTGTGGATAGTTCTCTGAAAACATCCACTCAATGTGCACCGGCAATCAAAAAAGCAAACAGAATGTTTGGAATTATTAAGAAGGGGATAGATGATAAGACAGAAAATATCAAATTGCCTCTCTATAAATCCTTGGTACCCCCCACATCTTGAATACTATGTGAGACAAGTAAGGGGGATATGATAAATATCTATGAAAATCATGATTGGATGTGGAAAAAGTACATAAGGAAGTGTACTCGCTCTCATAATACAATAACTAGGGATCACCAAATTAAATTAATAGGCAGCAGATTTAAAACAAACAAAAGAAAGCAATTTTTTTACACAATGCACAATCTATCTGTGGAACTCCTTTCCAGAGAATGTTGTGAAGGCCAAGTCTAAAACAGGTTCAAAAACCAACCAGATAGTTCATGAAGGCTAGGTCCATCAGTGGCTATTAGCCAGGATGGGCAGGGATGGTGTCCCTGGCTTCTATTTGCTAGAAGCTGGAACTGGGCAACAGGAACCGGATCACTGGATGATTCCCTGTTCTGTTCATTCCCTTTGAGGCACCTGGCATTGGCCACTGTCAGAAGACAGGATACTGGGCTAGGCCCAGTGGGGCTGTTCTTGTGTTAAAATCTCAACATTTTCCCTGACTAGAAGGCAAATGCTGTGTCTCACTGAGAAAATAGGAGTATCTCTTTTCCAATGTATAAAGCTCATTTCTTGCCTTTCAGGTTTCACAGTGATCAGACTTCTGACTGAAAAGTTTTCCCCATGATCAAACATGATAAAGGATGATTGCAGAGACCTCACTGAAGGTAATGATATCAAATGCTGGGAAGATTACTGGGTCAAATGGTATGCTTCAGCAGAGCTGCTTATTATACAGGATGACAGAGAGACTAACAAGCCAAAGCCAACAATCCTGTGAAAGAAAATGGTGCAAATGATTAGGAAAATAAAACCTGGGAAAGAATCAGTGATAGAATTATCAAAAATGATTGGTGACCATGGTATTGATCACATGTGGAAAATCTGCAATGATGTATGGATGACCAGAAATTGAATGGCTGACTGAACAAAGAGAATCTTTCTGACCTTACCAAAGCAAGGAGACATGAGAGAGTGTAATAATAACGTGTTATCTCCCGGATAACGCACGCAAGCAATGTTCTGCTCTAAACAATCCAGGACTGCATACAGTAAATGATAAAAGCAGAAGCTGGTATCAGAGAGGGATGAGGCTAAGGATATGTCTGCACTACAGAGTTTTGTCAGAAAAATGGCCATTTTTCCAACAAAACCTGACTAACATCCACACTGCAATCGCGTTCTTTCCGACATTGCTAATCCTCATTCTACGAGGAAGAAGCCTTTTTTTCAAAAGAGCTCTTTCGGAAAAAGACATGTGTGGACGGAGAAGAGGGAGTTCTTTCAAAAGAAGAGGAAAGAGGGAAAAGCACAGGTGCCCTAGTGGCCATACCACCCATAGTAACCTCAGCTTAAATGCGAGATAGCATCCATCCAGTGAGGACGCTATCTGTCGAAAAAGCAGATCACTTTTTGATGTGCTTCTGCTGTGTGGACGGTCTCTTTCAGAAGTTTTTTTGGAAGATCTCTTCCAGAAAAGCTTCTTCTGAAAGAAACCTGCAGTCTAGACATAGCCACATATGATCAAATCCCAAACATCATTCACAGAATAGAAAATGGGACTATCATCCCATTGACCACATTGTGTCATTGAATATTCAAAAGTTTTTGATGCCATCCAACATGGCCATCTTTGGAAGACTCTGGCGGATATGGGGATTTCAAAGCATCTTGCTGAACTCCTCTCAAGTCTCTACCATCAGCAACAGATTATGGTGCGAACAGCAGGAGACAACAGTAAGCGGTTTTGCAGGGGGTAGTGTGGGACACAGGGCTGTAAGCAGTCTTCCCCTTTATAACCAGAATGTTTGAAATGGATTCTCTGAAGGTCATCTCCCTCCCCCAAATACACAAAGTAAAGTTCATTCAAGCTGTGAGGAAGGAAATGTGGAGCTTCTTGGTGAAGAAATTTCCCTGTTGGTATTTGCTAAAATAAAAATCGATCTGTTGCTGCAATCTTCTCCCCTAGCATGATGCAAAGAGTGCTGATATCCTCCCATTGCTGGCTAGCTGGTCCTGTTTGCCTTCTATGTAGCTGCATTCCCATTATCTCTTAATGTACCTTAGAAGTACACTGAAGATGGCAGAACCACATTCCTTTATCTAGGGTTAGGTAACTTCAGTCCTACCTAGCTGAGATATACCAAGAACATAATTCCCAATATGTTTGAAATTCTGCATTTGTCCTCTAAATATACACCACACAATAACGTTAATAATCAGAACCTCTATCGATATCCAATGATACTGTGATGGGGAGTGGTCACAAAAGACTCCTTGGGGGTGCTCCCCGTGTTCTGACAAAACCACTGCCACTTGCCTCCTTGCTTTCTGGGGCTTCTCACCACCCTGTCCTGCTGAGCCAGATCTCCTGGTCTCCCTCAACCAAGGCACCTCCTCCCTGCCCCAAAGAGCAATACTGACACTGAATCTGTTCAGGTCTGAGGAGAATGTAGTTTCAGGCCCATCTTCCAGGAACCCATCCCCCAAATGAGATCAGAACCTCACATAAATCATTCAGGTAAGCCCCCTTTAACAATGAAAGGATGAGGTTCACTCCTCAAGTAACAATTGTTTACATTGGGCTTGATAGTAAATAAAAGTGATTTTATTAAATACAAACAGTAGGATTAGAGTGGCTACAAGTGAAAACAGGAAGAGCAAAGTGAATTAAAAATTTTAAACAACAGAAAATGCATAGCTAATTCTAACACTAAAAGCTCAGGACAAACTTAACCTAAATCAGTTCTTATTTCAGCTAAACCTCCAAGCCAGGGAAGATCTTTTTATCCCTCTGGGTCTTTGGTTCATTCTCTGGGAGCGACATGTCAGCCAAAGACAAAGGGACAGCTAGCTTCCCCTTGTTTTATAGATACCACTTTGGGCAGTGACTTGGCGTTCTCTCCCCACCCTTCTCTGGAAAATTACCTGGTCAGACCCTACAAGTTGGGGTGATCACATGACTGCCTAATACCAACCACAGGACAAAAGAGGGTGTTTACAGGTGATCACCCAGACCCTGAGGGAAACACCAGTGATGGCGTTCATATGCATATTTTAAACTATAAATCATTCCATACTCTGTATTTCTAACATTCCATACAAGAAAGATACAGTCACCAAAATAAGATATACAGATCCAGCAAATTGTGACATTAAAACTGATAGGTTACATGAGGTATTTTGTCCAAAGTATCATCAAATTATGCATATTTGTGTCCCTAAGTCAATTTCATAATGCATGCGGAGAAGAGGGGGTGAAACTGTCACAGATACCTTTTAGTTACAGAGTATGACATTAGTGAGTTGGGAGATACTTAACTGGTCAGACCAGCTAAAACTTACTATCAGATACCAGTGAGACTCTTGCACTGGGATGCTCTTAGGGTCACATACAATTCCATTTGTTCTCAGACTTTTGCTGTTTGGTGACAGAATTCTATTGGTTTCTGGAGTTCTGAATAAAAAGCTGTACAGTTTTATATTACTAATAAATGATTGCTGCAGAGCACAAGATGAGCAATAAGACTAATTATAGATTTGCTCCTGAATTACTTTACAGAAAAGTTATAGACTATGCACTTAAAGCTGCATTAAATGCCGTATTTCCCATATAAGTCCCATATCTTCAGACACCATATAGCTCCATCATATTAAGTACTATTTTATTTTGCCCTTAAAAAGGCAATTGATTTTTGCTGATCTCTTAGGCAATTGCTTAAGACAAATCTTACCTTGCACTGTATATGTGTACCACGTAAATATAAAACCACAATGACACATGTACACATGTACTATAAATGTGCAAAAATATCTTCATGGGAAAAGTTCAACAGATTCAGAGGTTGATAAGAACCCAGAATTCAGAATGCTTATGGAAATGTCTGTCCAAAATTGAGCTATAAATTTCATGAAAAGATACTTTGGGAGGTTACAGGTACTTCATAGTTCTAGCTGGCAGAAAATATGGCAAACCCCACGTCTTCTGCTATTTCATTGTTTCCACTTCCTTCCCTAAATTGAACCATGGTCTGTAGAAGTAAGAAAATGAAATATCATCCCCCAAAAGTTTTGGGTACTTCTTTGAAGTTTGAGAACTTGAGTCTTTGTTGTTGTTGTTGTTGTTTAGTTACATTTTTAATAAAGATTCAGGTTAGATCTTTCTGTCCATCTCTTAACATAATATAATTTGTATTCTGAATTGGATAGATAGATTAGACAACACAGTGGCAGAGGTAAAGTGGTAGCAATCACTTAATTATTATGTACATGTATTTAAACATTAAATTTTGAGACCGATCTATTACTCAATGTGTGTATGTGTGTGAGTGTATGTGTGTGTGTAGAGAGAGACCATCACTGTGGTGTCTGAGTACCTCTTATTTTAAGGTAACACATTATTTATCTTTATACCAATTTCCATAGTTTAAGCTTCTCTGATTACATAAAATGTGGTTAATAAAGTAGCAGTCAGAAGCTATTGAGTAATCTGCCCAATTTGGTTGCTCTATAACCTAACAACTGTGTTAGCTCCAGGGTTCACTGAAACAGAAGTGCTAATTCTGTAATGGCAAAGGAAGACTAATTACTGAAGATGCATCCTCCTTTGAGTTTAGTCACTTGAGACCTATTATCTGGCTACCAGGGAAAAGCCACTCACTTTCCTCTGCTGAATTATTCATGGCCTTATCTACTTCAAGGGGCTGATGGAAGCATTGTTCATATAGCTATTTTCAGCAGGCTTGGGCATTCTCTCCTCGGAACATTTTAGGTAGAAAAATTATTCAAGTCATGAACATTCAGATAGGGTAACACAGATCCATGATCAGTGTCATGTTCATCTGATTTTCCAACAAGTAGGAACATTTCTACATACAGAAGGAAGAACGAAGCATACAATTATCAGAGGAAAAGTCTCATGAGTAAGTAGGCCCTCTACATTAGGGGTGTGTCTAGACTACATGGCTCCATCGACAGAGCCTTGTAGATGAGTTTACTAGACATAGAAAAATGAAGTGTTGATTATTTAAATTGCCGCTTCATTTTACTATGTCTAGTAAACTCATCTACATGGCTCTGCCGACGGAACCATGTAGTCTAGACACACCCTAGAAATACACAGTGTACTTCAAATAAGTGTGGAGAATATCTTTTGTTTCTTTGAGATTTTTCTGTGGGCGTTTTGTTTGGTATTTTTGCTACTAAGTGGTTGTTTTTGTCATTTCTGAGGCGATGTCTACACTGCAGGCTTCTTACGCAAGAAGCTTTTTTGTGGAAGAGATTTCCACAAAAACTTCATATGCAAGAGCACGTCCACACTGCAAAAGCGCATCGGAAAAGTGAGGCGCGTTTGCTCAAGACAGCGTCCAGACTGCATGGACGCTCTCTCGAAAAGAAACTCCAATTGCTATTTACAGAATGGCCACCAGAGCACTTGTGCTTTTTTTGATTGCCTCTTTTTGCACAAAAAAACCTCTGTTTCCCATCCATACACCTTTTTGTGCAAGAGCTCCTGTGCAAAAAGGAATTATTCCTTTGAGAAGGAGGAATACCTACACCAGAAAAAACCCACTGTTCTTTCATTTTACGTGTGCAAAAACGCGCTTTAGGTGTGGGTGCTCTGCGAGTTTTTGCACAAAAATGGCTGTTTTTGCACAAAAACTCTGTAGTGTAGACCTAGTCTGAGTTTCACTTTGAATAAAGTCCAATATCTTGAAAAAAGTCAAGGCAATAGAGCTCCTTTCCTCCCTTTCCACAAGTTGAGGTTGTCTCCCTCCCTTACCTGTTGCCATCTTCTAGGAGGAATGTATGTTAGTTTATCATCTCCAAAGCATCCCCAACATGTTTTCAGGTAGTAGCTGTCTGGTCCCCACTGTGGCGAGCTGGTTCCCATCACCCCTCGCTTCTCGCCCCCCCAGTCCTTGTCCCGTTCAGTCCGAGCCACCGGGTTGTCGGCCCCCTGGGAATTCGTTCCCCAACCGCACTCCCGGGACGCCGGGGCCGGAACGTCCTCCACCGTGCCTTCTGCGCGCTCGTCAACGCGGGCCCAAGGGACGTCTCCTCTTTAGGGGGGCCCAGTTCTCCTCCCCATGGTCCCAACTCGGGTTCCGTCGGCCGGGTAGTTACCAGCATGCTTTCTCGCGCATTCCACTTTTTCAAGAGGTTGACATGATAAATTTGAGTGTGTTTGCACTTGCCCATCAACTGTATCTCATAGTCTACGGGTCTGACCCGGTGCAGTACTTCATAGGGGCCCTGCCATTTCGCCATTAGTTTGGAGTCCGCCGTCGGCAGTAGAAGCAGCACTCTGTCCCCGGGTACCAAGACCAGGCTTCGGGCCCCCGGGTTGTACCATCGTGCCTGCCTCGCTTGAGCCCTCAGGAAATTGTTGCGTGCGAGCTCGCCAGCCATCTTCAGTCTTTTGCGCAGCTCGAGGATATAGTGGATTGTTCCTTTCACGCGGGAGTCCTGCTCCTCCCACCCCTCCTTCAGGAGGTCTAGGATGCTTCTCGGCTGTCTGCCGTACAAAAGTTCAAATGGCGAGTAGCCGATTGAAGCATGTGGCACCTCCCGCACCGCGAACAGCAGGGCGGGCAAGAAAAGATCCCACTCCCAAGGGTCTACTCCCACAAACTTTTTCAGCATTGCCTTTAACGTCTTATTAAAATGCTCCACTAGCCCATCCGTCTGGGGGTGGTAGATGGAGGTCTGAAGCTTTTTTACCTGGAGCAACTTGCACAATTTGGCCATGACTCTCCCGGACACGTTTGTCCCTTGGTCCGTAAGGATTTCGCAGGGTATGCCGACATGGGCAAAAATTTTTACCAACTCCGCCACCAGCCTTGGAGCCTTGGTGTTCCGCAGAGGTACTGCCTCTGGGTAGCGGGTCGCGTAATCTATGAGGACTAGTATATACTGGTTACCTCTTTTGGATTGCTCAAGTGGCCCCACCAGGTCCAAAGCCACCCGCTCGAATGGGGTGTCAACTACTGGGAGGGGTACCAGAGGGGCTCTGGGCACCCCCCTATTCCCGGCACGCTGGCACTCCGGGCAGGAGGTACAAAAGTCTTTAATCTCCTTATGTACCCCGGCCAGTAGAATCGTTGCAGCTCCCTTTGGGATGTCTTTTCTATTCCTAAGTGGCCGGCCCACGGATTAGCATGGGCTAGGTCTAGCACCTGCCACCTAAATCGCACCGGGACTAGTAGCTGCCAGGTCTCACCCCTCTCCCCCGGCCGGGCGGTCACCCGATACAGCCAGTCCGTTCTTACCTCGAACCGAGGGTTCTCTACCGGCTGGGGTCCATCGGGTACTTCCGACCGGGCTTGCTCCCATGTGTGGGTGAGGGAGTTGTCCTCTCGCTGCTCGCTCAGGAAGTCCTCTCCTTCTCCCATCTCGCTCGCCAGGTTCTCTCGTGGTGCGGCCTCCCCTGCCTGAGCTTCTGCTGGCCCGCTCCGGTTCCTGGGGTCCTGGGGCGCGGTGGGCGTTGCCCCGCCCTGGGCCTGGCCCCATCGCTGGATTGCCTGCCGGAAACCCAGCCAATCCCGTCCCAGGATCATGGAGTAAGCCAGTCTCGGGGCCACCGCCACCCGGCAGCGGGCTTGGCACTCCCCGTCCCAGATATGCGCCCACCGGGTAGGGTACCGCCGTGAATGCATTGTACAGTCCCCGGTCCCCGCCCTTCGGTGTTCCCTCGTCTCGCACTAGGGTTTGGTTACAGCCCGAGTCCACCAGGGTCCAGGTTGCCTGTCTGTCTAGGCTTACCTCCAGGTGTCATCACCCCTCCAGGTGTCATCGCCTCTAGGCTCCCCGGGCCACCGGGCCCAGTTCCGCTCTCCCAGCGTGCCCAGGGGATGGGGTGCCCCGCCCCTACTCCACGGCCTTTGGTGAGGCGCGCCCACCTGGTGGGCGCGGGTCCCCGGCCTGGGGTCTTGACGCCTGGACCGCTGTGTCCGTCCCCTTCTGCGGCTAGGTAGTTCTCCATGATCGACAAGGCTTCTCCCAGCATTGTGGGCTGGTGGCACCGCACCCACGTCCATCCCTCGGGTGGTAGAATCTGCAAGAACTGGTCTAGGACAATCATATCCACCACCTGGGTGGCTGTCCGCCGCTCAGGATCCAACCAGTGGGTGGCAGCCTCTTTTAACCGCTGGACCACTGCCCGCGGGTGCTCCCCTGGTCAGTACTTCTTGGCCCAAAATTTTTGCCTATGGGTCTCGGGCGTCACTCCTGCTTGGTTGAGTATAGCCTCCTTCACCTTATGGTAATGTAGGGCGTCTCGTGCGGCCAATCCCCTATACGCCCCCTGTGCGGGTCCCATAAGATAGGGTGCCAACAGCGTTGCCCACTGTTCCTCTGGCCAGCGGGCGGCCGTGGCCACCCTCTCAAACGTAACTAGGAAGGCCTCTGGATCGTCCTCGGCCGTCATTTTTATGAACCGCAACGGCAGTGCCAGGGCTGCCCCCAACGGCCTCCCCCTGGGGCAGTAGGCCCTCCTGTCCCCGCCTCCTGCTGCTTTTCCTGGTGCTCTAGTACCTCCCGCACCAGCTGTTGCTGATCTGTGAGTTGCTGCAGCAGCTGCGTCTGCTGCGTCTGCTGCTGCTGCTGCTGCTGCTGCTGCTGCTGGTTTTCGACTAGCCACTTCAGCAGCTCCCCTACCTCCGTTTTGCCTTGCTACCATGCTCCTAACTCGACCCCCTCACCCGGGGTTACAACAACCAGTTTTTTTGGAGGGGGGTCACCCTACCCTTATTGTGCCCACGTTCTCCACCAGTGTGGCGAGCCGGTTCCCGTCACCCCTCACTTCTCGCCCCCCCCCCCCCCGTCCTTGTCCCATTCAGTCCGAGCCACCGGGTTGTCGGCCCCCCGGGAATTCGTTCCCCGACCGCACTCCCAGGATGCCGGGGCCGGAACGTTCTCACCCGTGCTCAGCCCCCATCGGCCCTCAGGTGTGTTGGCCACTAGGCTCCACTCATGGCCACAGTCCCCGAGCCGCCGGACCTGGATTTCCCGTCCCGGGGCGGGTCCGCGGTCCTCGGTCGCTCCGACCGGAGCCTGCTGACCGCTGCTCTGCTGGGGCTGCCTGCGGGGAAGGAGAGAACTCCGCCAGCTCCCGTCCCCTCCTGGCTCTCTCCCACCTCCTCTCCTTCCCGCCGCCCTTTTGAATAGGCGCACCGGGTACATCTTCCCCTGCCACGCCGCCGCCACCCCTGCCACCCGCAGTCCTATTGCCCGCCGTGGGTGGCGCATTCGCAGCCGCGGTTTCCCGCTCGGCTGCGAGCTCACTCTGCCCTCCGACCACCGAATGGCTGGCTTCCCCTGGGCGCTCCGCTGCCTCCCTGCCACGCGCTGCCCTAGGGCTGCGGCTGTCTGTGCGGGGAACATCTTCCTTGTCACACCCACCCATACCTTCAAGAGGTGCCTAGTTGGCCTGCTTTTCCCACCATGTTTCTTAGGTGTTCCTAACAAGGTAGGTCGACTCCCCCCCATCCTCTAGTGGAGTTACACAAATCCTCTTTCTAGCTTCTAAAAACACACACACACCCTACCCACTACTTTCATCATCAAGGGAAGTAGAAATGCTTCTTTTGACAATTCTGCACCAGTTCTTTAACTATATGGGATTGAGAGCCATCCCACTGTGCACTGGGCCTATAAAAACGTGAGGGTGATAGGCCTGAACCAAAATTCTGGTCCTAAACATGGAGCCTGAGCTTTCTAGCTCTATAGTTGGCCCATATGTAGTCTCAGACCTAGCAAGAAGAGATGGGAGTCATCCACTTCTGAGAATTTGGGGTTCTGAAGCCATGAAAAATTCCTCTGGGTTTAGATTATATTATAAAAGATTCACATGGTGCCTCGCCGATAGTCCTGCAAACTGAAACCCTTTGTTCATTCACAGAGCAGGTGCAACCCAGGCAGCAGCAGAACAAGCTGCATGTACATCCTGCTTCTGACCAATATGCTTGGCTTTTCCCAGGATGTAAGACAGTAGTTCAGTCCCTACACACATGCACTTTTTGGTCCATTTGCTCCATCTGCTAACATAAGAACATAAGAACCGGCATACTGGGTCAGATCAAAGGTCCATCTAGCCCAGTATCCTCTCTGCCAACAGTGGCCAATACCAGATGCCCCAGAGGGAGGGATCACAACAAGTAATCCTCACGTGATCCCTCCCCGTCACCCATCTCCAGAGAAACAGAGGCTAGGGACACCATTCCTACCCATCCTGGCTAAAAGCCATTGATGGACCTAGCCTCCATGAATCTATCTAGCTTTTTTTGAGCCCTGTTAAAGTTCTAGCCTTCATCACATCCTTTGGCAAGGAGTTCCATAGGTTGACTATGCACTGAGTGAAGAAAAACTTCCTTTTGTTTGTTTTGAACCTGCTGCCTATTAATTTCATTTGGTGACCCCCAGTTCTTATATTGTGGGAATAAGTAAATAACTTTTCCTTTTTCACTTTTCCCATGCCAGTCATGATTTTATAGACCTCTATGATATCTCCCCTTAGTCTCCTTGTGATGGTGTCTCGGGGCGGTTAAGCCCAACGCCCCGAGTCCGACACTGTCCCTTTAAGCCTGGCCGAGCAGCTCTGCCCCGGCCGGCGACGTGACATGTTTAACAGCGCCTTCCTAGAGTTTGTCTCCACCTCACTCGTGGGCTCCAGCCCAGGGCCCTAAGGACTTGGACCATGCTGTGGTCCTGGTCCGGCTAATGGGGTAAAGACCCTAAATGCATTAGCCCACAGGCTTGGTTCGCTGCCCTGTCCTAGGCTACTTCTTTTTTGAGATGAGACAACCACAAAGGCACCTCTTTTTGCAAGTTCTGGAGGTGAGCAGGTTAGAGAGTTGAACGCCTACAAATTCATTTTGGTTGCCACTATGCAGCCATGAGATAGTAACAAGCTTAATGCAATGAATTTGAACCAGCAACCCACCGGTAAAATGCTCCTCCCTCCATCTTTTAATGTTGCATCTCTAGTCACCGTAAACACCAAAGCATTGAAAAAAATCCAAGTACAAAATAATCAGCTCCATCAACTCCATAAGCCCTCTGCAGAGCCCGGGGCTTTCTTTAGGCGCTTTCTGTTTCTGAGTGATCAGTGTAGGCTTAGTCCCATGCTGAGCAATTTAGAACTAGTGAGCTGCTTTGTACAGTTAAATTTTGACAGGATTGCAAGTCCAGGATAAATACAGATTTTACACTCCAAACCTATCAACACATCTGTAGGTGAGCAATTTCTTGGGGTTTGCCAGCTCAGACAGCAAAGCCTTCGTCTTAGTCAACTCTGTCCACACACAAACTGAGACCGAACCATATGCAGGGATAATGGTCTCTTCCTTTCAAACACCATGGGCTACATAAACTTGTTACAGTTCATGCACTCTATACTCGTGCAGCACAAATATTCCTCAAAAGCAATCAAGCCTAGGGGTTGTGGGAACAGGTTCAGCCCAGAAGAGAGATCAGAGTGGAAAGGAAAATGTGTGTGTTCTATAGTTCTATTGCTGAGCAGATCTAAACTGGTCAGGTGACAAGGAAAATTCATTGTAATACCATTGCACAGGTCTAAGGAAGGAAACAGCATGGAGGACACAAGCATACAAGACAACTTCCTGTGCTGCTGCTGCGTTGTTTTGAATCAGGAAACAGAGCGGTAGGGGGTATGTAGTAAAGAAAGAACTAGCAGGAAAGAGCTAATCAGACTGCCTACTTAGAACTTTTCTTTCTTTCTTTCTTTCTTTCTTTCTTTCTTTCTTTCTTTCTTTCTTTCTTTCTTTCTTTCTTTCTTTCTTTCTAAATTACAGGGTAGGTAGTGACAGACCCTCTTACTGGTCTGGTCCTACTGCACTAATGTCAGGGGGAAGGAGTGATGTAGTGTTCCATTGTGCCAGGATCTCACTGCTCTGTGTCAGCCATAGGCCTGATTCCCTAACTACATCAAGCACACCATTTTCATAGTATTTATGCAAAACAGCTCAAGTGAGGTACCAAATAAAATGTCATTCTGATCCCCATAGCCATTGCCGGATGCATGCACAGATTATATTTAAGGAGTTGTATATATGTATTGAAATCTGAGTCCAAGGCAGAGTTGACAGAGATTTTAGGTCAAATAAGGTCCTCGATTCACCTGTCTCTCTGCAGTCTGTATAGATTAAGCATCATAAATCAACATAATAGAAGCCAAATTTGCACACACAATAAACAGGGGAATGGAAAGGAGACATTAAAGAAGAGAAGGAAAAGTCATTTTGTTATTCTTCAGTGAGGAAGCATAAAAGACACTGTTTTTGATAATAAAAAGTGGATCAGAGCCATATTGGTTGGAAACGATAGAGATTGCTTTCCATGCAAAAAGCTGCTATTAAACAAAGGATTTTTACCTGTTAAAGTTAAATTTGGATCCTCAAGAGCATGTTATATTTTTTATTTATAAACATTTCCATTGTTTTTATTCATTATCTCTAAATCTTAGCCTATGATAATAAACTCCTGATTGTTTTCTTTTTAACTATAGCTCAGTGTTGTGATATTACAAAGGTCTTGATCCTGAGTTTTACCAGTCAAACTGTGTGTATATTGTGCTGTTGGGGACAGCAAATGTGTTAATTGCTGTCAGTGTCTAGTGACAGGAGCTGTATCCTCCAGGGGGAAACTTCCAGAGGGGCTCAGAGACTGGGGTACACCTACTGTTAACCTTCAAGGCAAATGAAGAGGTGGCATAGCCCATGGCAGATTGTTCAGATGACTAACCAAACTGGTGGTGTCAGGGATCTGACATCCAATTACACCATAAAGTCTCACTCACAGTGGGAGTGACAAGCTGACTCACACTCCAGAGCACCTCAAGGAAGTGTAACATTTGCATGTATGGTTCAGGGAGCAGGGAGCAAGTCTGAAGCATCCCACACCTGTCAGGCTGAGGTCCTCTATCATGAAATTTAGAAACTATTTTGTATTGTGAGCAATTTAGACATATGGCTTTTGGGATGCCAGGAAAAAGGTACCACTTTAAAAACAGTGACATAAATCTTGACCACCCAAGCATAAACTGAGTAAATAACACTATGAGAGAATCTGTTGGGCTATCAAGTAATAGACAGTAACGTCCATTCCCCATCATATTGGCACATCAAGTTATCTGTTCATTATATGGGAGAGGACCAACTGAAATCCACTGGGATGAGTTCAGGTTGGAAATAGGGTTTTAATCAGCTAAACCTGTGATTCATTGCGTGCCTTGATTTAAAATGAAATATGACCCCTTTATGGCAGTCCGGTTGCTAAACTTGAGTTAAAAAAGAATCCACCTTTTCTAAGAGATTTCAAATAAAGGTCCTGCCCATCAAAGGCACCAATGGCACCAATGCCCATCAAAGTCAATGGACAGACTCTTAGGGTACATTGAGTCTTCAGGCTTCTTTCAAAAGAAGCTTTTTCAGAAGAGATCTTCAGAAAAACCTCCTGAAAGAGAGCGTCCACACTGCCAATGTGCATCAAAAAAGCAATCTGCTTTTTGGAAAGATAGCATCCATTCAGTGTGGATGCTATCTCACATGTAAGCTGTGATTGCTATGGACGGCATGGCCATCAGGGCACCTGTGCTTTTTCCTCTTTCCTCTTCTTTTGAAAAAACTCCCTCTTCCATGCAGAGCCAGCCCAAGGTATGGGCGAGGCGGGCTACCGCCCGGGGCACCCCATTGTAGGGGGCACAGCGCGGGGCTGCCAGGCCGGGTGGAAGCGGCACCATGCATGCTCTGCGTGCCCGGGGTGGGGCAATGGATGCGTTGCAGTCCCGAGGGTGGTGCCGTGCTCCCGGAGCCCGGGGCACGCGAATGGGTTGGGACAGCCCTGCTTCCACATCCACACACACCTCTTTCCAAAAATGCTCTTTCGGAAAAGGCTTCTTTCTTCTAGAATGAGGATTATCAATGTCGGAAAAACCCCTGCATTCTTTCCATTTTCTTTCAAAAGAACACAATAGCACTGTGGACATATGTGAAGCTTTTTCAGAAAAACTGACATTTTTCTGAAAAATAACCCTGCAGTCTAGACGCACCCTTATTGGCCATCATTCATTAAAGATACCAAGACACCTCTTGCAAGGTTAGGGATGAACAAATCCCAGCAGAGGTTTTAATCTAGTACTTATGTTTTTTATATCATGCCAACAGTATGTTGATTATCAGAGGTACCTTGCCAATTTCACTCTGACTACTCAAATTCACTCTGCACTTATAACAGGATACCATTTTCTTCACTTCTTGTCTTGAGCTTTCACATGGTACTAAACAGCTGCCAAGTCCCATGCCAAAGCTGGATGAAGAGATTCTTGAAGCCGTAGTTTATAAAACCCTTTGTAATCACTTGGTCTGAATAGTGCTATATAAATATAAGACATAATTATATTAAAATATTCAGTAAATCCACTGAAAAATGCATCCTCTCAGGTGGATTTCCCTGGGAAAAAATATCTCACACAATAAGTTACAACAAAAAATCCTAGGTTCAGGACATCTCATTAGTGCACTACAGCACAAGTTTATGTCTGCTTGTCTGTTGCTTTCCTAGTTGTTTTTATACTACACCCACACCCATTACCGTGATATCTGACCATCTTTTTTCACACTTTGCACCAGGAAAAAGAAAAGGAGACCCATTAGCACTGTAAACAATAAAATCTTGGATTGTCTCCATGCTGAAGAAAAAATGTTGTCTGGGTTTGTGTAGTGTGATATAAATGGGTCAGTCAACTCCTGGTCATGTAGCCATAGATTTTGAAAGCTTCCGCAGAGAAATGCTAAATCTTCAGGGAAAGGCTTATAGCCTTTTTCTTACTTTATTAAGAGCTGCAGTGGAGAGCTTTAAAGTTATTATAAAGATGAAAGAGAAAAGTGTTAGGTATCTTGGACAAACAGTCTCTGAGCTGATGGTTTATGTTATTGAAGCATTTTGTACAGCAGGATAAATTCACAGTCATTTAATCAGGAAAAAAGATTTTATTGCAGGTGCATATCCTGCAAAGTGGAGTCAAATACCTAGCTGCTATGGAAATGCCTTTGAAATGAAGACAGGAAAGCTGAGCAAGACAGATGAATGTGTCTGTTTTCTTCTTAGCTCAACAGACATGACATTGTTTCAGGTTTTCCCATAAACTGACTCTTTTTATTCCACATTGAAAACTGTCTCTGTCATCTCCATTTTTTTAAAACTTTGAAACACTTTCCAGCCTGGTATAGTATCTGAAGCAGCAGTGTATTAATAAGTTATTAAGTACAATATATGCACCTTTCAGCCAAGGACTTGAAAGCACTTTACAAGTAATCACTTATTTAGCCTCACTACATTCATGTTAGGTGTTGTGTCCATTATAAAGCTATGTACATGGAGGTACATAGAGGTTAGGTGATTTGACCAAGGTGATGCACAGGTATGCCCACAGCTGATCTATGCCACCTGACTCAGACTTGCAGGGCTTGGGCTAAAGAGCTGTTTAATTTTTGTGTAGACTTCAGGCATGGACTGGAACCAACGCTCTAGGACCTATAAGGTGAGAGGGTCTTTGAGTGTGGGCTGCAGCCCTAACCTAGAAGTCCATGCTACAATGAAACAGCCCCACAGCCTAAGCCCCTTGTTGAGCCAGCTGGCATACGCCACTGTACCATAGCCCTGCTCTTCCCGCCCTGAGTCTGACCATGTTACTCTGCCAGTGGTCCTCAGTCTTGACTTACAACTCCGCAGCTAGTCAATCCTGGATCCTTACCCCTGCCTTTCAATCCTGACCTGCAGCACCTGCATTATCAGATCAGAACCCAGATCTTCAGAAATTTAACCAGCATGTTACAGTATTATTAGGCAATCCCCTATGCTGCAACCAAGCACTCACAATGGCCTGCCCCTCACAAGGCTAAATATATATACATTTTATCTATGTCCTAAAATAAGCCTAAACAAGGACTTTTTGGGAATCTACTGGGAGAATGAACTCTTCCGGCAGAGGCTAAGTCAGAAATGAGGGCTTTATTTGCTAACACAAGTTAAGAAAACCTGGACAAGAAAACTCCCATTTTATCAGCTGGTTTCATTGATTTGGCATTCACAACGTGAGGCTTGCTTGAAACTGGCGAGAAACTGAACTTTCCCTTAGCCCTGTCACAGACAGTCTTGTAGAGTCATCTGCTATGGAGCTGGCATCCGTTTGCATTCTGTTCACATAAAAGGCCCAGCAGGGTACAGCTAGATATTCAACAGCAGCATGGGTGCCTGGAGCACTGTCCTAGATGAGTAGCTGAAGTGCTAGCTGCCTCACCTCCCAGTGAAGACCTTTAGCGCTTCCCACCTGCACTAGTCTAGACTTCTGTTGCAGCCATGAGCCGAATATCCTAAGGGAATAGACTCCATCTTTATAATTTTGCCATCAAGTATAATTTATTTGATTGAGATTTGATGTGTGGGAACCCCAAATACATCTCAGCATGACAGGGAGTTGCTTCTCTGAGATGCTCCTTCTGCACATCTTTAGGTAAATAGAGAAAGCAGTAGGATAGACACTGAAAATTTACCCCTAGCTGGATGCCATGGTCCCCTCACAAAAATAAAGCCATGGGAACATTTATTTGGCAATAAAACACTGTGGTGTGCAGGTTGGCAGTCACAGTTGGGTAGTTCAGATGTAATTTATAAGGGACTATAGTTACTGAGGATGTTTTAAAATACGGGGCTGTTCATCACTGTGAAGGATTTATACAAGGCCTTTCATGGTGGCAATCATTCACCACTGTTGAGAACAAGGCTAACTCTAATATCAAATTAGGGATGTATTTTTCCCCAGGGAACCAAGTATGGAAGGCATGAGAAGGATAACCTTTCCCCCCTTGACACGTGGGACTAAGCCTTGGTAACTTCAGAAAGGAGAAAGTGTTTGATTACATGAGCTCAGTTTATTTCAAGGGGATATTTGAGTACATCAGCATCACAAAAACTGCCCTCTAGCTGGACATAATTCACATGAGTCGCTAAGTCTACCACAGGTTTTCTTACCACCTGAAGTCTACCACAGAGTTGTGCCTAGAGGCTTTAGGAATTGAATGGCAGAGGATGCTGCATGTCAGAGTTGAGGCACATCAGCAGATCTGGGACTGAGATGCAGTTAGGCCTGGAATAGCAGGTGCAGTGCAGACTAGAATTGTGATGCACTGGCAGAATGGAAAGTCCATGACTGGAATCACAGGTAGTACCATGAGTGAGAAATGCACTCGAGGCATCACGATGGAAAGAGTCCAGCTTGAGTTGCTCACAAACAGTCTCCAGAATGGAAGTCACACCCAGCTATGTCTGTGTATGTGTGCCTGTAGCCAGACAGAGCCCCTCCCCCCGTCACATCCATCTTGCTTGCCCCTCTGAGGTGCTTGGAGCATACAGGGCAAAGGGAGCAATAAAATTAGCATAGTCTTTAAAGCCTTGACAGAGGCCCGGATATGTTGGCTCATCTGACCCTGGATAACTGTAAACATAGATACAAGAGGGTGATCAAGCCAATAAGCTGACCTAAAGGCTGCGAGAACTGCCCTTGGTTGGCACCTATATTAATACAAACACACAGCCATCCCTGGGAGAGGAATCTCCCGCAGAGAAAAGAATGCCCAGTACTCCCAATTTAGTTATCTCTCTTACAAGTGTAAATTAAGTTCACAACTCCCTTGTAAGAACTGGCATCACAAAGACGAACCAGCACAATTTGGCATCTTAGATAAGAAAGAAAAATATGTGACCCCACGGGTATAAAGATGGGACCAGCAGCACACTCACTGTGAGTGCCAATCTACCCTTTCCCTGCTGGTCTGGTTAGGTGAATTGCCTCCCGAGGTTCCACGGGGATGCCCACCTCGTATTCGTCTTCCCGAGGAATTGAGTGACCAATCCTGGCTTGACATGCTGGAATCGAGAGACGCAGAAGGGGGTAAAAATTGTGCCCGTATGTGTCCTTTTGTTTTTGTGCATGCATAGAATAGAGCTCTTTAAAAATTAAGCTGTCACTTGGTACCATTATTTTCTATCTTCCTTTTTCCTTTGTAACCGTTTTCCTTTAAGACCTGTATTTGCCAACAGTTAAGAAGTAGAGCAATAGCCATTGTAACCACATGTTTTATAAGTCTCCTTAATAAACCTGTAACTGGTTAAGTATTAACCTGACTCCTTCCGTTGCTGTAACAGAACCAAGCACAATTCAAAAGAACTCCAGATGGTCATAGGGGCAGACACAGGCAGAGTTGGGCTTTCAGATCGTGTCACCTCCAGGGGACAGATCTGTGGGGCATCCGTCAGCCTTCCATAGGCTGCCTGCTGCGACGGGACCCCGGTCCTAGCAGCTAAAGACACAGATGTAAAAAAACTTTGGGGCACTCATCAGACTTCCCTAGGCCGCCCACTGCGAAGGAACCTTGCGTTCTAGCAGTTGAAGATTCGGGTGAATAACACACACACACACCACGCACTGCCCTGACCATCGGCTGACAGTGCCGCAGCCAACCAGCCACACTTTGGCTCTTATCAGCCTTAAAGATTACTCCAGGATGACCCCAGCACACTCCCAATCTCAGATTTTCCCAGTAACAGATGTGCTGTACTGCCCAGCTCACTGCTGAACAGTGCGAGTATATTAAGGACAACTCTACATTACAGCACTACATTGGCAGAGACACACCAATGCAACCAAACTACTATAATGCGTCTGTTGAAGACATGTTGTAGATCAACTTCAGTGGTTGTGTAGACCTGCTCTAAGTCCATTATTCTCTATGGCAGTGTTCTCCAAATGGTCCGCAAAACCACGTTGAGAAACTTGTTAACTAGCCGTGCTGGTTTGTTTATTTATCAGTGTCACAACCATGGAGCCTCAAGGCTCCTATTGGCTTTGTTTTGTCATTTGCAACCAAGAGGAACCAATAGGATCTGCGAGGCTCGGTGGCCGTGGTACCGGTAAATAAACAAACTGGCACAGCCAGTTAAGAGGCTTCTCAAAGTGGTTTTGCAGAGCACTCTGAGAAACACTGCTCTAAAGGAGTAATATACATACAATTTGTTGCCCCAAATGGACTTATCCAGACACTCAACTTGAATGCAATGGGTTAGGAAAATAAGAGAAACAAGTTTATTAACTACAGGGAGACAGATTTTCAGTGAGTATAAGTAATGAAGCATAACAATCAGACATAGTTACTATGGCCAAATTTAACAAATTACATTAAATATAAGGCCAGTTTTCTCACCACATGCTGTCAGCTATCTTAGGGCATTTCTACACAGCAACACTACAGTCAGGTTAAGCTACAACTGCGCAGCTGAAGTCGAAATAGCCTTCCCCAAGCCCCCTGTGTCCTGCCTCTTCCTGCCCCTTCTCCATGGCCATCCCACCTCTTCCCAATGAATTCCCCTTTCCCCAAGCATGCCCTATCCCAGCTCCTCCACCTCCCTCCCAGTGCCTCCAATATACTGCAAAACAGCCTATTGCAGCAGTCAGGAGACATTAGGAAGGAGAGGGAGGAGTTGACTGGCAGGGCTATCAGTGCATGGGAGTTGCTGGGAGAAGGGGGAGCAGGCTGCCAGTAGGTACTAAGCACCCACTAATCTTTTTCCATGGGTGCTCCAGCTCTGTCAGTGCTAGTGTTACTGGGGACCAAGAACTGGTGCTGCTGGTTGGGACTGAGGTACGTCTGTAGGACTGGGTGTGGCATGGAAGAGGAACTGAAATAGCAGGGGAATGCAGAATAAGAACCAGATACTTTGACAAAACTGCAGGAGGACATGCAAGGGCTAAAGATAAAGACTGGGGGTGCACTAGCAGAGGTATGTGGGAAAAGAATAGCACAGACTGGTACAGGTAATGACTATGGTGCAATGGCAGAACATCAGGGAAGAGGAAGAAACTGGAGGAGTAGCATGCGCTGCTGAAGGTTGGAATTAAGTTACATTGGCAGAGTTGTATGAGAACCCAGGACAGAGCCACTGCTTTGCAACATGGGCATGGAAGGAGTTAACCAAGGTACAATATAATGTTGTAAGTAACAATAACTAAAGACAAACTACTCAGTGATGCCAGCAGCAGTGCCATCAAAATCACAAATATATAGGAAACAATTCTCCAAACATGACAAAAGACAGATGAGTTTTGACAGCAGTTGTTAAATATCCAATGTGGGCAGTAGAAGCATTAGTGCGCCTTTCATTACCTTCGCTCTAAATGTGCAGTGCTTGGCGCTTTCTGGCCATAAAGTTAATTCTGTGTTTACTGAAACAGATGGATAGATAAGCTTCCAGCTGCAGAGTGCTTGTCTGGGGGGAAAGATGAAAGGGATGCAAATCCATATTCAAATCAAATAGGGCTATAGAAGATTTTTAATCATAGAATCCATTGGGAGGGAAGATATGTCTCATGGGTTCATTCCCCCTCATCAGATCCATTGATTTGCATCTTTAATGTAATCCTGTGTGTTTATGTAGGTACTTTCCTGTAGACTCCTTGTTAGGATCTTAGGCATGAAGGTGAATATGGCTGCTGATCTTTTTCAAGAAATGCTGAATTAAAGGGGGATAAAGCAGGAACATGGATTTTGCCACATCTTAGCAGACCACTAGTCAATGCTTCAGAGGAAAATTATATACACTCATTATTCGGCTAATGCAAAACTCATGTGAGGGTCCTGAATTTGATAGTTGTGCCTTGTCTGTGGATCTCACAATGAAAAATATGTGATACAAAGAACTTACATCTGCATATCAAGATGTGTTAGTTCATGAACATGTTGTATTTTGGGACATAAAGATGCAACTTATTTGTGTTTTACTGATGCAATATACATTCTGGAGTTATGACATGATTCTCTTCTCATGCAGGTGCATTATCTTGTCTAGAGATACTCTGGCAAGGTGGTCATCCTGGGTACTTTCTTCTAAGGGGTACCCTGCCACTGAACCACTTTGTTGTTAGGTTTTGTTTGATTGTTATTTCAGGGCTTCTCAACTTTAGAAACCCCACGGGCCACAGTGATACAGCATGACGAGGGCCGCAACTTAAGTGTGGTTGCATATACATGCAAATATATAGGCAAATACATGCAAACAGCTTCTTTCACGCAGACGGGCATGAATACAAAGATTAAGGCAAGACTATACAACACATAGGCCCCATTTAAGTCAGTTCTGCTGATATTAATAAAAAATTCCACCCATATAACAACACTTTACATGAACAATGACAGTCCAGGAATTTAACTACTAAAACACATATCAACAGAAAACGATTATATTGACTACTTTTTTGTTTTGGCTCCCAACTGCGGGCCACATGTTGACTAGTCCTGGTTTATTTGATCAGGTGTTTGGGATGGAATTTTTGCTCTGGTCTGATTGGCTAGGCATGTTTGCCTCATTGATTGGCTGGCCTTACCCCGCTTCCCTCTCCCATCCTGATCCCAGATTGGCTGGTGGTGGGAGATTGGTTGTTGTTTGGCTGCTTGGGGAAAGGGAGCATGAAAACATTGTCTGCCCTAACCAGCAAACTGGGCACGGCCACTAGGCAAACACAAACAGGCTAATAATGAAATCTCCATTTTCTGTCTTATCTCTTACTGCAGTACCTTTATCAATCCCCCCATAAATCATGGGAGTTAGGTCTGTAAGAAAACATCTGTGGTATTCTCTTGCCATTTGAAAGCAACTCTTTAATGCACTTTCCATAGCTCTCACAAACTCGCAGAGACACCATTCGTTTGGTTATCCTGATGAGAGGGACTTTGTTCCATTATGATGCTAACATGGAGAATCTGTTTACAAAGAAAATTCAAAACTAAAAAAGCAAATCAATGGTGATAAGTTATAAAGCAGTCGCACTCAAGTGCAGATCTACGCTGACATCTCATGATGTAAAACCTTTTCACTCAATAGATTTGTGTACTTTTGGTCATGCCAAGACCTAGTAAGTCCCCTTCTTTTATCTTCTTTCTGAACAGGTCCTGCCTAGCAGTTATTCTCCCGATTTGCAGTACTGAGGAACACTGAGCAACTTGCCAACTTTCATGACATCTGGAGGTTTTCTTAAAGCCTTGGTTCCTGGAGTCATGGGAATACATGAGGATCTTGAGGGTGTGTGTGTGGGGGGGGGGTGTTACTGGGTAAGTTTCTTGCCCTTATGTTTCAAAAGGTTCAGATACCTGAAAGCAAAGATTTCTTTAAAATCTTAAGAGGTTAAGCTATTCTTTTGATATTTCAGTGCTTGACTCATGATTTTTGAATGCTAAAAGTTGACTGGCGCCATCACCAAAGACTTTGACCAATGGCTAGCACTATCCTGGCTGCTCTATCCATCCCTGCTTGGCCACAGGGATGTGTGAACAACAAACAGGGATCACTAGCCAGAGGACTGCAGCCAGAGCAAGGCATCAAGCTAGGGGTCAGCAGCTCAGCCAGAGCGCTTCCTAGCTGATCATAGGAAGCAACCAACTCAACAAGCAGTAGCCTTGCTAGGCTTAAATTCTGATCATCAGGACATTTGCTAGTATGCAAATAATTTAATACATATTATTTAATATGCAAATTAATACAGTCATTTGCAGAAGTTTTCTAGATTTCTGTACCATCCGCCTTGGTGATGTTTGTGGACTAAAATGTTGTTCACTACATTTTATTCATGGAAATGTTGTGGAGTCAACATAGCCCTTGAAGTAGACAGATTCTACTCTAGATCACACACCACCAGAATAAGTGCTAAATGCGTTTTTTTATGGATGGTGATATGTAGGCAAGAATCCAGTTTGATTTTTCAGATCCCAGGTTGAGTTTGCAGAGCTGGGAATTTTTAAGAAAATGTTTCTTACTGGATGAGCCCATCTAATTTGCTGTTATTATGAGGCAATACACATGGAACTTCATAATGGTATTTTCAGTCATTTTGCAGAGAAAGTTTGTATTTCAAGGCAATATGTGCTGTGCCCCTATTGTATCATAACCCATATTTTTGCTCTGAGTTAAAGGCTAAACAGGCCAATATTTGGCAGTTCCTTAATCTTAGGAATTTCATAGGAACTTTTATTTTGTACTTCATATGAGGTTCAAATATCCGAAGTGTCACTTTGAAGTTCTGGGCTTGAAATCCAAAATCCCAAAACAAAACTATGTCAAAACCATCACCAAAAAATTGCGGACTTTGGTAACCACAGTTCTGAGCTTTCACTTTGTAACAAACATCTCCCACAATCAGGTAAGGAGCATTATTTACACCTTTTATTCACAGACCATATTTATATGATGCCACAAAGTACCTGCTCCCTCTATGCATCACAAAATGACAAGGGAGTTTTGGCACACATGGACCTGACTGCCAAATATGTGAGTAAATCCCTGTAGCCCACAGACTGGGAGGCAGAGAAGAGAGAGGTTCTGTTTTCTTGAGAAAGAAATATTCACTCAATCATTTAGTACCAAAATAATTAGATCAATATTATTTGACCAACTCTACATGGATAACTCCCGCTAAACTCTACCAATTCAAAACCATTAACATTATACATTTAGGGTTGCCAGGTGTCCGGTTTTGAACTGGGAAGTCCAGTATTTGAGCTTTCTGTTCGGGAAACAAATTGAGAAAATAGAAATGAGAAAATAGAAATGTCCGGTATTTTCTAAAGAAGATGTAATGTAGATTGTGATGTAACATCAAGTGTGTCCGGTATTTTTGTTGAAACCATCTGGCAACCCTTTATACATTATGCTTCTCTACTACAATGCTGGAAAACAACAGAATGGGACTTTACTGGGGCTGAATCCATCATTCAAGCTGCATGTTGTGTTTGTCCCCAGCTTACAAAACTTTGTGGAGTACAGGAATGGTTGTGGAACAGAGACAAGAAATACTAGCAACAGGGTCCTAAAAACATTGGGGCCTATGCTAAAAACATAATTATCCTTTTAAAGGTTATCAAGTAATTGCATCTCTAATTTTGTTTGAATAAAATGTAAATTAATTCACTCTTCTGAGATCCCTGAGAAAAGAGATAACCCTGAAGCTCTGGAGTAGCTGCTGGAAGAATTTTAATTGCAACTGATCATGTGAAGATATTTCTTCCTACTGAATTGAAAAAAAAGAGCTACAAATGATTTTCCTGTTTGTTTAGCTGAGAGCTATCAAAGTCTTTCCTGGGGGATGCCCCAAAAGACAGGAATGGGTGTGCACGTATACAGAGATGTAAGTGAGTTTGTGTAAGTGAGTAGGATGTGTGGAGGTATAACAGATTTGGCAACATCATGGCTGTGTCTAGACTACATGCCTCTGTCGTCAGAGGCATGTAGATTAGACACATAGGCAAAAGCAAATGAAGCCACGATTTAAATGATCGCGGCTTCATTTACATTTATATGGCTGCCGCGCTGAGCCGACAAACAGCTGATCAGCTGTTTGTCCACTCAGCGCGCTAGTCTGGACGCTCCCCTGCCGACATCAAAGCCCTTTGTCGGCAGCCCCGTTACTCCTCGTGGGATGAGGTTTACCGGGGCTGCCGACAAAGGGCTTTGATGTCGGCAGGGGAGCGTCCAGACTAGCGCGCTGAGTGGACAAACAGCTGATCAGCTGTTTGTCGGCTCAGTGCGGCAGCCATGTAAATGTAAATGAAGCCACGATCATTTAAATCGCGGCTTCATTTGCCTTTGCCAAAACAACAAATCTACATGCCTCTGATGACAGAGGCATGTAGTTTAGATGTACCCCATATGAAAAGGGTCACTTAGAAATGGTTTGAAGTAAAGGTCTCTAACTTAGACTACAATACAGGTGTGGTAAGAAGGTTTCTGTCTCTCAGTTAACCATCAGTCTTGCACATTCAGTTCAGGATGGGGGGGGGGGGGAGTTGTAGCCAGAGGATTCCTTTATAGGGTTTTCCCTTATCAATGGTAGTCTAAGTTGAACCAGGCATGAATCATCAAAATGCAACAAGATACACAGCCAGCCTCTCTTCCTGGGGCGTGGTGGCCTTCCTAAATAAGTCTAAGGAGACTTCAGTGCTATGCAACACTCATGACCTTTATTCTGTAAGCATTTTTCTCACCACAGGTGTCCAACTATATACAAACATTACAGGCTTTTCACCTACGTGGGCTGAGTCAGTCTATAGCTAGGGAATTTCCACCTCCCTCTTGTTACCCCCTTGTTTCTGCCCCTTCCCAGCTTTCATAATGTTTCAATCCTAAGGCTGGAAGATGTTTCCAATTTCCAGGCAGACTTACAGCTTCTCATTCAACCCCAATTTATCCCCCTTAATTGGGGTTGGCATGACAGGGCTAATTAAGTGTGTTTGCAGTAGTGCCTCCTTCCTTAAACCACTGCCAGACATAGCCTCATTTGGCCCCTGCCTCCCTTTGCCTTGGAGGGTTTTTTGGGGAACCCCTTATGCCTTATCCCTTCTGCCATTCCCCTCAAAAGGTGAACTGGGCTGCCTCACAAGTCAGCATCAAACCAGAGGTCTGCACACCAGTCAGCGCTTCAGATGCTTCACCCTTGTCTGTTCCCCTTCCCTCTCTGGCGGGAGACCAGAGCTGAGGTGGGATTTCCCTTTCTTATACGTTTGTGCAGACTCCTTTCAGGCTTTGTTGTCTAAGATCTAGATCCCACTCTCCCTCTCCCTGTGGTCTACCCATGTAGGAGTCTTGCCCCACTTCTTTGGGTTACTTCTCTGCCTCCCAATGGGTCTCCTCCCAATGCCTTCTTTGCCTTTAGGGATGAGGTCTGAGGCCATCCTTAAGACTACAGGAGTAGGATAAATTCTCTCTTACCCCACTTATTTCCAGATAAATGACCTATAAACTCTAGGGGTACCTGGGCCATGGGACAATACTCCCTATCCCTGTGGATGCATATGATTGCCTTATCCCTGGAGAAAGAATGGCAATTTCTCCATTGCACAAGTGAGTGGGCCACGGCTATGACTACTAGTCCCCTCTGAGACTGTCTCACCATGCATTTGAGGATGAGGGTCAATCCTTGACCCAGCCACAGAACTGGGCTATGCCACAGTCCATTACCAGGCAATTAGGTGTGTGTGCAACTGCACTCTGCCACACCAGGCTTGCCTCAGGTTCCAAGGGAATGCAACCACAACTACCAGCAGGATTCTAGAGTCAAGGTTTTTTATTTTTCTTAGGTGCATTTTTTTAAATTTTTTTCTTCTTTAATAGGCTCAAATATTTGAAGAGAGTCACAACTGAACTGAACACTCTTGCACAGGAAATTTAGGGTAAGCTTTGAATCAAGAAGCTTGAGTTAAAGAAACTTCAAAGGGACAGATTTTCAAATTTTGTAAAAATTGTTGTTTCCTCTATTAAGGACACTTCAAATTTTAGACTGCCCGAAGAGACCTTCCGTAGCCTCTCTGAGGGATATTGAATTCTAGCCAGGCTTTGGTAAGCACTTGGAAATACTGAATTATTAGACATTGTGTAACACTACAGTCATTATGTCCATGTGCTGATTCATTATGAAAGGTTGGTAAACATTACAGACACGTATAGAAAACTGTCTACTAGTATCTATCTGGCTGTCTACCAACCTAACTTCTATAGCATCCATATCTGTACTATAAAGCCAAGAGGAAAATACTTCTTTGGAAAAAAATATTGATTTCATGATCACAGTAATTAACTGAGTAATTCACAATTTTCTCATAGACCTTCTAAGAGCAAAAGAAGTTTTTTAATCACTGAGAATGACTGATCAGCTCAGTTCATGACACAACATCTAATGCCAATCCATAGAGCCCGGCATTTGACTATGTACCCCCTGTGTAGCAAGATCTAAAGGGGATTTGGGAGGAAAGTCTTCAGATGCTGTGCTATCACATGAGAGACCCAAATTTGCTTCCAGAGTATTTTCCTGCTCTCCACCCTTAGATCATGGAGACAAGAAATAAGCAAAGGTGCTTGGCAGCTCTCAAAAGTCAGTGTGAAAGAAGTATTGATTGATATCTCAGCCAAGAAAAGGGCTCCTTACAGCCAGACACTGGGGAAGAATAGCTTGAGAAAGAGAGAATGGAATTGGGATCATGTCTAGAGGGTTCTGAAGAAGAAAAAATGTAAAAGTATGGGAAAGGAGAAACCCATTCTCATGAGATTCCCAGCCCAAATGTGCAGACTCAGGTGGATAAGATGAGGATCCAGATCAAACCACTTTTAAACTCCTACCTTTAGATTAATTGTAGTCAGTAATTGCCTGGGATCTAGTCTACACTGGCAATTATTACCATTTCTAATGAATCATGTTAATTCTTCATAGAACCAGCTCTCTTCTGGCAGTATAGGGAGGATAGCTCCATTCCAATGGTATGTTTGATTATAAAAAGGTATGGAAGCTCAGCTAAAGAAAATATTTTTCAGTCAAGTAAATATTTGCAGAAAACTTTTTAAGAATTCTCCTGGAGATTCAAAGGAAGAATGTCTAGCCAACATGTATTTCACCTTCCCCAGGTTCTTCTTGACTGGTGGCGTTCTTCTCTGGAGTTAATCTGGGGTATTACCTGCCAGAGAGAGTGAAATTAGGACTGATAATAAAATGATCCAGCCCTTTTAAAAAAATCAGCCACAGTATCTATCACTTAGAGCTCTGCATACTACGTTTATTTAAATCCCAAATTCCTGTACAATGTTGTAGAGTTTACTAAATGTAAGGGAAGGGTAGCTGTGTGCATGAAATTGATTGTTTGTTTGTTTTCCCTAAATATCAAGTAATGATCACTGCCAGAGGTAAACTACCAGACTTGATGAACCAATAGTGATGTCCTGACAGACTGATGCATCTTTTCTAAGTACTTTTAAATTCAATAGAATAAAAACAATGAAAAGAACCTTCTTTCACTTATTGAAAACACTAGCTGGGGTTCCTGTTCATTATCTGAGACAGGGGTGTAAGGATAGGGGTTCCTAGTTTGTGTATTTCTGAACCAGCTTAAGTAGTTTTGCAGCCACCCAAAAAACAAAGATGATGTTCAATCTGCTGATAATTTGATTCTAATTAGAACCTCAATTCACGAAGCTGGAATTGCACAAAAATGCATAAATGAAACAGCAATTAACCTTTAGTTCTGAGCTTATTTTCTTCTACCCAACATGGGTCAGTTACCATAGAGATTATGCCTACATGATCCGCAGCTGTGACTCAAAAACGGCTGGAGCCTCCATCCCAGCATCTCAGTGTGGCAGAAGGATAATTAAAAATCTGCTAAAAGAGATTTGAAAGTTGATCTGAAACTCCAAGAAAAAAGCCAGTTAAAAGAGAGGAGGGAAAAGGGACTTCGAAATACTACAGGTTCTGTTCATCTGGACAAAATGTACCGGGCCAAATCCTGAGAGAGGCTCCCCTTGAAAGCAATATGCCAAGGGTACACAGCAACTCCCAGGATTTAGCCTATCATCTGGATAGGCCTTGCTCCTAAAATATGCTCCTGGTCCATGGTTTATTAATATCCTATCATAACAAATCAGCTGACCAGACTCTCATGCTTTGATGAAATCTCTCCAGACTTTCCAACAGGTTCTAGCAATGCCTAAGCAATGCCAAAAGGTTATGTGAGGACATTGAAGGATCCAGGTGGGGCACAATATTTAAAACTGGCCCATTCATTGTAATGATTTCCACATTTTGGTTACACTTGAATGAAGACGTCCACCTACTTGAGCACTTAATTTTTACTCATCACAGGACAGTCTCGAACTTGTGCTTATGTGCTGTAAAAGATACCGCACACTGTGTTGAGTGCATCTTTATTCAAGCTTTGGAGCAATTACTTCTCCAACTGATTCAAAGGGAGCTCTTGGAGCACAATGTTTAATGTTATTGTGTTCATAGTTCATTGAGATAAACAATCTGTGCCTTCAGTAGGAGAGTGGAGGAAACAGAGAGTGGCCTTAATAGATATACAGGAAATAAAAAATATGCAACTTCCCAACAAATGTATCACTCAGTGCATGTCATATATTTTTTACCAAAGTCATCACCATAAACTTTAGATAGTGAGTGTCATGTAAATATACCATGTAAAGCTGTACAGACTGAATAACAGTTAGAGAATGACATAAATTGCGGCTAATGGTGGCAGTGATGAGAATTTAACAAAATTCTATGGGAATAAAATGCATAATAGTTTACATGGATGTGAAGCCTTTTACCTGCCAAGGTTCACTTTATCCCCATGATACAGAATAGGAAACGAAGGCACAGATAAGTTAATCATTTTCCCCAAGATCACATAGCAGTTCAGTAGTACAGTCAGTAATAGAATAGTTTCTTGACTCCTATTTATATATTCTAACTGATATATAATAGTGTCTTCCAGTAAGAATAGACGGGGCAGAAAGAAATTGTTTAAAAGCAGTAGGGAAAGAGTGAGCTTCTCTAATAAAATGTGAAAAAGAGATATTGAGTCAATTCAGTAAAGTAATACTGGAAGACAATTCAAGGTGGCAGGAGTTCAGAGGAGAAGGCTCCTGTTCTTGGTTTTCTTTTGAGAAGACTGTAATAACAAGAATTCCAGATCAAGAAGCTACAGACCTCACTAAGTAACTCAGGGTATGTCTACACTGCCACCCTAGTTCAAACTAGGGTGGCTAATGTAGTCATTCGAAGTTGCAAATGAAGCCCGGGATTTAAATATCCCGGGCTTCATTTGCATCTTGCCGGGCGCCGCCATTTTTAAATCCCCCTTAGTGCGGACTCCGTGCCCACGGCTACACGCGGCACGGAGTAGGTAGTTCGAATTAGGCTTTCTAATTCGAACTACCGGTACACCTCGTTCCACATGGAGCACGGAGTCCGCACTAAGGGGGATTTAAAAATGGCGGCGCCCGGCAAGATGCAAATGAAGCCCGGGATATTTAAATCCCGGGCTTCATTTGCAACTTTGAATGACTACATTAGCCACCCTAGTTCGAACTAGGGTGGCAGTGTAGACATACCCTAACTAATTTGTTAGTGAAGTGATGAATAGTTGGGGTCAGCCAAACACCTCTGCTATTTCATGCAATACTTTGGCTAATGGACCCAAGCAAAGGAACTTCTAACCAGTTGTTGAGTGCCATGGAGGGGGTACAGTGCTTGGGACCTTTTCCATCTGACTTCTGAGGCCATGAGGATAATGAGGTATTATTATTTACCTGAAATAGCGGACACACTCTTTCGCCATCCCTGTACAACACTTAGAAGATGTTAATTTGTACATATAGTTCCTATGTAATATTATCGGAGGGGTAGCTGTGTTAGTCTGGATCTGCAAAAGTGACAAGGAGTCCTGTGTCACCTTATAGACTAACAGATGTATTGGAGCATAAGCTTTCGTGGGCAAAGACCCAGACATGCTTCTGACAAAGTGGGTCTTTGTCCACAAAAGCTCATGCTCCAATACATCTGTTGGGGTACATCTACACTTGCTCCTTATCTCAAGATAGGGGTGCAAATGTAGTGTACCGAAATTGCTAATAAAGCGTGGGATTTAACTATCCCGTGCTTAATTAGCATAATCACGTCTGGGTGCCATTTTGAAATCATGTTATTGTGAAATAAAATGCCCCACGTATCAGTGTTATTTTGAGAGAAAACCCTTTTCTCGAAATAACTGTTACTCCTCAAATGACGCTGCTACATGGGGCATTTTATTTCTCAATAACGTGATTTCAAAATGGCGCCCAAATGCAATTATGCTAATTAAGTGTGGGATATTTAAATTCCACGCTTCATTAGCAATTTTGGTATACTACATTTGCATCCCTACCTAGAGATAGGGAGCAAGTGTAGACGTACCCTCAGTCTATAAGGTGCCACAGGTCTCCTTGTCACTTATGTACTATTATCATTATTCTTATCCTTTGGCATAAAACTAAACAGTCTTGGTATTTACAAAGAAATGTGTGGAAATTAATGACAGAAACGAGTGCCATAAGGCAGCAAAACTTTTTCGAATTGAGGTCACGAGCTGTTAGGGCTAATCCCATATGTAACCGAAGCACATGATGTGGGAGGTTTAATATCACTCACACCAAAGTGCTGGATTATGTGTGAAAGTAAGACAGTGAAAGCTATTACCTCCAGTTGTGCATGAAATCCTATCCAGAGCGTCTCAGTGATATGGATGGGAAGGGTAAACCTGCCACCTGAGATTGCTTAATGAACATTGTAATTACCAGCACAAATTAACTAATTGTTCACCTGTTAGGAGTATTGCAGAAGCAGCCGACCAATCTGGTGGGGCTATCCCTGATGGTATTTTGAAGCTGGTGGCAAAAATAGTTCAAGTTTTAAAACTCTTTTACTTTGTTGTTTGGAATGAATGATTCCTTTATCTTTTTCTTTTAACTGAGTACAGTAATTCTTCATTTAACACTATTGAGATGTTTCAGAAAATGATCATGTTAAGTGAAAACGTGTTATGCGAGGTCAATTTTCCCATTGAAAATAATGGAAAAGATGGGGGTTGTGTTTCAAGCGGTGGTGTCTGTTGGGACCGGGACATAAGGTTGGGAGAGAAAGGGGACTGGGTTACAGCAGGGAGGGGAGGTGTTTGGCTCTGAGGAAGGGAAGGGGAGAAGAAGGGAGGGGGATTGGGTTGGGAGTATGCCCCTGTGATGGGTCTGCCGGGACCCGCACTGAGTCCAGCAAAGGAGGGGTCGCCGGGGAATGGTGCAGCGATCGGCGAACCCACCACCGCTTTGCAGAGAGGCAGGGGAAGCCCCGCGCAGCCGCTGGAGACGGGCGGGCTGGGGAAACCCAGCCACCGGCCTGCAAGCGGGCACGGAGGAGAGGGGGCAAGGTATCCGGTGAGGGGAGTCAGTGGGGAATGGCGCGGCGAGCAGCGAACCCTCCGCCACTTTGCAGGGAGGTGGGCCAGTTGGGGAAATCGTGTTATTCTAGGGACGGTCGTATAATTCAAAAAACATTCCCTACAAAAAGAAATCATGCTATTTCAAAAACGTGTTAAGCGGGCACATGTTAAATGAGGAATTACTGTATGTATCTAAGTGCTTATATGATCCCCATTTCCATAATATCTGAGTCAGCACTACCATTTATAGATCCTGGAGAACTGATGTCTGACTTGGAGGTTGGACTAAAAGGCAGGGGGGGAAATCCATCCTTGTTGTGTAAACTTGACCCCTGTTATATCTGGAGACTCAGGCTATGTCTGGACGGCATTGTTATATCCGGAAACCAGTGGTATCCCGAAATAGCAATGCCGCTTGCAAGAATGTGTCCACTATTTCAGAATTTTTTTTGAAATAGAGGACGTGCTCTTTCACCATCCCTGTAAACCTCATTCTATGAGGAACAAGTGATGGCACCAAATTTTGAAATAGCCTCTTTCGAAAGTAAATTGAAAAAATATATGCAAATTGAATTTTACAGTGCAGTCTAGACATAGCCTCAGTCTTACAGAAAGAGCCTCTCAACAATGCCAACTGGGATGACTAAAACCCAAGATTGAACTTAAATCTTTCAGCTTCCTCAATGCAAAAGAAGCCTTTACCTTGCAGGAGGGTGGGAATTACTTGTAAGATGGGGTGGAACACTGCTACAGAAGCTCTGTGTGAGCAGTGCGCAGATTGAGCACATACACAACAGGATGGTGTACTCAGAGGGACATCACATCCTGGAACCACCAATGAATAAGCTTGGAAGAGTTCTCCCTTTTTCTTTTTTTTTTTCCATTCCCCAATCAAGAAGGGATCTAGCAGGCCACTTCCATTCCCCAATCTGGAAGGCATCTAACTCCCCAGTCTTCCAAGGGGAAGCCAAATTCAAGTAGCCCAGAAAGACATACAAGCCTTGTCACTGGAAGCCAAGCCCAAAAAGCTTATAGGTATATTTGGACCCCTTGAAGGGAAAGCTAAACTAAATGGAAAAGTAGTGGTTTGACCAATCAAGAGAGGAGGATAAGCCACTTGACAAGGGTGGCAAACAATATGAGAGTTAACTGAGGCACTAATGCTGGCATTGTAAGTGGAGCAGAGCAAAAGGAGCTGAGCAAAAAGGGATGAGTTCAGAGCTATAGATTAAGGGGAAGAAAAGCCCTGGATAAAAGGAGAAGTGTTTTACACTCGATGCAATGAACAAGAGGCAGCTAATGGAGGAATTAAAAAAGTAGGAGGTGGGGAGTGGTGATATGGTCATAGGTATGGGTGAGAAATGGAATTTATCTTCCTACCACGAAAGTTTCTATAATGGTCTTTGCTCATGTGTCTGTCCAGGGGCCACATCACACATTGGATGAACACAATTCAGATCTGTTCTGATTTGGGTATTCGGTTCAGCTCATTATGTAGACAGTATAGAACCCTGACAATGTGGTTCCAGATGTGGGTTTGTATTCTAACTCTGACCACCCCACAAAAGTTCAGAGATGTTCATAGAATCATAGAATTATAGGACTGGAAGGGACCTCGAGAGGTCATTGAGTCCAGCCCCCTGCCCTCAAGGCAGGACCAAGCTCCCTCTACACCATCCCTGACAGATGTCTATCTAACCTGTTCTTAAATATCTCCAGAGAGGGAGATTCCACCACCTCCCTTGGAACTGGTTTCAGATCCAGGTTTCAGTCAGGAGGGAGTCAATCTTTAGATCACTCGAAAAAAAATCCCATAGGAAGGCTGTTCCAGTTAGAACTACAAAGGAAAGAGCTCACATACCCACTGTGAGATTGCACAGGGGACAGCAGAACAAAAGGCTGGATCATGCACATAGCAATGTGAACTTGTAATCTAGTACTAAAAGAGAACTTGGCTCAGGAAGCAATGAATAGACTCAGCTGTGCTCATATCTTCTTAACTCCACCAGCAGCAGGAGCTATATTGAGTGGTTACTGAGAAAAGATAACTCCCATTGAAGCCAGTGGGAGTTGCAGGTGCTCAGCTGGCAACTGATTAAACTAATCTTTCAGGTCCCTGGCTCAGCACTCGGAGAGACACTGAATGCCAGGATCAGACCCCAAATCTCATAAATGCATTGTAAATGTAAATGTGTATTGCCATTCTTATAACAGATGTGTTACTTTAACTACAGCTAAGCATACATAAATTTCACAGTAATAACTATCACAACATCTAGTAATCTGGACCTTTGCCATTCAGGAATTAAAGGAAAATGTTTTCTCTGGGAAATACCTCAGGGCTTGCACCTTATTTCTCTGGGGTGTCTCATAAAATACATATTTGTTTTTTCATGTATTAAAAAAAAATTGGTTAAGGGATTGTGGTTGTATAGGCTAGAACTGGACATCCCTCTTATGTTTCTGCTATTCCTAACCTTCAGTACTCCCACTGCCTCATTTTTGATTCTCCCACATAGGGTAGCAGACACAGCAAATCCTATCCTTCCACAACACTGGTATTTCAGTCCTAGATCACCCACGCAGATCTGCTAATGGCTCTGCAGCCACCTTTGATGCACTAGCACGGAAACTTCACAAAACCCACTTGATCGATCAGTTCTTCATTAAGTAATTTCAGGTGGTGTATTTATTTATATTTCAGTAAAGCCTGGAGGCCCCAATTAGGCAACAGTGTCCCTTTGTGTTAGATGCTGTATATTCATGTAACACAAAGACAGCACCTGCACCCAAGAGCTTATAGTGTAAGCGAATGAGAAGAACACCATCATTTAGAAACAAAGAGGAAATTTAAACTAGAGTGTAGAGAACTAATTAAATTCTGCATCTCTCTCCATGCATTTAAAGCATTTCTAACATACCTACTCTGTGGAGTGGAATCCATTTACATTAGCATGAATGCCATGTAACTTCACTGATATGAGGTGAAACAAAAGTCCCAAACTGTTCAGTGCATTGTAATGTACCTTTTCCAATTCTAATCCCAGTGGCTCTCAGACTGAAATCACCGTATCACCGTGTGAAAGATGTGATCAACTGTAAGAGAGTTCTACTTACATAGAGAGGAATTTAATGCTTGCCTTCAATCAAAACAAAACAAAAACCTGGCACTAATTGGTTCCCTTGCTAGGAATCACAGCAGGGAAGGCTGGATGTGAATTGGCCATGGACACTGAACTTTATTTTCCCTTTACAGAAACATCTCCTTAGATGTAGAACTTGAAGGAACATTGATGGAGTAATATGAAGACAACATGCTCTGCTGCTGCTCAGGTTGTACCTGTCCTAGGGATAAATAGAACACATACATCTCGAGGGGTATCAAATATGCTAGCAGTAATTCACTAGCATCAGATTTTCATGAAGTAATATATAGCAACAGCTTTCAATATTAGCTGCTGGTAGGAGTAAGTTGTTTCCAAAACTTGTTGCTGATCGTGGACCTATTTGCTGATAATAGCAACAGGGTGAGCTTCAAGTGCTTAGGAAGGTTCGGTTAAGAGAAGCGCCCAAAATTTAGATCCTTATCCGACCTCTTGAGTTAGGATTCTCATGGAGATATTCTTGGGCTAGTCATAGCTCAGATGCATAATGATGATGAGTATGATATAAATATGTTGGATACATAGGTTACAGGCTCCCCTGTATTCGTTATTTTAGTTTCTGTTCTTGGCTGGGTCCCTAATACAACAGACCATGGAAATGGACAAAGTTGAACCCTTTCTAACCTCCAAAAAGGTCTTGGGCTTTGTACAAAGCCAAACATTAAGAAAAGGTTGTTGTTGGGGTTTTTTGTTTTTTCCTTCCTTGAACCAATCTCTCCATGCACTTCTTGGGTTTTAGGCACAATTTCCCGTTTTAGAAGTTAGAGACATCCTGAGTGAACAGCCTGTATTTCAACTTCTACACTGAACTGTCAAGGTCAGTCTATTAATCAGTTTATTTTTCTCAGAGATCCACAATGGGCTGATTACCCCAAGGGCATCACTAATTAATATTCAGGGTTGAAACAGAAGCCAGTTAAGTTTGATGCTAATTAAAGCTGGAGCTCCCCCTCCCCAGGAATCTATAATGAATGATTGGTTTTACAGTAATAGAAGCTATTTCTTCCTTCTTCCAAAATTTCATAAAACCATGCTGGAAACAAGAGGCTTATACTTTGTCTCTAGCTCATGTTAAATGGCTTGGGACACATTCGTTTTGCTTTACAAAACTGAGATACTGTTGTGTTGGTGACCATTACAAGAATCTAGACCAGGAATGGGAAGACAGCCTCCACAGGCCAGATCTGGCCTGCTCAGCTGATTGATCTGGCATGCAGCTGCCCTGCCACTTTCCTGCCCCCAGGCCAATCGAGACCTGGGGACTGGGGAGTGCATGAAGTCTCCTCCCTCTGCCAGGGGTGCGCAGCACCAGGGAGAACTGCCAGCTGTTTTAAAACAGCCAGCCGTTCTCTTTAGCTGTTGTTCACCCCTGGTAGGGCAGGAGTCAGGGGCAAGAGATTTTGCATTCTCCCCTCCACCTTCAGGCCTTAATTGGAGGCTGAGGGAGTGTGCAATGTCTCCTCTCACCAAGGTGCTGAGAAGGAACCGCCAGCTGTTCAAAACAGTTGGCAATTCTCTCTTGGCCCCAGAGGCGGGGGACAAAGACTTCACATGCTCCCCCAACCCCAGGCCAATCAGGGTCTGTGGGCGGGGCAGCATGAGAAGTCTCATGGCTCCATCCCTTCCACTGAGTCCCCACCTCTTCTAGAACAGCCCAGGGACATTTCAGAAATTTGGAAGTGGCCACCTTTAAAAATGATTGCCCACCCCGATCTAGACAGACAAACTGAATATAATATTTCCTTCAGGCAATGAAGATGGATGACTTGAAAAGGTCCAATGAACTCTCCGCCTCAAAAGACACAAAAAATACAAAGATTAAATTCCATATCTCACCTTCCACCTTCACATCTCCCAGTGTCATCTCAGAAGGACTGGGTGAGGAGAAGAGAAATTGTGTTTGTCTGTACCTGCAAAAAGCTCGTCACAGTGATCCCAGTCTATACACTAACTTAACTAAGGACCTCATTTAAGGCCAGCTGAAGACAATTGAAAGACTCCCACTGACTCAAATGAACTTTGGATCAGGCTGTAAAACAGCAATTAAAATAGAACTTTAATGTGTGCCTACTGTATATTAATATTTTCAGAAATCTTTGCCTTGTTGAACCCCTACTGCAGCCCATTCCCACCACCCCAAACACACAGTAATTGCTCTCTATATACTTAGGAAACTATCAATAGCCTATTAACTTGTCATTCCAGGTCTGCACACAGGGCCCTGTATCACCTTCTGTACCAGGGACATTTGAAGTCCTGCTGTTTGCTTTTTTTGATGGGGTCAGGGTCTCGGGTAGACAAGGGAGAGGAATTAATGCAACGTGCCCATTAAAATTAATTGCACACAAACATTAGAAACCAGCCACCCATTTCAGTCATGAAATATGGATAAGGATTTGCTGAAAGCCATTTATATTAAATTACTTTTATGATAATATTTAACTTTTTGGTATTAAATATTTAGTACGCTTTTACTTCCCAGTTTGTGATGAACCTTCGAGTTCCCATTTTTGTGCAGAACTGCAGAGAGGATTTCAGCACTGGCTAATTAGCTCTAGGCTGTGACTGCCCCTACAATCTGGTCCCTACTATCAGAGACAGACAAAAAGGTGCAGAAGTCCTTCACACCTGCCTGAGCTGGCACCCAGATTTTTATTAGGCTCCAATTATTTTTGGTAGTGATAATAATTTACACACATATAGAATCCTTTATCAGAAGATCTCAAAGCACATTACAAATGTATATTAAATTAAACTCCACACTCTACTAATGGGTAAAATAATTTCTGCTTTACAGATGAGTAATCTGAGGCATATAACACATCCTTGCTGATATTCACACAGAAAATCAGCCACACAGTGAAGAAGAATCCATGAGTCCTGACTCTATAGATTCTATTTGTAATCAGTATACCACATTCCCTCCCAGAGCCAGAAACAAGGTGTCTTGGCTCTTAGTACCCTACTCTCACCATTAGTCCAGCACTCCCCTACAGTCCCATGACCCTTGAGTTTGAGATCTGCTATTTAAATGCTAGATCATATTCTCTCTCCAAGCCAAAACAGAATGCAGAAGGCTTGACTTCTAGCCCCATGTTCTAAACACTGAATGTCACGCCCCCTTCAGTGAACGTTCTTCCTCTCCCTAATCTTGAAGAGCTTTTGGCTTCTACAAAAATTCTTCTTCAAATGTCAGCATGTCTGCATGCACCTGCCAGCCAGGCTGCTATCTACTGTTTTTTTCATCATCCAGCCACCAAGGTGAGAAAGGAATTGTTCAGGATGATCTGACGCAGTAAGTGGGATTCCGACAAGCTGAGACAGATATCTAGTCTGAAATTAAAGCTACCCAGTGTAATGAGACTGAAATGAATATACTTGAAAGACATAGATTGCCATCCAGTGCTTTTATGGTAAGAGGAGGTACCATTAGAACCACCTCATTGTTCACTGGTGCCACCAGAAGAACTTTAGGGGTAACAGAAAACCTAAGATTAAATAATGCTAGGTTGTCCATCAAAAGACTAGTCATGTATCACAAAAGCCAGTGGAAATTGTGCTGTTGATTTCAAGGGTCTGGGAACAACCTCCAATAATAACATCTGTCTGTGAATTTCAAATTGCTTTACAAACTTTAAATACTTGGGACCAGATTTACAAAGGCATTGGAAGTTAATAGGATTAGGTGCCTAACACACTTTGGCATGATTATCTGGATCTGTAAGTACTTACATATCTTTATAAATCTGTCTCTTACACTTCACAGCACTCTTGTGAGACAGATACTTAAACCATCAAACTTTTTGATTAAGAACCAAGCTAATTTCTGGCATGGAAGTAATGTATGTCTTGCATTTTCACCCTAGGTTGGTAATCAAATACTGGAATGGATTATCAGTTTTACTGGGATGAAGTTACAAACTCATGTATAGATTGATAGATAATTCACTACACTGGCATCAGAACATAGTCAAAATCCAAAGGCAAAATCCCTAGATGCAGTTTAAGGTTTATATCTCTTTTCTCTGCAAAAAAAGCAAAAAAAAATGTTCCAATGACCTATTCAAGCATTTATGGGCAAGAAGAAGAGGGAGAAGGAAACATTAGTTTTACTTTAGAGTTCATAGATTTTTGGGTTACTGTGGAACATGAAAAAGGAAATAAAACAAATGAAACAGAAAATTATTAAAATCCCTCTAAAGCAGAATTATTTCTGCAGCTGCTTCACTGAAAAAAGTGTTTAAATTAGGATTGAAGGAACTCCAAAAGATTTCCTACAGTCAACTATCCAGATCTTCTAGTCTTTACAACTGTCACCTGATAGTTGATTTTCAGGTGCTAAAAGTCAAGTCTATGTCACAGTATCTAGGCCTTTAAGGTAAAATGTGTCCTCAAAGCTTCTAGAAAAGGACCGGCTCACATAATGAAGTCATGTGATTAACTCAGGCTAGATAAAGTAGGAAAGAAGGGGGAGGGGAAATCAGGGGCAGTGTTCCTGGGAAAGGGAGCCAACTAGGAACTGGTAGCACTACAGTCAGGAAGGCTGAGAGACCTAGACAGGACAAAAGTGTGAGAAGTCATAGCTGGTTTGAGGAAGAGACACTGGCTCCTGCAGGAAGTAAAAGAATTCAACTCCATTCTGGGAAAGAGGGCTGGGAACTCTTGACTCAAAGGGGGTAGGGAGAGAGAGTCTGTCTCAAATGGGGTTGGGGCCTACAGGCCCAGTGTGTAAAAGCTAAATAAATTGCATCCTAGGAGGAGACTGTTGTTAATTTAATGAGTTGGATGTGTTATTGAGGAGTCCTGCAAGAGAAGGAAACTGATGCAGAGTTCTGCCAAACTGCCCCTGGCATTAGGGGGTGCTTGACAGATGGCTCCCCTATTACAGTCTGGAAGAAACAGAAGTATGTAAATCACAGCTAGTATTTACCACTGCTGTGGAATTACAGACCTATGCAGATGGATGATTATGCTGCCTACAGTAGATATGAGCACTATTACCACAGAGAGTCTCCTTTGGTTTAAGGACTTGTATTCTTTTAGCATAAGTTTTGAGGTGAATCAACCTTTATGGCTGCACTGTGCAAAGGATGGCAATGAAGTTGATACAACCCTGAAGTTGTTCCATTGTTTCAGGTCAGCATCTTGATCAGATTAACAGCCTCTTTCGCCTGCAAACCAACATGCTTCCTGTGGTGGGAAGAACACCTCAGCAGTCCAGCACTCTGGCATTTAATTTCAAAAAGGGGAATTACACAAAAATGAGGAGGTTAGTTAAACAGAAATTAAAAGGCACAGAGACTAGAACCAAATCCCTGAAAGCTGCATGGAAACTTTTTAAAGACATCATAATAGAAGCCCAACTTAAATGTATACCCCAAATTAAAAAACATAGCAAGAGACCTAAAAAAGAGTCACCGTGGCTTAACCACCATGTAAAAGAAGCAGTGAGGGACAAAAAGGCATCTTTTAAGAAGTGGAAGTCCAATCCTAGTGAGATAAATAGAAAGGAACATAAACACTGTCAAATCATGTATAAAAATGTAATAAGAAAAGCAAAAAAAGATTTTGAGGAACAGCTAACCAAAAACTCAAAAAGAAATAACAAAATGTTTTTAAATACGTTAGAAGCAGGAAGCCTGCTAAAAAACCTGTGGGTCCCCTAGACGATTGAGATATAAAAGGAGCAATCCAGGACAATAAAGCCATTGCAGAGAAACTAAATGATTTCTTTGCTTCAGTCTTCACGGCTGAGGACGTTAGGGAGATTCCCAAATCTGCACCATCCTTTGTGGGTGATGAATCTGAGGAACTGTCCCGGAACGAAGTGTCATTAGAGGAGGTTTTGGAACAAATAGAAAAACTTAATATTAACAAATCTCCGGGACCAGATGGCATTCATCCAAGGGTTCTAAAGAACTCAAATGGGAAATTGCTGAGCTATTATCTGTGGTTTGTAACCTATCCTTTAAATCGGCTTCCGTACCTAATGACTGGAAGGTAGCTAATGTGACACCAATATTTAAAAAGGGCTCTAGAGGCGATCCTGGCAATTACAGACCAGTCAGTCTAACTTCAGTACCAGGAAAATTAGTTGAAACAATAGGAAAGAATAAAATTATGAGGCACGTAGAAGAACATAATTTGTTGGACAAAAGTCAACATGGTTTCTGTAGAGAAATCATGTCTTACTAATCTATTCGAGTTCTTTGAAGGGGTTAACAAACATGCAGACAAGGGGGATCCAGTAGATATAATATACTTGGATTTTCAGAAAGCCTTTGACAAGGTCCCTCACCAAAGGCTCTTGTGTAAATTACATTGTCATGGGATAAGAGGGAAGGTCCTTTCTTGGATTGAGAACTGGTTAAAAGACAGGAAACAAAGGGTAGGAATAAATGGTAAATTTTCAGAATGGAGAGGAGTAACTAGTGGTGTCCTCCAAGGGTCAGTCCTGGGACCAATCCTGTTCAACTTATTCATAAATGATCTGGAGAAAGGGGTAAGCAGTGAGGTGGTAAAGTTTGTGGATGATACCAAACTGTTTAGGATAGTCAAGACAGAAACAGACTGTGAGGGACTCCAAAAAGATCTCACCGAACTGAGTGATTGGGCAACAAAATGGCAATGAAATTTAATGTGGATAAGTGTAAACTAACGCACATCGGGAAAAATAACCCCAACTACACGTACAGTATGATGGGGACTAATTTGGCTATGATAAATCAGAAAAGAGATCTTGGAGTTATCGAGGATAGTACCCTGAAAACTTCCATACAGTGTGCAGCAGCGGTCAAAAAGGCAATTAGGATGCTAGGAATTATTAAGAAAAGGATAGAAAATAAGACACAGAATATCATACTGCCCCTGTATAAAACTATGGTACGCCCACATCTTAAATACTGTGGACAGATGTGGTCTCCTCACCTCAAAAAAGATATTTTGGCCTTGGAAAGGGTTCAGAAAAGGGCAACTAAAATGATTAGGGGTTTGGAACGGGTCCCGTATGAAGAGAGGTTAAAATGACTGGGACTTTTCAGTTTAGAAAAGAGGAGACTGGGGGGATATGATAGAGGTATATAAAATCATGAGTAGAGTAGAGAGGGCAAATAAAGAAAAGTTATATATTAGTTCCCATAATAGAATCATAGGACTGGAAGGGACCCCGAGAGGTCACCAAGTCCAGCCCCCCGCCCTCAAGGCAGGACCAAGCTCTGTCTACACCATCCCTGACAGATGTCTATCTAACCTGTTCTTAAATATCTCCAGAGTGGGAGATTCCACCACCTCCCTTGGCAATTTATTCCAATATTTGACCACCCTGACAGTTAGGAATTTTTTCCTAATGTCCAATCTAAACCTCCCCTGCTGCACTTTAAGCCCATTACTCCTTGTCCTGTCCTCAGAAACCAAGAGGAACAAATTTTCTCCTTCCTCCTTGTGACACTCTTTTAGATATTTGAAAACCGCTATCATGTCCCCCCTTAATCTTCTTTTTTCCAAACTAAACAAGCCCAGTTCATGAAGCCTGGCTTCATAGGTCATGTTCTCTAGACCTTTAATCATTCTTGTCGCTCTTCTCTGTACCCTTTCCAATTTCTCCACATCTTTCTTGAAATGTGGCGCCCAGAACTGTACACAGTACTCCAGCAGAGGCCTAACTAGTGCAGAGTAGAGCGGCAGAATGACTTCACGAGTTTTGCTTACAACACACCTGTTGATACAACCTAGAATCATATTTGCTTTTTTTGCAGCAGCATCACGCTGTTGACTCATATTCAACTTGTGGTCCACTATGACCCCTAGATCCCTTTCCACCATGCTCCTTCCTAGACAGTCGCTTCCCATCTTGTATGTATGGAACTGATTGTTCCTTCCTAAGTGGAGCACTTTGCATTTCTCTTTATTAAACCTCATCCTGTTTACCTCTGACCATTTCTCTAACTTGCTATGGTCATTTTGAATTATGTCCCTATCCTCCAAAGAAGTTGCAACCCCACCCAGTTTGGTATCATCTGCAAACTTAATAAGCGTACTCTCTACCCAATATCTACATCATTGATGAAGATATTGAACAGACCCTTGCGGAACTCCACTTGTTATCCCTTTCCAGCAGGATTTAGCACCGTTAACAACAACTCTCTGACTACGGTTATCCAGCCAATTATGCACCCACCTTATCGTGGCCCTATCTAAGTTATATTTGCCTAGTTTATCAATAAGAATATCATGCGAGACCATATCAAATGCCTTACTAAAGTCTAGGTATATGACATCCATCGCTTCTCCCTTATCCACAAGGCTCGTTATCCTATCAAAGAAAGCTATCAGATTAGTTTGGCATGACTTGTTCTTCACAAACCCATGCTGGCTATTCCCTATCACTTTATTACCTTCTAGAAGAACTAGAGGGTTCTAGAAGAACTAGAGGACACCAGATGAAGTTAATGGGTAGCAGGTTTAACACTAATAAAAGAAAGTTCTTCTTCACACAACGTGTAGTCAATCTGTGGAACTCCTTGACAGAGGAGGCTGTGAAGGCTAGGACTATAACAGAGTTTAAAGAGAAGCTAGATAATTTCATGGAGGTTAGGTCCACAAAAGGCTATTAGCCAGGGGATAGAAATGATGTCCCTGGCCTCTGTTTGTCAGAGACTCGAGAAGGATGGCAGGAGACAAATTGCTTGATCACTGTCTTCGGTCCACCCTCTCTGGGGCCCCTGGTGTTGGCCACTGTCAGCAGACAGGATACTGGGCTAGATGGACCTTTGGTCTGACCCAGTACGGCCATTCTTATGTTCTTATGCAAATATCCTGATACCGACTCCTCTCTATAAATGGGGCTTACCAGGGCTGTCCAAGGCAGCCAGGGTGATGCTGCACTGGTGTTGGCTCCTCTTGGGGAGCCAGAGTTGCACAGGTCAGTCCCAGCCTGCAGTTTGTCCCCAGTCTCCAGCTGCCCCACTGTAGCCTTCAGGTCTGGGGGGGTACTCCTGCTGGTCTATGGGGGACCAGGGATGTAGGGGCCAGTCCCGACCTGCAGTTGCTTCCCTCTACCCAAACCTCCTGCTCATCTGAAGCTAGGCTGCAGTTCTTGGCTTCTCCTCGGGTGGGGCATCTCCTCCGGAAATGGCCAGACCATGGATCCTGACTTCTCCTTGGAAGGGAATGTCTCCTTCAGGGGGAGGCCAGGCTATGGTTCCCAGCCTCTCCTTGTAGAAGGCTGGGTTATGGTTCATGGCCTATCCTGGGAGAGGGGGCGTCACCCCAGGAGAGCAGATAGACCACGGTTCCCACTGTGGTCTCTCTGCAGTATCACTGTCCTCTGATAGCTGTCTCCCTGCTCACTGCCCCCAGTGATCACTCTTCAGTGTCATTGTCTTCTGATCAGTCCCTGCCCTTTCCACGTTAGGGAAAACATTCCTTTTCCAAGCACAACTTGTTTTCCAGGAACAACCAAACCCTGACTTTGATTTAAGTTAGGAAAAGAGGAAACTGCATACCAAATTTAGTTGTCTTAACTTTTACCAATTAGGAGGAGATTTTGAACAACTGGACTCACAGGCAGACAAGCAGACTCACAGACAGACGCACTTTTCTAAAATGATAGATAGATTGTTTAATCACTTAGATATGCCTGAACTTGAAATTAACCATTTAAATCTGGCAGGCTGTTTTAAGCAGCTAATCTTGGACATAAATTCATTGGCATTAAATATTTTAATAAATGGCACAGTGCAGCCATAATCTCAAAGGTATCCATCAAACTAATCTGTGGGATCCTGTACTGGTAACACAGATCCCAAGCTGATCATACGTAAATATCCTCTGTTCTTTTCTCACCCTGGTGGATTGATGTCAGTTAGAGTTTGCTCTCCCTGTTTTTCCTATAGTAGAGTAGTAGAGCAGTCTGAGAGTCATTTGCAGTAGAGGGACAATAAGAATCAACATCTGGATTTAGTGAGCTGGCTATTGTAGATTGGCTGCCTTCCAGATGTTGTCAACAGGCACAGTCTTTTTATGATCTTGAGAATTAAGGTAACGTGTGTGTCGTCATCTGAATTGTTAGAGGAGCCCTGATCCTGGCTAACTGGGGAAAAGTATCACTCCTTGGGCTTTTGGGGGGTTTATTTTTTTCCTATTTGTCTATCAACAGGCAAATAAACACAGATCATCAAGAGACTGTAATGTAATACCTCAGGTTTTGCCTGGTGAGCCTTTGGAACCACATTGTACTCCAGATGCTCCCTCCCCCCTTCCCCCATATCTTCCTGGTATAAATGTAGATCAGTTTTTCCTAATAGATCTTTAATTATGCAGGTTCCCGTGTTCTGACAAACTCCTGGGGAGAGGCTGGAACTGTAACATGTGCCTTCATTGTAACCTTTGCTTCTAGCAGCTGATTTTCTGAGGTATCAGTGACTACATCTAAAGCTTCTTTCATCTGGGCTTTTCACTTTTGCTCATAATCATCAGAGTTCTTGACAAATTCCTGATTCTGCCCTATACCAAATATAAGGGTGATCAGCAAGTGAGGGTTTTTAATTTTCATGAAGAAACAATAAAAATACAAAGAAGTTAATGGCTTATGTCAATACACAAGTACAATACATTTCACACGATATCTAATAAAACTATACAATTAGTCAATCTTACTATTTGTCAAAGCTGAAAGACCAGAAAATATTACATAGATGTAATATGATAGGCTAGGGATAATAATAATAATAATCCGCTAATACATAGGGAAGAAGGGGACTTGGGAGAGGGATGGGAAGAGAAAAAGGAAAAGCAGAGATGTCAGGTGCAATGAAACTCTGGCATTATTTGAGCTATCTTCTAATTCATATAATTGTTCTCTGTATCAATAAACTTTTACCTTCTTTAGCTGCTAAATATATGAGCTTGTTTAAGGGCTCTTTCCAATTAGATTTCTGGTCTTTGGGGATAGTTCCAACATTTCTAGTAGTGTGCTATTAAATTGTTCAGCTTGTCAATTTCCCTGAAGGTGAGATAGGTTTGTTCTCTTGACATCTTGCAATATTGCTGCAGCCAGTGGGACCATTTCAAAGTCCCCACCTTGGTCATGATGAATTCATTTAGTGAATCCAAATTTTAAAACAAACTATTTTTAAAATGTCAGCTGTGATTTTCCAGGATTTGATTCTTGCAGTCCAAAGACTATGCAAATAAGGTAAAAGTCCATAATGACCAGAATATATGCAGATCTCTCCCCCTTTCTTTCTCCCCTCCCCACTACTTTTTTAAGGTAAAAAAAAATCTGTTCAGACTAGCTCAGACAGTTCTCTGGTAATGAAAGGATGTAAAAGGGGCTATGTCTACACTGCAAGCCTCTTTCGAAAGAGGCTTTTTTGAAAGATACTTTTGAAAAAGCCTCTTTCGAAAGAGAGTGTCTAGACTGCACGCGGAACTTTCGAAAAAGCAAGCCGCTTTTTCGAAAGAAAGCAGCAAGTGAGTCTGGATGCTCTCTTTCAAAAAAGCCCTGTTTGCTTTCAAGAACGCCTTTTTTCGAAAGAGCACTTTCGAAAAAAGGCGTTCTTCCTCGTGGAATTAGGTTTACCGCCGTCAAAAGAAAAGCCGCGTTCTTTCGATTTAATTTCGAAAGAACGCGGCTGCAGTCTAGACGCAGGTGAAGTTTTTTTGAAAAAAGGCTACTTTTTTTTAAAAAAACCCTGAGTCAGGACACAGCCCGGGCTTTGGTATGTGGATTTGGTCTCCTCTGTTTGAATCATTGACAAAGCTATTGCTGAATATACTCCTTCATATGAACCAAGTGAAATTGTCTCTAGCAAGTTCATCAACTTTGTCAGCATCCACATATCCTATGTTTTCATGAAACTTTCCATTGGCTAGTTTGCAGTACCTTTCAGATGCGTCCAACTGATTGGTTTTGTGATGAATGACATCATTATCATGTTTTGTTAGTCTATAAAGTGCTACCAGACCATTTGCCTGCTATCATTATCAAGGTACACGTGTTTGTTTTTTTCACACATAAATCAGAAAGCTGGCTTGAGCTGTGGCTTCTACTCACTATTAATGTGGATTCTTTGGATTTTGCTTCAGTAATTACTTTTATTATGAGGTCAACTTCCTGTGCTTCACACAGTTTTTTCCAAGAGATGGGCTTAGGAGCTGAAAATTCGCTTGTGAGCTCATTTCTTTTCAATATAGTAATATCCATAGTGAGAGCAACGAACCAGAATATGAGCCTTCCTCTTGGGCCTGTAGTGATATTTAATAACATACGAACATAAGAACAGCCATTCTGGGTCAGACATGTGGTCCATCTTCCCACTACCCTGTCTTTTGACAGCAGTTCATGCCAGAGGCTTCAAAGGGAATGAATGGAACAAAGCAATTATAAAGTGATCCATCCCTTGTTGTCCTGGCATGGCTTCTCGCACTTAAAAGAGATTGCATCCTTGGCCATCTTGGCTAATCATCATTGATGGACCTATCCTCCATGAATTTATATAATTCACTTTTAGACCCAGTTATACTATTGGTATTTACAACATCCCCTGGGCCCTGGCAAGGAGTTCCACAGATTGAAGGAAGAAGTACTTCCCTCCCTTAGTTTTAAACCTGCTGCCATCAAGCCTGTAGTAGGGATGTAAGCGACTAGTCGACTATTCGATAAGCATATGCTTATCAGGTGATCAGGTAGTGACTCAACTAGTGACTCACTATCAGAGAGAGGCAGCAAGGGAGGGAGCAGGAGCCTGTGCTGGGGAAAACCCAGCTTAAAAGCCAGTTTCCTCCAGTATTGTCTCCACGGGGGGGCAGGAGACTCAGAGGCGTAGCTGCAAGGCTCTTAATACATTTAAAAAACAGAGGCGCAACTGAGGGGCGGGACCAAGCATGAGCTGGGAATCAGTTCTCAGTTCCCCCGTTACATCTCTACCTTTTAAATGTATTAAGAGCCTGACAGCTCTTAATACATTTAAAAGGCAGAGCTGCAGCAGGGTTAGTTCTCGGGGCCTGGAGCTAACCCTGCTGAAGCTCTGCCGTTTCCCCCCTTATCAACTAAGCAAGTAGTCGATGGAAATTCCATCCACTACTGGGTTAGCTGATTAAACATTCTTGTGTTGCATCAAGATGTAAATAACATTTCCCTATTAACTTTCTCCACACCATTCATGATTGTATAGACTTCTATCATATGTTCCCTTAGTCGTCTTTGTTTTCCTAAGCTGACAAGTCTTAGTCTTTAGCCTCTCTTCATCAGTGCCCTAATCATCTGTCTTCCCCTTTTCTGTACATTTTCCATAACTTTTTCAGATGAGGCAATCAGAATTGCATGCAGTATTCAAGATATGGGCATTCCATAGATTTACTGGGGCACTATGAGAGTTTCAGTTTTTATATATCGCTTTTTCTAATGTTTCCTAACGTCCTGTTAATTTTTTTCATTGCTATTCTACAGTAAGCAGATGTTTTCAGAGACTGATCCATGGTAACTCAAAGATCTCCTTCTTAAGTAATAACAGGTATTTTAGACTTCATCATTTTGCTGTATAACTAGCATGGACGGCGGGTGAAGGCAGCCCTTCTACACGCAGCCACACTCCTTCCCCATGACCATGCCCTTTCAATAACCTCCCGCCTCCCGCCGCCAGCTAAGAGCTGCCCAGCCCCAGCTGAGGGACGGGGCTGCCATGCAGCATGGCCCCGACCTTGCCCAGCTGCTGGGGAACAATGTGGCATGGCCCCAGCCTCTTCCGGGTGGCTAAGCTGTGTAGGCAGTTTTGCCGACCTTACCCACCATACCTGACATCTGGGATTATATTTTCCAACATGCATTACTTTGCACTTATCAGCATTGAATTTCATCTGCCATTTTATTACCCAGTTTTGGGAGATCCATTTGTAACTCTTTTGCTTTGGACTTTTGAGAATTTAAAACATCCATAGCTGCTTTCTCAGAACACCCTTTCTTGAATGTAACCATATCAAGTGGCATAAAGAACAAAAATATCAGCATCTACATTAGATTTTCCAGACCAGTATCTAATATTGAATTTAAGTTAGACAACGCCGCTATCCACTACTGTCCAGTTGCATTTAATCTGTGCAATGTCAATGTGTATGTCAATGGCTTATTTTCTGTTTAAACATCAAAAGATGACATATAATATAAGTAGTCCCAAAATCACTCTGTAATTGCCCATTTCAAAGCCATAAACTAATATCCAAGATGCAAATTAAATCTCTTTTCTACAGGAGAAAGGGTCCTAGAGCCAGAGCCTATCACTTGTAACATGGCCTCTTGTCAACAGGGGCAGATGACCATTTTGCGGGGCCCAGGGCAGCCCAATTTCGCGGGGCCCCCCTTTGCCACGGCGCATGCACGGGGCTTCTTGAAGCACGGGGCCCGGGGCGGCTGCCCCACTCGCCCTGCTCTATATCTGCCCCTGCTTGTCAATGATACAGCACAGCTCTCAGTTCATTAGAAGATGCATTTGTATGTAAAGGGAAAGTGAAAATCTGGATAACCTATTTTTGGGAGTTGTACCAGAACACCAAGCAATTTTTCCAATACCATCTGATATGCCTGTCACCAGATGATTGGCTGGCTAGGATTCACTTCACTTTCCCCATTCTTTCTCTGTTTTCTGCAAGACCCCTTTTGCCCACAGATGCCTTTACCGTTGTTTTGAGGCAGAAAAGACAACAGGTCATGCACAGGCCTTTGGTTGGTGAGAATCCTAGATGTACTGGAGTTAATTTAGCAAGTCCAATAACTTCCACAACTCATCCATACTGCAACACTTTTCTCTGAATGCATGTACTTCAAGGGAATCAGTTGAGTCTATTATATATTCTTCAGCTGTTACCCCGATATCAGACCTTTCTTTTAAATAAGTCATACTTTTCAGCCTTTAGTTTGATACCATATTTTGTGAATTCCTGGAGGAATTCTTGAACATGCTGATATGTTCTTCAGTATTTCTATTCTCTCAGCAGCTCAAGGCATTCTTCCATACACCACTAGAAAGTGGCAGGAACATTCATAAACCCCAAACTGTTCCTCTTAACTGTATGTATAGATTTTCCAGCTTACCATCAGCCATCTTTGTTTCTTGTGCTCAGCATATCCCCATAATGATTCCCAGCTGCAGCTGCTAGCTATATTGCTTTCTAGGTTCTGCTCTCTGGAAGAATTATTTTCCAACTTAATGGACCAGTGGCTCACAGCCCTGCCTGGCTGGCTTGCCCAATGTAATATAGGCAAAATACATACGCTGAAATTCTGAAAACACAGGAGTTTTTTGTTTTCTCGGTTAGTATAAATATACAGCACACACTTGTAACCCAGGCCGGAACACAGGGGTCTCTGTAAAAACAGGGCTGTAAACAAAATGTTCATCTGCATACCACAGCAATATCATTCAGCAAAAGCAGGGACTATCTAAAAATTCATCTCTGAAAAAGAAGGGAGGGGGTGAGATTGTCCAAAAAAATCAACCACGATACTCTCCCTGGGTATGTCTACACTACCCCGCTAGTTCGAACTAGCGGGGTAATGTAGGCATACCGCACTTGCAAATGAAGCCCGGGATTTGAATTTCCCGGGCTTCATTTGCATAAGCGGGGAGCCGCCATTTTTAAATCCCCGCTGGTTCAAACTAGGTAGTTCGGACTAGGTTCCTACTCCGAACTACCGGTACACCTCGTTCCACCTCGTTCCATATGCTTATGCAAATGAAGCCCGGGAAATTCAAATCCCGGGCTTCATTTGCAAGTGCGGTATGCCTACATTACCCTCCTAGTTCGAACTAGGAGGGTAGTGTAGACATACCCCCTTTTGTGTATGTCTTACACTATACTCAATCACTACAAGATGCTTCAACGCCAAAAGCTATAATGAACATGACTGTCTATCCTCTCTAAACACTGCTCATTCTGCTTGGTACTTTCAGTTTCTCTGCAGCAATTGCACAAGGCATTAAATATTATGCTTGGATTTTAAATGGATTGGATAATTTTAGGATTGATTTAAAAAAATATATCTGTAGCTCCACAGGCTACAATACGGGTAATTAAATTCACAGCTTTTAAGTCATCAGCCACTCTCTATCAGGAACAGGGACCGATCTCCCATCCAATCCCAAACACCATTGCACAAGCTTCCAGGTGTTCTGTGAGATTTGCCTGTCTCTGAAGGATCAGGTATTGGTTAATGCTGAAAGGAGGATGCCAGACTTCATGGACCAGTGCCCTGATCAGGGGCATATTTCTCTGTTATTGTCTTGAATAGAAGACAAGTTGGCCCCAACTTACAGCAAACCAGTTTTATTTTTATTTTCTCCCCTTTTCTTCTCTTTTTTGGTTTGCATTCCACAAACGCAGCAATAATTAAAACCTTCAGGGAAAACCTGATGCCTCCCCACACTGGCATGCCTTGCTTGTAAACAACCTTCGCTCTGACTCTGATCTTCTGGTTACTGAGTATGGGAGGGTTCCGTGTAACAGCTGCCTCTGCTGATACAATGAGCAAAACACTGCTGCGCAGATTACATTTCATTAACAAGAAAAAAAAGATGCTTCAGCTGCCCATAAGCAGTTCTTACATGGCATGGGGGAGTGTGAAAAGAGGTTGGTATTTATGGCACTGAAATATTTCGTCTTCCTGCAGCCAGAGCAGTAATAGCATACAGGGAAAAGCGCCCAGCTTCTGGTTGCGAAAAGCATCTTGAGTGAAAGACCTTCCAACAAAATCCATCTTATCATTGGCAATAGCGAAGATTATAGCATGGTGCACTTACTGTACTACAGTAAGGCTCTCAGCCCTGGGGATCCAGAAGGATTAAAACGGGAATTAGCAACAGTAGAATTAGCTGATTGCGAGGAGCCCACAGATCTTGTCCAATATGTGCTAACAAAGTATATTTGACTGTGTGACTGAAAGGCAGTCAAGAGCAATGTTAAACATGTGTGTGTTTGGTATCTCACCATCATCCACAGATGTCTACACAGCAATTCTCATTTATTTTTATTTTCATTAAGAAAGCTGTGTTCTGGTATAGAATATAAATAGATGTTTATTTAGCATTAACAACAATATTGTGTGAAGTAGATGTCCTGTGAATAGAAGTATTTGGAGAAGGGAGAATTGGAGTGTATCTGGTCAAAGCCACTATATTGGGTTCCCTTAATTTTCCTTGTCAGTAGACCTGATGTTGCTCCTAATGAAGCAAAGGAAAAACAACTCCAACTTCACTGATGCGAGCCTTAAGCGCCTCTCTTTTCATTTGTATAAGGAATCCTGCTCTTCTTCCCCATTCACCCCCATCTAAAATGTGATCTGAGCTTCTGTTCCATTCTTCATTACTCTCAGGAAGAGAACAGAAATAGTAGTTACTCTTCAAGCTTGTTGATTCTATGGGAAGCAAATCAGCCTTATTTTTTTAACTTGTTCCACTGCCCATTTGTTTCATTGCTTAGAGGAGGGGTCAGAGAAGAAAAAAAACGGTAACACGAGCAACAAGCAGACGCATTGTTCTGCTTATCTTGCACCTCGTACAACCAAGATGGCTCTGATTGGACAAGCTCAAAGCTCATGGAGGAAGAACATCTTCCTGAAGCTGAGCCCAAGCAAGTAGAAGACGATGCTGACAGAAGACATCCCTTGCAGCCACAGTACAGTCTCCTTTATTTAAAGGTACAGAAACACAATTCTTCCATTCAGTGCCAGATTCCTCACTGATACTAAGCTCTCACATGTGTAACAGCATCTGCAAATGACACCATCTCCACTTGAGTAGAAGATTCTGGCTTATCCCGGTGGATGATAATCTAGCCTCAGTTTTACTTTTGTCACTCCTGTCTGGCCTATAATAATGCCATATATCTGGTGTCTGGAAATTGCTTTAATAAGAAAATAAATAAAATATTGCACCTGCTGCACCCACTGGAGCCCCGATATCTGAGGGACACAGGGATGAAAGTGTCAGCAATGCTACTTTACCCTCTGCTATGGAAAGAGAGCTTTAAAGTTCAGCCAGAGCTCCACAGGCTTGCTTGAGGGAGATGAATTAGATCAGTGCATTTCCAGGGCTGGCCTTACCATGAGGCAAACTGAGGCGGCTGCCTCAGGTGCTAGACTGTGGGGGGTGCCACTAGAACCCAGAATGTAGAAAATTGTGTCTGCTGCTGGTACATATGTATTCTCTCTGCTCTAAAGTAGAACAGGAAGAGGGCAAAATTGAGACTTTTCAAAGTTTTGGCCCAAGCAAGGGGGGCATGGAGATGTCATTTGAACTCCCTGTCTCAGGTGCCAAAATGTTTTGGGCCAGCCCTGTGCATTTCCCATATATTCCCTCCTGAGTCTCTGCTTCTGAGTGACTTGTATTGCTGCATGTCCAACCCCGGTGAGCTTTTCACTTAGGAATTTTTTAGCTCCTTTTTCTTTATGTCCATTCACTCAAGTCCAAACTCACAAACTACATTGCAGGGTGAGCCCAGGGTTAGTAGAACTTGAGTTAGCAGACCCTGCTGGGTTTGTTAACTCTAAGGCTTGACCATATACGCTTATTTATGATTCAGTTGTTAGTAGCTGCTGAACCCTGGGCCCAACCTGGAGATCTAGCATGTACACTGAATTATGTAGGCCCAAGTTCAACCACCCATATTGCAGATTCCTGGAGAACACCAGCCCTTTGTTGGTAGTGCTGTGTGGGAAAAGTTGATTGTCTTCCCAACTTGACTGTCCAGAGGGCAAAGAAAGTCAGCCAATGGGACTGAGAGATATTTTTGGCTGCCTCCCAAAGCACTTAGTGGGGCTGTGTCTATACTGCAAAGCAATAGGGCTTGACTCAAGAGGGCTAGAAGGTCCTGGTTTGACTCAGATTCTATACCTGTAGGGGCCCTGGTACCAAGCCCTGAGTCAACATGATTATTGTATAGAGCAGAGGTGGGCAAATACTGGCCCGCAGGCCAGATCTGCTCTGCCAGAGTTAGCCCCTTGCAGGCCCTTATACCATCATATTTGCCCTCACAGTTCCCATTTGCCACAGATTGCCATTCCTGGCCAATAGGAGGAATAGCACCTGCAGAAATGCCAATAAATGTAGCAGCAGCAGCCCACCAGGGGCTAACCCTGGTGAATCACTACTGATTTATTGCCCAGCCCTGGTATAGACTGAAGGGAGGGGCTAGGTTTAAACCTGAGTTTGAATCTTGGGCTTACGTCACAGTATAGACATAACCTAGGTGTCCTAAGTCCTGACAAGAATGTGCTTTTGTTTTAATCATCCCCAAATAGCAACTTTTTTATACTCACTCTCTCTGAGGGTATGTCTACACTACAGCACTAATTCGAACTAACGTAGTTCGAATTAGTTAATTCGAACTAAGCTAATTCGAATTAGCGCATCTAAACTTAAAAACTAGTTCGAATTAGCGTTTTGCTAATTCAAACTAGCATGTCCACATTGAGTGGACCCTGAACCGGGGTTAAGGATGGCCGGAAGCAGTGCCGGCAGGGCATCAGATTAGGACTTAGAGCGTGGAGCTGCTGTCTCAGGCTAGCTGAGGGCTGTGCTTAAAGGGACCTGACCCCCACCTCGGACAGACAGTTCTCAGGGGTTCCCTGCTTGCTTGTCTAACTTGATGAGGGACAGCAAAGCAGTCCTGGCTTGGAGTGCCCTGAATGCTCACACTCGGCACATCACCACACTCGGCCATCAGCCCAGCTGCACTCACTGCAGGCTGCCATCCGGAGAAGGGGATCAATCGGGGGGCTGCAGGAGAGCTTCCACCCCAAGAAGCCCGCAGAGCCAGCCCAGTCCTCCCCATCGGGGGCTCGTACCCCATTCCTCCCTCACCTCCTTCCACTTACCCCACCCTAGCCCCCCTTCCTGATGTACAAAATAAAGGACACGTGTGTTCAAAAATAGAAACTCTCTTTATTGAACAAAACTCGGGGAGACTGGGAAAAGTAGGTGGGAGAGGGGAAGAGAGAGGGTGGAGAGGGGAGGGCAACTAAAATGATCAGGGGTTTGGAACAGGTCCCATATGAAGAGAGGCTAAAGAGACTGGGACTTCTCAGCTTAGAAAAGAGGAGACTGGGGGGGGATATGATAGAGGTCTATAAAATCATGAGTGGTGTGGAGAGGGTGAATAAAGAAAAGTTCTTCATTAGCTCCCATAATAGAAGGACTAGAGGACACCAAATGAAATGAATGGGTAGCAGGCTTCAAACTAATAAGCGAAAGTTCTTCTTCACAAAGCAAATAGTCAACCTGTGGAACTCCTTGCTGCAGGAGGCTGTGAAGGCTACAACTAGAACAGAGTTTAAAGAGAAGTGAGATAAAGTCATGGAGGTTGGGTCCATGGAGTGCTATTAGCCAAGGGGTAGAAATGGTGTCCCTGGCCTCTGTTTGTGGAAGGCTGGAGATGGATGGCACGAGACAAATGGCTTGGTCACTGTCTTCGGTCCATTCCCTCCAGGGTCCCTAGAGTTGGCCGCTGTCGGCAGACAGGCTACTGGGCTAGATGGACCTTTGGTCTGACCCAGTATGGCCATTGTAAGCTCAGGGTCAGGGGGTCTCACTGGACCACCTTGATTTTCATGCACACCTGCTCCTGGGTGGCCAGGCTGGCAGCTATCCTGCCCTAGACAGCCACTTTCCTGTACCTAGTGCGGAGGTCGTGGATAAGGTCCATGATGTCTGCACTAGACCAGGCGGGCGCCCGCCTCTTGCGGACCTGGGCATGCTCCCGGGAGCCGCCAGCCTGGTCCCAGGAAGAGGCGGAGGGCTCGGTGGCAGCGGGTGGCTGGCTCGAGCTGTGCCAGGTGCAGGGTCTGCTGGCTGGGTGCTGGCAGGCTTGCACCTGACATGGGCACCGTAGCCATTCCATGCCCCTTTAAGGGCTCCGGGGCCGGGAGCGGGGCAGAAGAGTTTCCCTGGTGGTGCCCAGAGTGGCCATCAGGGAAAGCTGGGGAGGGCTAGCCAACCACTAGTTCGAATTAAGTGGCTACACAGCCCTTAATTCGAACTACTTAATTCGAACTAGGCGTTAGTCCTCGTGGAATGAGGTTTACCTAGTTAGAATTAAGCGCTCCGCTAGTTCGAATTAAGTTCGAACTAGCGGTTTGCTAGTGTAGCGCCTATCAAAGTTAATTCGAACTAACGTCTGTTAGTTCAAATTAACTTTGTAGTGTAGACATACCCTGAATTATCTTCCCCTCCAACAACTGCAATAGTGCTTTTAATCCCTTAATTATATGTTACCTAATAGCCCCTATTACACTGCGAGTTAATGTGCCCGTGTATGCCTTGCAAATGCCAGAGCTCAGTCTCTATTTGTCACACAGCACATAACCTTGGCTTTATCTGGCATGTTTTGGCAGAGAAAACACCAGCCATCGGCTGATGGTGACATTTTTCTTGTCACTGAGTACAGATGTTTACTTGCTACAGGAGGTCTCATAGCTTGAATGTCCCAGATGCTTTGAACTCATTGATCATTTGCTTGGATTTCAGTCTGAAAGGGACAAAGGCCCATGGCATGGCAGCAGAAGATTAGGAAACAGCTTCAGTGGCTGCCCAAAGCAACGAAGGTTAGAAATGACATTCAAGAGCTGGCATGGTATTTCCCTCAGTCTGCTACTATATGATATGACTCAGCTTACATGCACAGTCAGGTTCTAGCAGTAATGCTAATAGAAATGCTTAGTACTTATCCTCAGCAAAGTGCTCAGATAGATACTCACAGATTGCTAGTGAGACAGACATGGCAAGGAAATGGGGAAAAGATGTGAGGGGCAAAATTTCAACGTAAAAGAAAATCCTAGCAAAAAAGGATTTTTTTCAGCTGAAAGTTTTGGTTTTTTTAGGTTTTTTTCAATGAAAAAGCAGACTCTTTGGAAAAACTTTCATTTAATCAAAACCCCAGATTTTCACCAATAAACAATTTTGGCAGAAAATTGTAACTAGCCCTGGTACCATTTCTGTTATATGGTTATGAAAGTAAGCTCTGAGATGGGTTGGTGACTTGCCCAAGGCCACCCAGCAAGTCAGTGGAAGAGCCAAGATTAGACTTCAGTATCTAGTTCCCAGTCTCATGGTTATCCTGCTGACAGCCCAAGATGAGGCAGAGTAATCACCTGTTAATTGTACTTGCATTCATTTATTGTAGAACCCTTTCTTATTCTTGTCATAGTTAATAATTTTATTGGAAAAATGCATAGACAAAATATTGAGCACATCTGCCAGGGATTAAAGGCATTCATATCAGTTTACATATTCAAATATCTCCAACATGTTTATGACTATAATCCCATATCTATTTATCATACAGCAATTAAACCATTTCAATGTCTATGCCCCTAAAAAAAAACACATGAAAAGCAGGAGGAGGGAAGAAAGGATCCTCTATTAGTAAAATAAAATATTGGCTTCTACCTAGCTTGAGAGTGCCTTGGTCTATAGTGTCCTATTATTATGTTATTATAGATCAGCCCATCCTCCCATTTTGTTATTAATAATAACTATTCCTCAAGAATTTCTCATCGAAGACTCACACTGTAAACTCTGTGCTGAGCCTAGCAGGTTGTTTCCTAAACAGCTTAGTTCAGTGGCGTGTCTGCCCCCACACAGATTCTTCTTCTGGGCAAAGCTCTGCTGTCAAAGTCTCAGGTTTAGAGGGAGTAAGCATCTAGCATAAAGAAACTCTGACTTGAATTAATATTTCATTTTCAGGGGGAAGGGAAAGCAATGCCCTCTGGTAGAATTGCCACAGGTAAAACCGCCTCTATAACACTCCCTTAAACCACAACAGGGCTATGTCTACACTGGCGCGATCTTGCACCAGAAATATGCAAAAGAGGCTAAGCGTGGAATATCGCCGAGACTCATTTGCATATCTAATGAGCTGCCATTTTTGCGGAAGAGGCTCTTGCGCCAGAAGGAGCTGTCTACACTGCCCCATCTTGCACAAGAAAAATCCTCTTGCGCAATGCTGTTATTCTTGAAAATAATGAGCATAACAGCATTGCGCAAGAGGGTTTTTCCTGCACAAGAAGGGGCAGTGTAGACGCTCCCTCTGGAGCAAGAGCCTCTTCCACAAAAATGGCGGCTCATTAGATATGCAAATGAGGCTCGGCGATATTCCATGCTTTGCCTCATTTGCATATTTCTGGCTCCAGATTGCGCCAGTGTAGACATTGCCCAGCTGTGGTGCTCCCTTTGCACTCCTTCAATACCACGCTACCTGCTCCACTCAGAAAACCAAGAGAGGGCTCAGAGTTTCAGACTAAGTTGATTCCTGATCGCACTTCCCAGATCTCAGTGGGATAACAGCAGAAATGCAATTTCCTGTGGTGTCTGCAAGAAGGGAGAGATCTTACCACCTGACTTGGAAAGTACCTACCAGAAATTCTACACTTTGACATTCCAGAAAACCCCACAGTGGCACAATGTGCTCTGGACCATTTCAAAACAGCAGTTGCTCATGTCAAGGATTGAAGAAATTAAAGGTCAGCTCCAATGAAAAGTGAGTCTATTCTCACTAGGCATGAATTTGCCCCTACACATATATTCTGGAGCAGAAATCATTGGTCTTATTTTTCCCACATTTGTGGCTAAGAACTCAAGTTCAAAAGTCTGCTGAGGTACCAATAAAGTAAGGATTTGTCAAAACAAACAGGGAAGCAACAATACTCATGGAATTAGAGGCAGAGTAAGTAACACATTTGATGACTCCACACCAAAGGTCACATTTGTTTGTTGTTTGCCCTTATTCAAATCCAGTCGTATTTCAACCACTGGATCTCTCCCAAAATATTATCTTCAAACAGTGTTGCAATTTTCTACCTCAAAATGAATTATTCATAGCCCCCCTTCAGGAAAATAATCATGTGCCCAGGTTTAAGCATGAGTGGGACTATTTAGATGCTTAAAAGTAGGCAAGTGCCTAAGTATTTTTTCTGAACTGGAGATTAAATTTGCAGACTGTGTGGCTAACATTTGTGAACAGGAGGTGGGCTCAAATAATATATTGGCATTTGATCCTCCCAGTTGGGAACAGGAGAAATTGCTCCAGGTCACAGAACAACAAAGACCAATAAATGCATTTGTGGGTTGATCCAGCTCCTACTCAATTCAAAGGGAAAAACTCCCTGTGGTGGGATGTACTCCCCACTCCCACTCTGAAAAAGTTGAATTAGGCCAAGTGGGTCCAATCAGCAAATTCAGCCACAAACCAGAGATTTAGGCTGTGTGGAGGATGCTAATTAGAAGGAAACTAATCAATTATGATACAGGTGCAGCTGGCAACAATGGAGGTTGCAGGAAGAATGTTTGTAGTCCCTCTTCCAGAGGTAGTGTGATGGGGCACTCGCGCCCCGCACTGAGAGCGCGCCGGGAGGCGCCGGGTGGTGTGACGGGGCACTCGCGCCCCGCACTGAGAGCGCGCCGGGAGGCGCCGGGCGGTGTGACGGGGCACTCGCGCCCCGCACTGAGAGCACGCCGGGAGGCGCCGGGCAGCCACACCAGGGGGCGGGGAACACGGCCCAGCCCGCCGCGGCGGGCTGCAGTAACACGCCGGCAGCCGGCGCAGGGGGCGTCGGGAGGCAGCTGGCGCCGGCCGGCAGGGCCCAAGAGGGAGGGGCCGGCGAGGCGCAGGGGGATGATGTCACGGGGGAAGGGTGGCTGGGAGGCGTCGCAGGGGAAGTGACGCGGAGGGGGAACGGAGCCGGCGGGGGATTTAAACCCGGGGTCGGCACGGTGCAGGGAAGCGCGGCGGACGGAGCTGGAGGAGGGGAGAAGGAAGGAGAGGTGAGGCAAGCGGGGTCAAGGGAGACGGGCCGGGAGGCCTGGTGGAGTAGGAAGCGGCCCAGGGCGGGGTCGTGGAGCCCGTGAGCGGGTGTGTTTTGGGGCGTTCCCCCATCCGCGAGGGAGGGACCACGGGTCCCTGCCTTTAGGGCCCTGGGCCGGGGTTCGGAGAGGGGGCGGGCCCAAACCCCCCTACTCCGCCAGCAGGCCGATCTGGCTCGGGGGTAACGCGAATGTGCGTAACAAAAGGGCCACCGGCCTTAATGGTGACTGCTCAGTCTGAACTCTCTGTACCACAATTAGCTCGTAGTGGACTCTGAGGGTCGAACCTGTTTACAGGTAGGAAGAGTTTTCTTAGTAAGCCTAAAGAGAGCTGACAGACTAGGAAGGCTAATGAAAAACAAGCTTAAAAAAGCATGGTAGAAAGTAGTACAAGCAAGAGAGCAGTAGGGTTGGTGAAGTCAGAGACATTAACTCCTTGCTGGACTAGAACCCAAATTAGAAATTGGACCTAAATTCCCTTACTATCTAGTGCAGAGTACTACCTAGGCAGAACAGCAGGTGTGAGGACTGCTTGCTTTTCCTTTTACAGGGGAACAGCATTATATAACCTGGCTGGAGGACCTAGTCCAGCGGTTGCCAACCTTTTCCAGATGGGGACCCATTTTGACAATTCAGGAAGACTTGGTGACCAAGGCAATTCAAAAAAAGGGGGGGTGCCTTGACACACCCATTGACTCTTATGGGGTAGGATCAAGCCTTGGGGTATTGTAGATGGCATGAGATATTATGCTTATTAGCATAGTATTAGCACATTTTCTCTCATGCCTATGGGCAGAGTTCTTGCACTGCATTCATCAAATTAAATGAATAAGATGGCAAGTGTCCTCCTGACAGACACAACTACTCACTTAGGCAACGTCTACACAGGTGCGTTTTCACGCAAAAACTCTTTTGCGGAAGAGTTCTTCTGCAAAAACTCTTCCAGAAGGGAGCGTCTACACTGACATGTGCTTTTGCGCAAGAGATGTGCTTTTGTGCAAGAGCATCCATGCCAGTGTAGATGCTCTCTTGCACAAGAAAGCTCTGATGGCCATTTTAATCATAGGGCTTTCTTATGCAAGCAATTCATGTTGCCTGTCTACACTGGCCTCTTCTGAAAGAGCTCTTGCACAAGAGGGCTTATTCCTGAGCGGGAGCGTCAGAGTTCTGGCACAAGAAGCCCTGATTTTATACATTAGAACATCATTTTACTTGCGCAAGAACACACAACCAGTGTAGATAGGCAGCAAGTTTTTGTGCAAGAGTGGCCACTTTTGCACAAGATCATGACAGTGTAGACACAGCCATGGGGTATGTCTACAGTGTGGCGCTATTTTGGGATACTTCCAGCATCCCAAAATAGCTATTCCACATCTTTGAAACAAGCCCATTATTTTGAAATATAATGGGCCTGCTATTCCAATGTCCATGTAAATCTCGTTCCACAAAGATTAAGGGATGTTTCGGAATAGTGGTTTATTTTGAAATTTGGCGCTGTCTAGACAGTGCCAAATTTCAAAATAAACTATTCTGAAATTAACTCAAAGCTCAAATTGCGTAGCTTATTCCAAGCTAATGATGCAGTGTAGACGCACCCTTACATGCATAAAATAATTGCATGCAAATTGGACAGGAGAAACTTGTGTGTGAATCAGCAAAGAGACGAATCCTTATGAAATAAATAGTGCTTTCCCATGCTAACTGCACAGTCAATGTGGCACTGAGCCTATGTTCTGTCTATGAATCAAGGAATGAAAAAGAAAAGTTAAAAGATCACAGAGAGCTCCCAGCAGTGTGACTGTTTATGTGCAACAAAAAGACTAAATAAATACAAAGAGATGGGTAGAAAAGAGTTCTACCAGCAGTTATCAATATGCTTTTTATACAAATAGCCTCTCATGGAGCTTTAGCTCCACTTACTGGTTGAAAATTAAAATCCTGCAAACACTCAAAGGGCAGTCCTCAGGTACCTTTAACAGTTGGTTAACTGGCTTGATTCTGATCTCACAATCCACTGGAGATACACAGGTGTAGACCAGGGTAAGAGAGATCAGAGGGCCATATTCAGCAGTCTGAATATAGCATTATGCCCAGTTAGGGTACATCTACACTGCAATGCTATTTCGGGATACCGGAGTATCCTTGAAATAGCAATCCTGCATTTTCACAGCAAGGCCATTATTTCAGGCTTGCTATTCTGATGTCCCTGTAAACCTCATTCTACGAAGAGTAAGGGATGTTTCAGAATAGCACTTTATTTCAAAATTTGGTGATGTGTAGACAGCACCAAATGACAAAATGAGCTATTTTGAAACAGAATCAAAATAAGATACGCAATTTGCATAGCTCAAATTGCGTATCTTATTTCAAGTTATGGTGCAGTGTAGACCCACCCTTACTGAGCATAGTGAGGAGCATTCATCCTACCAAGCAGGAATCTGTAATCTGGATGACTCTGCACTCAAGTAAGCACCACCGCAGAGCAAATCCACATGTGCCATGCTACATTTGGTACATAAGACGTGTCTGGGGATACGGTAGGGGTGCGGCAAGGCAGGGTGTATGATTCAGCGGTACAGCAAGCATGCATATGGACTCAAAGTGGAATTTTCTAATTTCTAATCCATCCAGAAATACTCAGCTCACATACCTATGAAAACTAGAGGCCCCAGTCAGAAAATGAAATGTCAGCTTAGGCCACAGCTGCCTACCCCTAGATAAGCCAGGTACCATGGCTGACTGCAGGTCTGCAGTGGTAATAAATGATGTTGGTCTGCCATTCAAATACGGACTAGATAGCCTGATCTTGCACCATGCATCAGCCATATCCCATTATGATAGAGAACATAGGAAAGCATGGGCACACACAAGAGTATGGCCCAAGTGGCTTGAGAGACGCTTGCCCACAGACATCGAACAAGTCCCCAGGGAGCAGTTAGAAGGGTGAGAATACACAAACAGGAGAGGTTTCCCAGTGTTCTGTGCTAGCAATACTGCACTATCCCAGTTACATGGCTCTGTACATTGATGTGCAGAAACACAAAAATGCCTCACCAGAGCCAGAAGACACGATGTGGTGAGCTCAACAATGTTTCCCCTAATCTTCTCATTCCATGTACAGAATAAATGTTATGTGCACTAAGGCATGTGTGAATGTGCACCACCCGGAGAAACACAAACCTAGCTGTGGGCACTCTGCTAATTAGCTGAGCAGCTTTGGAATCTCTCCTGAGTGGCTGCACAAGCTTGCAGGGAACACTGGAGCGCACCATCCCACACAGGACAAGGATGTGACATAGCAAGCAGACCTCATGTCTCCCATAATATTGGACAGCCTTGAGAAACCTGCCTAATGGAAATAGGGTGCTCAGCTGACCCATTGCTTGGTGGTGGGTGCATTTGCTCTCTCTCGCTCCCTGTGCCCATCAGTGGCATGCAAGGGGACAAGAGCAATGTATAGATGTCGAAGTGGAGGGAGGGACTGTCTGGTTCCCCTACCCGTTCGCCTGCATGACTAACACACCATAACCAGCTGTATAACCATGAATTCACCTGCATCCTTGTAGGGGTGCTGGAATTATGTGTATAATGGGGGTGCTGAGAGCCATTGAACCAAACTGTAAATCCTATGTATAATGGATGCCAATTCAAGCCAGAAGATGTGGCAGCACCCCTTGTTCCAGCACCTATGGTCCTTCCCATTAAAGTGACCATCCTGCTATGACACTGTGTTGTGGCCTGCACAGAGAACATATGGCCTACTGGGTAAGGCATGCATATATGCTATAGTGCACACACATACACATGAGATTGCTTTCTGCCTCAGGAGGGAGCCAAGGGCAGACTCAACCTGCTGGACTGAAGTAATAGGCATTACAATGCCTCCACGCTACTAAAAAGGGAACAGTTATGACAGGCTCACATATTCTGACCTACCTTGAACCCATTTTTCTAGTGTAGAAAAGCCCAAATGTGCAAGGCATAATAATGCAATTGTGGGAGATTTCCTTAGGAAGGAAGCTTCACAGATTAATTGTAGATTTCAGTAACTGCTTACTTAGCATACCCTATGTATTTTCATCTTACTCTTGCAGCTTGTCTCATTAGACATTGAACCAAAAGGCCTTGTGCAAGGCATTTTATACATCTTAGTAGATGACAATAATCACTTTCTTACATGCAGACTCTCAGGAGTAGGCCCTTTTCAGGAGGGAGAATTTCTTTCTTCTTTGCAGAGGAAATGTGACATGCACACGTTTTAGGAAGCTGGAAGGAGTGCATCTTCGCCTCTGCCCAGCCCTCACACCTGAAAGAGACAGTTTTCCACTTTACTGCTTGATTCTAAAAGTGGATTTAGTCCTGATGGAACATGCTGGATTGCATAAAGGCAACAGAGCCTGGCGGCCTCTAGCCACAGAACAAGGATTACATGGTATAGGTGCTGGAACTAGGATTGCAGAAGTTGCTGCCACATCCCTGACTTGATGCAGTTTCCATCATATATAAAGTTTACAGTTAGTCCACTATACACTCTCTTCCATCATCCCAGTGCAAGCTTCTTACCCATAATGCCCCCTGCCAACATAAATCAGCATTCACCTGGAAAAAATAAAAGAATTGAATCTCTGGTAAGGCTGATGACAGAATTGCTGGAGCCAGGGTATGGTAAGATTGGTCAGCTCCAAGCCCCTAGAAGGGTAGGGGCTGAGGACTAGCCTATCTCTGCCAGGCATTCAGCACTGCCCAGCTGAACTGCCTAGGGCTCCAGCTACTGCTGCTGTAGCAGCAATGGCACTTGGGAGTTCCAGGCCCTTTTAAAGTAGAGTTACCGAATATTTGATTGAGGTTCAAAATATTGATTCCTCTGTCATTTTAAATTTCCTTTACTGTTGTTTATTGTTCTGTCTTTAATTTGGAGACTGTCTTTCCAAATTTGTAAAGAAGCAAATTGCACTTTAAAACAATGGATGCAAAGAAGAACCATCCAGTCTTCTGTTTCTATGATTGTGATAATCATGCATTTGCTATGATTATACTTACAAATTAGCTGTCTGATTGGTTGTTTACACGTACAGATACCTGATATTCACATGCAATTACAGTCATTGCACACACGGATGTAAATGAGTGAAACTTCATTGGAGTAAGTGGAGAGGCATCCATTTGCACCAGCAGAGAATTTGACCCACATTTTGTGTGACTTAATTTATTTTTCCAATCAGAATATTCTTTTGTCCACCCTATTAAAAGGCTTGTGTCAGAGAGAAGGGGGAGAAGAATGAGATCAGTGCTCACAGATTTGCAGAAATTAGAATTTAAGTATTATATGTATTTTATTTATTTATTCGTTTGTCTTACTGTAATACCATGAGCCCTACTCATGGACCAGGACTCCAGTGTGCTAGAAATAGTTCAAGCAGAAGAAAGAAGATCCTTAGCACGAGGAACAGATATTTTTGGTCCTCATCTCTACACTATATACCCCAACTCTCAGGGAACAATGGAATCCCTCACTGACGAGTGTAAATGAGAAGCAAACTTATCTCTTTGAAGGGGAACTAATTTGAGGAATGTAAAATTTAATGCAAAATGCAGACTAATCACTAAGAATGAATTTCATCCCCAGGCAAATTTCCATTCTCAGGCCTATATGCCTCGTAAGTCCCACTAAATCTTTTTTTATTATTATTATTTGAAATGATTTCTGTGCTGTGTCTGTGTGTGCATGTATCAGAGAGAGCAAGAGAGAGAGAGAGAGCAACCCTTTTGGAGGGGATACACATCTTCAAATAAAAACTTCTACAATTACAGGAGGGCCAATTAGAGACCATCTAACTTAAATATCCTGCTTTGTCATTAAAATGTCTAGTAGTACATCCTAATAAGATGGAGATTTTGCTGATTATGAGGGAATCTCACACTTTCATGGTTTCACATGTAGGGTGCAATTTGTTCCCTATGTACGGTGTCATTTTAAGGCTTAAATACCACTGAAAGCCCACTGGAATTTTCATAATGAAGCTTCACAGATGCATAGGTTTTATGCTGATCCCTTCCAATGGGGCAAATTCACTTAGAAAAACTAAACTCCACCATATCTGCTTCTCCATGGTGTGAAGGGGGAACCTTTTAAAAATGAAGAATGTTTCTTGTTTGCCCAGAAACATTCAGCTATTTAATGTAAACCCTCAGGAAGGAAATGCAATAATCTACAAAATTATCACTGAGTTGCTGTATTACCTAAAGTATACAGAAGAAAAAAATTGCTTCCCCTGCTGTGAGACACAATCATTAACTCCTGATCTTTAGAGCAGCCAAGTCCTTCAAGGGATACTTATGTGAGATGCTATGCTTTAATATTGACTTTCAAATGAAATGGCTCTGGACAGAGTGCAAAAGGAAAGCACTTCTTACTTCATTAAACATGAAAGCTTCAGAGTGCCACATAAGTGGGTTTGGGGTGTTGGTGGTGGTTTTTTTGGTTTTTGGTTTTTGAGAGGAAGAGAAGTGTGGAGTTGTTTGTTTCAAACTACATAATTAAAGATACAGAGCACAGTGGTTACAAGAAGTTATCCATCACTTTCTGTGGGAGTTATCTTCAAATGTTTGGAGTGTGTAATGCCATTATTAATATGTATGATTTCTCATTTTCCCTGTTCCACATCTTTACAGACTACTCATACCCTTACGGAGATGGATACTTCTGAGATTAATATAAAATTCCACTTACAATGGGACAAATAAATCAAAAGAATTTTAGATGGAAGACCAATGGAATCCCTGGCTATGTCTACATTGGCAAGATTTTGTGCAAATACTTTTAATGCAAGAGGTTTTGCGTTAAAATATTTGCACAAGAGAGCGTCTACACTGGCATGTGCTTTTGCGCAAGAGATGTGCTTTTGCACAAAAGCATCCATGCCAGTATAGACGCTTTCTTGTGCAAGAAAGCTCTGATGGCCATTTTAGCCATCAGGCTTTCTTGTGCAAGAAATTCATGTTGCCTGTCTACACTGGCCTCTTGCGCAAGAACAGTTGTGCAAGAGGGCTTATTCCTGAGCGGGAGCATCATAGTTCTTGCGCAAGAAGCACTGATTTCACACATTAGAACATCAGTGTTCTTGCGCAAGAACTCCCTGCCAGTGTAGACAGGCAGTATGCTTGGGTACGGCTACACTACAGCGCTAATTCAAACTAACTTAGTTCGAATTAGCGTTTTGCTAATTCGAACTAGCATGTCCACATTGAGTGGACCCTGAACAGGGGTTAAGGATGGCCGGAAGCAGTGCCGGCAGGGCATCAGAGGAGGACTTAGAGCGTGGAGATGCTGTCTCAGGCTAGCCGAGGGCTGCGCTTAAAGGGTCCCGACCCCCACCCCGGACAGACAGTTCTCAGGGGTGCCCCGCTTGCAAAGCAGTCCTGGCTTGGATTGCCCAGAGTACCCACACTGGGCACATCACACCACTCGGCCATCAGCCCGGCTGCACTTGCCTCAGGCTGCCATCTGGGGAGGGGGCAATCGGGGGGCTGCAGGAGAGCTTCCACCCACAGAAGCCCACAGAGCCAGCCCAGTCCTCCCCATCGGGGGCTCGTACCCCATTCCTCCCTCACCTCCTTCCACTTACCCTTCCCTAGCCCCCCTTCTTATTGATGTACAAAATAAAGATAACGTTTCTTCCAACATTGACTCTGTCTTTATTGAACAAAACTTGGGGAGACTGGGAAAAGGAGGTGGGAGAGGGGAAGAGAAAGGCTGGGAGAGGGGAGGGCAACTAACATGATCAGGGGTTGGGAACAGGTCCCAGATGAAGAAAGGCTACAGAGACTGGGACTGTTCAGCTTAGAAAAGAGGAGATGGAGCGGGGACAGGATAGAGGTCTCTAAAAGCAGGGGTTGCATGGAGAGGGTGCATTCAGAAATGTTCTTCATGAGTTCCCATAAAGAAGGACTAGAGGACACCAAAGGAAAGGAATGGGTAGCAGGCTTGAAACTAGTAAGAGAAAGTTCTTCTTCACAAAGCAAATAGTTAACCTGTGGAACTCCTTGCTGCAGGAGGCTGTGAAGGCTACAACTAGAACAGAGTTTAAAGGGAAATGAGATCAAGTCATGGAGGTTGGGTCTATGGAGTAGTCTTAGCCAGGGGGTAGGAGTGGTGTCCCTGCCCAAAGTTTGTGGAAGGCTGGAGAGGGATGGCACGAGACAAATGGCTTGGTCATTGTCTTCGGTCCATCCCCTCCAGGGTCCCTAGGGTTGGCCGCTGTCGGCAGACAGGCTACTGGGCTAGATGGACCTTTGGTCTGACCCAGGACGGCCATTGTAAGCTCAGGGCTCAGGGTCGGGGGTCTCACTGGACCCCCTTGATTTTCATGCACACCTGCTCCTGGGTGGCCAGGCTGGCAGCTCTCCTGCCCTAGACGGCCACTTTCCTGTGCCTAGTGCGGAGATCGTGGACAAGGTCCACGATGTCCGCACTAGCCCAGGAAGGTGCCCGCCTCTTGCGGTCCAGGGCAAGCTCCCGGGAGCCACCAGCCTGGTCCTGGGAAGAGGGGGTGGGCTGGGGGACATCGGGTGGGTGGCTCTGTGCCGTGCCAGGTGCAGGGTCTGCTGGCTGGGTGCTGGCAGGCTTGCACCTGGCACGGGCACCGTAGCCAGCCCGTGCCCCTTTAAGGGGTCCGGGGCCGGGAGGGGGGCATAGAGTTTCCCTGGTGTTGGCCAGAGTGGCCACCAGGGAAACCTGGGGAGGGCTAGCCTCCCACTAGTTCGAATTAAGGGGCTACACACCCCTTAATTCGAACTAGTAAGTTCGAACTAGGCTTAATCCTCGTAAAATGAGGTTTTCCTAGTTCGAACTAAGCGCTCCGCTAGTTCGATTCAAATTCGAACTAGCGGAGCGCTAGTGTAGCGGCTATGAATGTTAGTTCGAACTAACGTCCGTTAGTTCGAACTAACATTGTAGTGTAGACATACCCTTTTTGCACAAAAGCAAGTGCTTTTGCGCTAAATAATGCCAATGTAGACACAGCCCCTGGGTCCATTGCTTTGGTGATTGCAATTATCAAGTCAGTATTTGGCAACAGATAGACTGTGTCTAGATTGGCAAGTTTTTCCGGAAAATCAGCAGCTTTTCCAGAAAAACTTGCCAGCTGTCTACACTTACCACTTGAATTTCCGGAAAAGCACTGACGATCTCATGTAAGATCGTCAGTGCTTTTCCGGAAATACCATGCTGCTCCCATTTGGGCAAAAGTCTTTTTCCAAAAGACTTTTGTGCAAAAGGGCCAGTGTAGACAGCACAGTACTGTTTTCCTCAAAAAAACCCAGATCGCGAAAATGGCGATCAGGGCTTTTTTGTGGAAAAGGGCATCTAGATTGACCACGGACGCTTTTCTGCAAAAAGTGCTTTCCGTTAAAGTTTTCCGTTAAAAGCATTTTTGGAAAATCATGCCAGTGTAGTTGTAGCCATAGTGTTTTAAGTCTAGGGAGAAACTGGTGTTTCAAAATATTATTCTTAACTGTTGGAAATTGCTGACTATTTATTGGCCATCACTGTGCCCCTGAACAACTGAGAGTTGCCATCTTGGCTGTCACTTATTAATGAAGTGACTTTCCAGGAGTTAAGCAGCAATGCTGGAAATGAAGTTAAGGCTCTAAAAACTAAAAACTCAACATTTGCACAGCTAAAGGTTTTTATAATCAACAGATCCATTCTACCATTTAGAAAGCAGCACTCTGGAGCATGATATGAACATTAGAAATGTCTTTGTTTCAATGTGCCTGAGGAAAAGTCTGATAACAGGAAAGGGAATATCAGACATAAAATATCTAGAGCCCCAACCAATCTCTACTCTCTAGGCAGAAGGAGAAATTTTTTCAAAAGAATTCTCAGGAAGTAATGTTAGAGTGGTGCTTTGACAAGTGGCACCTATCAAAAGGGCATGAGAATTCCCAATGCCCCATTTTACCCAGTAGGCACTGTTTTCCAGAGCAGGAAATCAAATGCAAGGATCCTGAAAGGGCAGGCCTTATGGGAAGCATCAGCTGGGAGTCACCACGGACACCAACGGGTCTCCAAATCAAGCTATTATTCTTTTGTTTTGCCACTGAAAACTATTTCTGCCCCGGGCAACAAAACATTTAGGGCACGTCTACACAGCAAGGCTAAACTCAAAATAAGCTACACAACCTGAGCTACACTAATTTCATAGCTTAAATCAAGATAGCTTATTTTGAATTTGGACACATCTACACAGCACCTATTTTGGAATAGAGCACCCTTCCTCTGACTTCCCTTACTCCTCGTACAATGAGGTTTACAGAAGTCGGAGAAAGAAGCCTGTTATTTTGAATTTATTTTGACATAACAGGCTTGCTGTGTAGACGTGCAATACATTATTTTAGAATAATGTCCATGTGGAAAGTAAAATGGAAGGTTTGAGAATGTGGCCAGCCCCAGAGAGGTGCAGAAACAGGCAGCCTTGTATTTAATATTTTTAACTTTTATTAAAATGCTTTTAACTATAACTTTTTATTTATCAACATTTTACATGCGTGGGCGCCAGATAATTATTAACAGTAACAACAAACAAACTGCAATACAATAGAGGAAAATGCCCTGGGGTTTCTCTAAGTAATTATCAATAACAGCCCAGGGATTTTTATCAGTTATATTTACATTAATTTCACTCATGAGGTTTAACATCTATTTAAACTCCTAACCATACTATTTAACAAACTTCTAACTAACTTACTCTTAACACTATTATTTATCAAACCTTTAACTAACTTTACACAGCAATACTCACATTTATTAGACATACAAGAGACAACAGAGACAACAGCATATTCGTTATTCGTTACGCTCTGCAAAAGATTCGGTAGATTCAGTGAGAGGGAGGGGGTCCTCGGGTGATCAGCCCTCAGAACCTGGCTCATGTTCTGCCTTCCAAGTGTTCAGGAACCCACAACTGCATGCAGGAGGGGAAGCTGTTTTATAGAGAGAGCAAGAGCTTTCCCACGCCTAGTTGTGATAGGCTTGACAGATTCAGTCTGCCTAGTGTCAGGCTGAGGGGGAAGGGGAGGGGGTGAGATGGCCCTTGAGTGGCGCGAACTTTGTATGACCCTTACCTGCCTGGTGTCTTACTCCTGGTTTTTACTGATTTTAAGTCACATAGTGCAGGATTTTTGGTTTGAGGGGAAGGTAAACTTGGGCTAGGAAGGCTATGCGCATGAGGCCTGGCCAGAAAAGAGCCTGTTTTCACAGTCCATTATTCCAAAATTCTGCTGCTGTGTAGATGTACCCTTGGAGCTACAGTCCTGACTTCTTGCTTTCCTTAGTCTCCCTGTTCAACCTTACTCCCCATCCCATTCCTCAGAGTTGAGAGTAGAACCTAGGAGTCCAGACTCCTTACAAATCTTACAAATCAGTCCTGTGCTGTAACCATTAGATAAAAATCCTCTCTCGCTTTTTATGCGAAGAAGGAAGAAACAATATTAGATTTTATTTCAAAATCCTCTTAATGAGGACTACTTCAAAGCACCACAGTTTATGAAACCAGAATGGGGATGCCTGGGTTACTTCCACTAACAGGGATGTGCATAAATGCCCCATTCTGCACAAGGACATTTCCCTAGGCCAATATGTCTTTAGGGATTTCTGCACACCACACTTATGAAGTAGCCTCATGCCAAAGAGGAGAGAGAGTGCATGGTGGGGACTTGATTGCAGCCTTGGCCACAAGATTGAATAATTTTTTAAATATCTCATTGTCTCCAGAAAGTATCTCTCTCCAGCATCTGTTTAAAATGGAAACAGTTGAACTAATGGGAATATTAGATATGCTTAGATGAGCCTGGGTCAAGCTAAAGACTCATGTAGTTCAGCAGCTAGAGTCAAGGAGGGGTGCACCTATCGATGTTTCTCTCCTAATAATATTATTACACACACCTTAGCCTGGAGACCTGCCTCACACTGTAGCCATACAGCAGAGTCTCAAGCAATTTGGGTACTGCCTGCACATGGAGGATTCTCTTCTTTATTAGTTCTTAACCATGAGTGTTTGAAGGGCCACGGGAGGGAGGGGCAGAGGGGACAGCTGCTGCGTAGCTCTGTGATTTAAAAGGGCTTGAGGCTCTGAGCCACTGCTACCTTGACAGAAGCAGTGTTCAGTGCCCTGGGCCTTTTAAATCTCTGCAAGAGTCCCCGGCGGCTCTGGATGGCTGGCTGCGGAAGGGTAGCCCACAGCCCTGCCCCTTGTACCCAAGACCATGCTCATTTCAGGGCCAGGTAGCCAACTCCCCCCATGGCCTGGTGAAGTCTCTCATCAGCCCTGAGTGTTTGTGTAGCTATTGCTACTGCAGGCTGAGATCTGAAGCCGAAGGCTTACTTGTTCATATTCACTCCTATGCAGACAGGCAGCATAAAGGCTAGGCACCAATTAAGTCACATTTAAGATTTCAGGTACTTCAAGCTGTCCACAATGGCACTTCTGCAGGTGGAATTTATGTCAGTTGGGGGTATGACTGACAAAAGTTTTGCCAACAGAAGTGCTAGTGTAGGCAAAGCCTTAATGTTCCCTACTGCTTCCTGTCAGCCCTTTGAACTGCTCAGCATAATAAACTGGCTGACAATTTATTCAATTTGAAATAATTGTAAATATATAACTGTAGTTTGGATATTTCCATTTTTAACCCTTTAACTCTGACAATGTGTTCATTATTCAGGCCTTTTCCTAGTTATACCTTCATACCTCAGCTGAACATGACAACAAAGGGCCCATACAAGCACCTGATATTTCAGCACCGACAGATCTAGGAAAACTGCTCTTAATCTATCTAGTCGATTGGGAATCAGGATTTGTAGGTTCAATTCCCATTTCCACCAGTGACTCAGTGTGTGATCTCAGGCAAATCATGGGTAAGTTACCTGCAAACTAGATACTACTTTTCATTTCCATGTGGGTAGTTCCTCATTGGGTTCCCTCACAGTCAGTCTTCACTGCCTGCCATAAGGCTCAGTTTGATCTTGTATGTATAAGATATGCTATGTGCAACTTCCAAATGAGACAATTTACCACATATCTTACTGGCCCAACCAAGCAAGGCTTCATTTTAGTCCACATGGCATAATTTCTGTCTGAGGGTGAAAGGATCCCAAGTTTCAACTGTGGTAATATGCAAGAGTCACAGATATGATGGGGATGTTCCAGATTGGTTGAGAGACACTGTTACGGATTCCCCAAGGGGTTCGCGTCTGCACCCCGATTTCTCCCTTTTGTGCTCAGTACTATTTACATATTCTATTTGATTCTGCAGTTCACGGTTCACTCCAAGTGTAGATCCGCCCTCACAAGGTCGATATCCAATCTCGGGCGGCAGGGGAAGGGGGTTCAGACCCGCCCTCACTCCGAACTCCGACCCAGGGCCCTAAGGTAGGGACCCATGTCCCTACCCAGCAGAGGGGGTTGTAACCCCTAAACTCCCCCGCTCACAGGTTCCGCGCCCCTGCCCTGAGTCCCTTCTTCCCCCAACGTCACGTCCACAACGACCAGGGGGCCCCAGGTTAAAGCTCACACAGGGTGTCCCCATAGTACCTGCTCCTGTTCCCGTCTTCTCTGGTCTCCGGACACCCGCGTTTTTTCCCCACGTCTTCTCCCCCCTTCTGACTTCCGGAGTCCCTTTTTAAATTCCCCTCCTTGCCCTTTGTGATGACATCCCCAATGACATCATCCCCAGGCATCCCCTCCCTGCTCCTTGGGATGACGTCCCTAATGACGTCATCCACACGTGTTCCTTCCTGGCTCTTGTGGATGACGTCTCCTATGATGTCATCCCCCCACGTCCCCGGAAGTTGACAGACTGTCTCTCCTATTCTGCCACTCACTTGGACCTCCGCTGATCCCCGAACAGGGTACTCCGTGGCTGGTCGTCTATGCCCCGCAAACCCCCCACCTTCCCTCTTCGGCGTTCGGGAGGGGCTTATAGTGCGGGGCGGAGACACACCGTCACAGACACAAGTGACAGAAATAGAGGTGTTGCCAGGCAAGAGACTCTGGTTTAGTAACGGAAAATAATCCTGCTGGTTGCTCACTCATCTAATCTGTAGACTGTAGTCTAATGTTCAAGGGTTGCTGAATGTAGCAGGAAAAGCATTCTTATTTCTCAAACTTATGCTCAATTTATTTGGCAAGCCAAGAAAAGTATTGAAGTTTGCAAGAACAAATATGCACCTATTGCATGATGCAATTCACAGCTCTTTCTTCTATTGCCTTTGTCTAGCACAAACGTTCTGAAAGAATTCATTTCCCTTAAAGACAATGAAGTAACAGGAAGTATTTATAGGTTTTCTTTGAAGGTGAAATTGAAAACAGAGTGGATTTGGCTCCCACCTGAAGTAAAGTTCATCAGGAGGAAAGAAAATGTCTGGTTCACTAAATGTCATGGTATTCTGGCCTGTAGAGAAAATCACTTCTTGGCTTCCCAGGACACAAAAAAACAGAGAGAAAGAGATGGCAGAGAGTGAAGAACGAATAAAAGAGATTAACCAGAACAAGAAAGTTAAATTCATGAGCCCTCTCAGCAGACTGCCACATAACATCTCATTACTGAAATGGATCAGTTGATGTAATGCTGTAACATTAATGACTGGAAAAGAGAAGCACAGAAGCCATTTCACTATCTGTGACTATGTCAGTAAATCAAATCTTTATGCTGTGTCTTGTCAGGTTTTTGGTTTTTTTTAGATGGACACAAAGCAGAGGCAGGTTGTTCCTGAAGAACCAATAGGAAGCAAGCACACTACTTCTTTAAGAGGCACTATTCACAGTATAAATATTCTTGGGATTTTACCTTGTGCTGCTTAACATGCTGGTGGCAATGGGTGGGTAAGGAGGCAATCTCTTGTGACAAGCACATTAAGAGCCCCCTTGTCTTCAGCTTCATGCTCAGCAGGTAAAATCACAGATTATATGGGCTCACTGTCAAAATGAGAGATTTGCCTTGGTCAGCATGGAACCCGCACTTGATATAAAAAAATCTCTCTTCTCATGATTCCTAATTCAGTGCAGTCCCTCGGTTTCCCATTTTATTCCATATTATCCTTACTGCTGTTGTCATCATATAATGTCCTACCACTTATGAGCCAGAGTGACAGCCAATCTTCTACAATTGCAAGCTAGCCTGCAACTGTCCAGAAGCAGAAAGACTCAGGCTTCTTTCTTTAGCCACACTCCTTGGGCACAAGGTTATGCAAATATATTCATGTCAGTCTGCTAATATTATATATCATTTTGCTCCTTCTGCAGTAGTTAGCCCACAACTGTGGTTCTCTGAGCTGTGGATGTCTCTGATGACACTAACAAGGCAATAAACCAAGTGGAACTACCTTTGCTTCTGATGCATTAGAAACACTGCAGTGTGATCATCTGATTTCACACCTTTTCTACAGTGCTCTAATTCCCCTGACTGGAATGGAGATTTTCCTTATATACTGTGGTAGAGGTGAAAGAAGAATGTGTCAGGGATGTCTCTAGGTGTGCCGGAGGGGAGAAAAACAGAGGGTTTTCCAAATGGAGATGCATAAAACTGCTGCAAAGTAATTTCTGGTGTTTATGCACACACACATACATACATGCACACAAAAAGGACTGGGGGCACAGACCTCCTATAGGACTTTTCTTTCACCAAATTGAAAAATGGTGCTAAGTGCACTAACCATTTCATTGATGATTAACATACCCAGTTTGCAACAGCATCAGCAAAAGCAGCTGTACTGGTGTCCCATGTACCTGCTGTTTCCCCTTTGAAGCACCTAGAATGGTGGTACATTGAAGAATGCTGCTGCTTTCTGCCAGAACCTTGCCAGCAATTAAAGGGTTAATGCATCAGCCTCAGTACAGCTTGTCTTCAAGGGGAAAAATAACCAATTGAGGCCTAAAGATACTGTATTTCCTAATCACTTTGGCTAAGCTCCCCTGAGCTCTATTACAATTCTGCTGACTCTTTATATCACATTCCAGTATACCTGTATACATGCAAAGGGGACCCATGTGTCCTGCAAACAAGGGATATTTGCAGCTCCATAAGCATATTAGAGATGGCTGGGCTTTCAATGCTAGGCTTGTTCAAATACATTGTCCATTTTGTAATTGACTGTCAGCTTGATTTACAATGGCAGCTGTGATGGGTTTGGTGATTTCAATCCAAAAGACTCTTTGAAATAAGCAAGGAAAAGTCAATCCAGTGAGGCAACTCAGTTTGTTAATATCATCAAAGCACCAGGGAAGGGTTTAGGAGGGATATCAGCTCCACATAAAATAGACTCAGAACAGAAACAGTCCAGAAGGAGGTAGGTTATAAACAAACCACAATAGCAGTAGGAATTATGGAAGAGGAGGGAGTCAAAAAGAAAAAGATAGGAGTCTGTTCAGGAAGTAGATGCAGCAGTTTAAGAAACAAACTAATGTGCCAAATGTACTAAATGCCTGATCCAAAAACACTGAGAGTCTTTCATTTTGCGGTGAATGGATTTGGATAAGGCTCTTAATGCTGTGCTCTATATTTTATTTTAAAACACCCAAAGTTATGGATGACAAGTTAAAATTCATGAAGAACAGACAAAGGAAGGAAAGAAGCTGCTGAGGGAAGATCTATTCCACATTCCTTATGAGTACTGTAATATGGAATAGTTAGCTCCTTGCCCTTATTTTCAAGCCTCTGATTAAATTACCTTCTGCCCTCATCTCCCTTCTGAAGATGAATGGAGACAGTCCAGCTAAAACAAAAAACAAAGAATATAGTCCTGCAGCACCTTAGGGTATGCCTAGACTACACCTTTTTTTTCAGAAAAAGTTATGCAAAATGCTTTTTTTTTTTTCAGAAGAGGCTTTTCCAAAATTTGGTCTGTCTATACTGGGCCAAATTTTGGGAAAAAAACGTCTTTCAGAAGATCCCTTCTTCCTTGTAGAACAAGGAAGACAGGGCTTCTGAAAGAATGCATCTGCTCTTCTGTAAATAAAAGCAGAAGAGCAAAACGCGTTCCCTGGACGCAGCAGAGTTTTTTCAGGATATCTCTGGTATCTTAAAAAAAAAAAAAAAAAAAAAAAAAAAAAAAAAAAAAAAACAGTCTAGACCTACCCTTAGAGACTAATAAAAAATGTAGATGATATCATGAGCTTTCATGGGCACTGCCCATCTTTTCAGATGGAGTTTAAGGGGTCCAGGTTCCAATAAAAAGCAGAGAAAGAGAGGGGATAGGGCAGTTATACTAATCAGAAATAAGACCTGTCTTCCAAGAGGTGACTGACAATGGAAATTTTCTCCACATTGTTGCATAAATTGCAAGGTTTCGTCCCCTTGGAGGCTAGTCTGATTTACCCCAAGAAGAGAGTCACACTTTCAGGCTGGGTCCAACTCAAGTTTATTGGTTGCAACCACGGTACGGCTAAGGAACTCAATGTTCAAATCAGAGCCGACCCCCAACATCTCACAGGCAGGGGTTTTTATAGGGTTCACATCTTTCCTGGTTTAGGTGCCTTAACATGATAGGTTACTTCATTTTTGACGTTTAGCATTCCTATAGGTCAGGTTAATTTTCCAAACGAGGTTAAATACAGTGCCTACTTGCTGACTTTGCGGTTACAGCTGTATTACATTCATTCACTCTTGCTGAACAATGGGCAAGCCATACTTCCCTTTTCCCTTTCCTGCTTGAGCCGGTCACAAGTTTAAAGGATGTGGAATCTATCCATATCTCTACTTAACAGAAGACTGGTTTCACCTCCCCTCGTCTCCTTATTATAAGTTATTACCTGTGACAGGCCTTGACCTTTGTCATGTCTTACTCCTATACAAATAGCAAATATATCTAAGCATTAGCAATGTATGTATATTGTACGTGCCCCTCATAGGGGAATCAATGGCTCCGGGGGATTTGACTTCCCTTTTACACATCAACATTCTGTTGTATCCATGAATTTTAAATGACTTGGTCAATTATCTTTATTGGACTTAAGCTATCAGCCTTTATTAAAGCTAATGCTCCTGGGACTTCCCATGAACTAGAACCATTTCAATTTTTTATACAAGGAAACATTTGTGGAAACTTACGGTATTGTTATGGTCTAAAAATAGTAATAAAAATGAAAGGCACAGCTATGGAATTTGTCTTAGATTTTATACAAGTCTCCACTAGGAGTTATTTAGAAAGAGCCAATCAAATTCTTTATATGATACTGTCCCAGTGACTTCAGTAGGACTGCACATGGCCAAGGGATTTTCCCACTGGGACATGATTCCTGGATTGGGGCCTATGTCATTAGCCTTTTACCATCAGCCTCCTTTCCTTATTCCTCTATACCTAGCCAATTATTACAAATATCAGCTCTGGCTATTTCTGCAGACGTATGCAAAAAGTTTTTGTCTTGGGGTGCAAACTAGGGCAGAACTTTGATTTTGTATATTACATTGTACATTATAATGTATGCCATTACTCATTGTAGTGTAGAGTCTGGAACCTTTGGCTAATGCAGCAGAATGGCAGCATCTGTTGTGTATGCAGAGTGCTCGTGTTATTTTTAAGGCAATCTATTAATAAGAAGCTTGAAATGAAGTAACTCAGAAACAGAATTGGGTTAACTCCAAGTACTTTGCTACAAAACCTATTAGAACTGGATAGGTTGAACAATCAGTCACAGCAGCAGCAAGCAGCTGGTTGGTGCTAATACTGTATGCTTGCCAACTTACAAATCTATGACGAGTCCAAGAAAAGCAAGTGATGTGGCCTGTGTTTAAGAATTGAATACAAATCCTATCTGAAAAGCAAACAATATACCAGCAATCCTGTACAGTGGCTAACAGAGCTCCTAAACTTCTGTTCCAAAAACACTGAACTGAAGATTTCCCTCTTCACTAAACCTGCAGGAGGATTGAGACTGTACTCCATCCACTAAAGAGCAAGCACTTGAAACATACTTGATGATGAAAATATTATTGACAAAAAACAGTGAAAATTTTACAACTAACATTTTAACAAAAAATGCTGTTACATTTGACCAGCTCTCATCTTCCAGTTTGCATCAGCTTCAGATATGCTTTTCCTTTCTTCAGGGTTCTGCACAGTTCCATCCTGTCTAGATTTCCATTCATTTCCTCTCTTTTCCCTATCATACCCTTTGCTCTTAATTCCACTGAATTCTCCCTCATCTCCTTCTCTCATCCTCATCTTCATGCCTTCTTCCTTTTCTCTTTACACAACCTCCTGTCTTCAAGGCTTCATCCCAAAGCATCTGCAGACATACTGACTCCATTCCCACTCCACTGTTATTACAGGAGCAGCTCCATTAAGCAACCATTTTCTTGTCATTCCCTTCAGTGGATTCACTTCAGTAATTTAATTCTGGCTTTGAATACTATCACATACCTGCCAAAACCTAAGGGAACTTATTGAAATGCCTTTTTTCTGCCCTTCTTCCCCAACTAGGAAGGATGACCATATTAATAACAAAATATAATTAGATCCCAAAGTCCCAACAGGGGCTTGGATATAAAATTCCCTCCACTTACAATCTCCCAAGAGATGTGTTTATTTATTTTGTTCTCTGTGGCACATTTAGGATTGTTGGTTTAGGATTGTAGGATTCCCAAATGGGGGGAGGGTATACTGCTCCTGTGTGATGCTGTTGAGGTCAATCTGTTAGTAGATATCCTCCTACTGTCTCATCAGAGCCATTTAATGGGGCAAGGAATGCTGATGGGATATGCTGATCATGATTTGCAAAAAAACCCACAAGATATTCTTGAAAGTTCTTAAAGAGTCAATCTTGTCAGTTATACTTGATTCTAAGGAATGGTAGAAGGGAGAACAGCAAAATAGAGACAATGATTTCAGGAAGGCAGATTTTAGTAAATTCAGAGAATTGGTAGCTAAAGTCCAATGGGAAGCAAAACTAAGAGGAAAAACAACTAAAGAGAGCTGGTAGTTTTTCAAAGGGACATTATTAAGGACCCAAAAGCAAACTATTCCACTGCATGGAAAAGATAGAAAGTATGGTAAAAGATCACTATGGCTTAACCAGGAGATCTTATATGATCTAAAAATCAAAAAGGAGTCATGTAAAAAGTAGAAACTGGGTCAAATGACAAAGGTTGAATATAAGCAAACAATGCAAGTATGCAGGGGCAAGATTAAAAAGGTGAAGGCACAAAACAAGTTCGGTGCATCTAGACTGGCAAGATTTTGTGCAAAAGCGGCTTTGAATTTGCCGCTTGAATTTGCGCAAGAGCACTTACTTTGTAATGTACAAAATCAGTGCTTCTTGCGCAAATACTTTCACGCTCCCACTCAGGAAAAAGCCCTCTTGTGCAAGAGGGCCAGTGTAGACAGGGAAGAACAGTTTTGCGCAAAAAAGCCCCGATGGTGAAAATGCCGATCGTGGCTTTCTTGTGCAAAATCGCATCTAGACTGGCCACGGATGCTTTTGTGCAAAAGCATCCGTGCCAACCTAGACGCGCTTTTGCGGAAATACTTTTAACGGAAAAACTTTTCCGTTAAAAGTATTTCCGCAAAATCATGCCAGTCTACATGCAGCCGCTAAGTCTAGCTAGAGGCATAAGAGGTAACAAGAAAATGTTCTACAAGTATATTGGGAGCAAGAGGAAGACCAAGGACAAGGTAGACCCATTGCTCAGTAATGAGGGAGAAACAATAACAGGAAACTTGGAAATGGCAGAGGTGCTTAATGACTTAGTTTTAGTTTTTGTCAAGAAGATTGATGATGATGGGATGCCTAACATAATAAATAATAGTAGAAATGGGGTATGTTTAGAAGTTAAAATTAAAAAAGAACAAGTTAAAAATTACTTAGAAAAGTTAGATGTCTTCAGGTCAACAAGGCCTAATGAAATACATCCTAGAATACTCAAGGAGCTGATAGAGGAGGTATCTGAGCCTTTAATGATCATCTTTGAAAAGTCATGGAAGTCAGGAGAGCGTCCAGAAGACTGGAAAAGGGCAAATATAGTGCCCATCTATAAAAAGGGAAATAAAAACAACCCAGGAAACTACCGACTAGTCAGTTTAACTTCTGTGCCAGGGAAGATAATGGAGAAAGTAATTAAGAAATTAATCTCCAAACATCTAGAAGATATTAAGGTCATAGGTAACAGCCAGCATGGATCTGTAATGAACAAATCATGTCAAACCAATCTGATAGCTTTCTTTGATAGGATAACAGGTCTTGTGGATAAGGGAGAAGCTGTGGACATGATATACCTAGACTTTAGAAAAGCATTTGATTTGGTCTTGTGTGACCACCTTATCAATAAATTAGGCAAATATAACTTAGATAGGGCTACTATAAGGTGAGTGCATAACTGGCTGGATACCAGTTCTTAGAGAGTAGTTATTAATGGTTCACAATCATGCTGGAAGGGCATAATAAGTGGGGTTCCACAAGGGTCTCTTTTGGGACCGGTTCTGTTCAATATCTTCATCAGTGATTTATATGACGGCATAAAGAGTCTGATTATTACATTTGCAGATTATATCAGTCTAGGAGGGGTTGCAAGTGCTTTGGACAATAGGGTCATAATTCAAAATGATCTGGACAAACTAGAGAAATGGTCTGAGATAAATAGGATGAAGTTCAATAAGAACAAATGCAAAGTGCTCCACTTAGGAAGGAATAATCAGTTTCATACATACAGAATGGGAAGTGATTGTTTAGGAAGGAGTACTGCAGAAAGGGATCTAGGGTCATAGTGGACCACAGGCTAAATATGAGATAATGGTGTGACAAAAGAAGCAAACATGATCCTGGGATGCATTAACAGGTGTGTTTTGAGCGAGACATGAGAAGTGATTCTTCTGCTCTACTCTGTGCTCATTTGACCTCAGTTGGAGTATTGTGTCCAGTATTGGGCACCACATTTCAAGAAAGATGTGAAGAAATTGGAGAAGGTCCAGAGAAGCACAACAAAAATGATTAAAGGTCTAGAGAACATGAGCTATGAGAGAAGACTGAAAGAATTCGGATTGTTTAGTTTGGAAAGGAGAAGACTGATAGGGGACATGATAGCAGTTTTCATATTTAAAAGGGTGTTAAAAGGAGGAGAGCGACAAATTGTTGTCCTTGGTCTCTGATGACAGGACAAGAAGCAATGGGAGGTTTAGGTTGAACATTAGGAAAAACTTCCTTCGAACTGTGAGGGTGGTTAAACACTGGAATAAATTGCCTAAGGAGGTTGTGGAATCTCTATCACTGGAAATATTTAAGAGCAGTTTGGATGGATATTTATCAGGGATGATCTAGATGGCGCTTGGTCCTGCTGTGAGGGCAGGGGACTGGACTTGATCTCTTGAGGTTGCTTCAAGTTTTAGTATTGTATGATTCTATGATGGTCCTCAAAGTACTTGTATGGAATAGAATCATAATATGCTCCCCTAAATTAACCAATGCTCCTGAGTCATAAAAATGAACTGGAAATTTCATGAGAAGAGGATCAAACCCAAAGTATTTGTTTTGTTTCCTGCTGAGCTAGATGTTTATGACATATTATTGTTTGAAAGAGAACTGCAAACTCTAGGGCTACCAAACCAGCATCCTTTGCCCACTCTAGCTGCATTTCTTTTAACAAACAAGCTTTATGAAAACTTCATTTCAATGCTGACAGAAGAGAGAGGGGAGCTCTTTCTACTCAGTTCTTGCTCTGATTGCAAATTCTGAGGCAATAGGCTGAGCAGGTCCCCAGAAAGAACAGAAAATACCAGCAAAAACTTCAAAGGGAAACCCAAGAAGAAAACTCAAGGGCTGTGTCTAGATTGGCAAGTTTTTCCACAAAATCATCTGCTTTTGCGGAAAAACTTGCCAGCTGTCTACACTGGTCGTTTGAATTTCCACAAAAGCACTGACGATCTCATGTACGATTGTCGGTGCTTTTGCGGAAATACTATGCTGCTCCCATTCGGGCCAGTGTAGACAACAGAGATTTCTTTTCCGCAAAAAAGCCCCGATCGCGAAAATGGCAATCGGGGCTTTTTTGCAGAAAAGCGCGTCTAGATTGGCCACAGATGCTTTTCCGCAAAAAGTGATTTTGCGGAAAAGCATCCTGCCAATCTAGACGCGATTTTCCAAAAATGCTTTTAACAGAAAACTTTTCCATTAAAAGCATTTCCGGAAAATCATGCCAGTGTAGACGTAGCTAAGGAGTGAGAATGGCAGATTTCTTTCTCACTGTTCAGGGGAGATGATGGTAGTAAAGTCAATAAAAATCAAAAGGCTCTCCTAAATATATCATGTCACCTATCCAGAGTTCTGCTAGTGCAGCAAGTTTTCTGCCCAGGTGCTGTGGGGACCTAAGGCTGCAGGATTGTATGGACAGAAGGGGTGGGGCCAAGGGCTAGCCTCTCCAGGCAGCGGCTTGGGGGCCAGAGAGAAGGGTCCAGAGGGCCAGATGTGGCCTGAGGGCTGTAGTTTATCCCTCTCTGATCTAGGTTGAATTTCCCCAGTTTATTAATGAGGTCATGTGAGACTCTTAGGGTACCTCTACACAGGAGCACGTGCCTTGAAATGAGCTATGCAATTTGAGCTATGCAAATTGCATAGCTTAATTTGAAATAGCTTATTTCCAAATTTGGCACTTTCTACACAGCACTTATTTCAAAACAAATTCTGCTGACTGGGAGGCTGGGGGTGCCTGGTTCTGGGGGATGGGAGGGGCACTGGGCTGGAGCAGGGGGGCTGGTGTGCCTGGCTCTGGGAAAGGGGAGGGGCATTGTGTTAGAGCAGGGAATTGGGCATTAAAACTTCTGGCTTCTTTCCTTTCCTGTATGTGGGCAGTGGGTCTGTTGGTTAGATTTGGGGGTTCCAGTCTCTGCTCTATGAGGTCTGTGGAAGCTGGTGCTTGGTGGGGCAGGCAGGGGAAAGGAAGGGATTCTGGGAAGCAGGATTCTTGGGTTCCTTTTCTAGCTCTGCTACTTCTCCCCTCAGTGCCTTTAACTTCACAATAATTGTACTTATATTTCAGTAAATAGTGTATTGGCAGTTTGTGTTTGATTTGTTAGAATTGTGAAGCCAAAACAAAAAAGTAGCCAATATAATGGTCTTTTGTTGATATGTGTTTTGGTAGTTAAATTCCTGGATTGTCATTGCCCATTAAAAGTGCTGTCATATGGGTGGATATCAGGCAAATGTTGCATTTTATTAATATCAGCAGAACTGACTTAAATGGGGCCTGCATGTTGTGTAGTCTTGCCTTAACCTTTGTATTCATGTCCGTCAGTGTGAAAGAAGCTACTTGTGTACATTTGCATAAATATTTGCATGTATTTGCATGTATATGCAACCACACTTAAATTGTGGCCCTTGGCATGTGCTGTGGGTATCACTGTGGCCTCCAGGGCTTCCAAAGTTGAGTAGCCCTGGACTAGATCAACAGAATATATACTTTCTCTAAAATGGGTAGTAGAATTAATTATCAGAATGGCAATAAGCCTTCCCAACCATATGGAGAACAGAGTCAGAACTCATCCACTTGTTTTCAGTGGTGGGGAACATAAGGCATGGGGGCCAGATTCCTCACTTCCCTACCCTGCTCCTGCACCCCCCTCCAGCCCAGAACCCCCCAACTCCAGCCCCTGCACCCTACCTCCTACCCACAGCATGCTCCTGTACCCTTCCAGACTCACCAACTCTTAACTCACTCCTGCACCCTCCCACCCAGACCCAGCAGCCCCCCTCCCACACACTGAACCCCTCATTTTGGCCCTACCCTAGAGCCTAGGGGGACCCACAAAATATACTAGCCTAGTGTGCAAGGGAAATGAGGTGAGTGTCTTTCTGCTTCTCAGTCAGAGGCTATGTCACTTTGAGGTGGGTTTTGGTTGCTGGTTATTTTGCTTCTCACGTCTGTGCAGCCTCAGCTGATTTTTCTGTGGGTCAGCAGCCTCTGACCCCAAAAATATTCCCCATGCCTGGTTGAAATACTCAGACAATCCTGCCTCCTTTCCAACATGAAACAGAGTGGGCCAAAAACTCAGCCCTGATGTAAAGCCAATAATTTCAGTGGTGTTACAATAAGGCTGAATTTGCCCCAAGGACTCAAAGCAATCAGAATGCCTTCTAGTGGGGGGACATGCAAGAGAACATATTCTCTCACACAGCTGGCCAGCTCTGCTAGTCAATAGAGTGGGAAGTGGAGCCATAGGTCTGCTTAATTTTCACTCCCCTACTACCATATTAGAATAATCAGGCATTGAAGTAGTTACCAGCAGTCCCTGCATACTGCTGAGTGCCAGGACTGCAATTCTGCCCACACTGTGCACAGGGAAGGAAGGTTCTTTACTCCCTTCCTGTTACTTACTGCACACATGCCTAAGGGCCAGACGGAAACTAGCCCATAGTATGCCACCTCTTAGGGCTTGTACACACGACCACTTATGTCACTATAATTGATGTCACTCAGAGATGTGACAAAGCCATCCCCTGACTGAGCAGTATAAATTGCACACCAGCCTAAGCACCAGTAGGGACAGAGTTGCATATGCAGGAGAGCTTCTTCCACGGACCTAGCTACTGCTGCTTGTGGTGGTGGATTTTATTACACCGACAGGGTAGCTATACCATTGGCATACAGTGTCTTCATTAGACCAGCTACAGTGGCACAATTGCATTGGTGCAACTGTGCCTCTGTAGTGCTTCTAGTGTAGACTAGCTCTTATTGTTTTTCCTCTGATTAAAGGTGCTGTGGCAGTGTAATGCAACACTTTCTAGCTTCACATCCGTGATACCCTGGAATCTCCCCCCTTGTCAGTGAGCATTTATAGAGGCCAGAATATGTGCCTCTATATATATTGTTTGCAGAGGATGAGAGCAAGGAAGAGCTTTATTTTGAAGGCTATGTCTCAGTTTTTTCAGAAGCTGTCTGAAGAATCAGAGTAGATTTAGCTCCAGGGGAAGGGAGCGGGAACAGAGCCTTATTTCCGATAGTTCCAAGTCTGGGAACAGTGTTGCTTCACCTAAAATTTCTCTCTGTATTTCAGCAGAATAAATACATGTGAATTTAAGTAATTTGCCACCATCATCTCTTCTTAAAATGCTTGTACTGATTTCTCAAAATGTCACCCTTTTGTGGCGTGTTCTTCAACCTTTAAACCCTCTCCCTCTTTGCTGTTTGTGAGCTGCACATAGAAATCTGCAGAGTGCAAGAAGCTTCAGAGCTATAGTTCTAAATAAGTACAAGCCGAGCATTTGTCTAGGATCCTAATAAAAGCCTTACAGTCTCAAGGCACAGGTTATAGTCTCCTTTGTACAGCTCCCAAACAATCAAGACAATAGCTGCCCTTATGAAACCCTCTTTGGTATTCTGCAGCAGCCACCTATTGCTCTGAATCACCACTGGAGCATAATAGGATGACCAAATATCCCGATTTTATAGGGACACTCTCAGTATTTGGGGCATTGTCTTATATAGACATGTATTATCCCTCACCCCCATCCCAAATATTCACACTTGCTATCTAGCTACCCTTGTAGGGCACTGCGGTAATTTTCTAGAAGGACATAGTACATTCTTCCTACTCAGCCTGCTGTGTTCCATGCAACTGTTAGGACAAACATGCCTGCTTTCTCCCTTGTTTGAGGCCCAGACCATACTTCATTATGTACAAGACATTAAAGGGATTATTCCAGGGTAGCCTAGCATGCCCATGCAGGTCTGTGAGGCTCAGCTACTTTTTCTCTGCCCCAGACCTGGTGAAGGAGGGGGCCATTCTTGAGGATCACAATCCTGGCTAAGATCTAGTTCAGAATTTACCCTGAAGTTTACAAATGTCCTGAAAGTAACAGCTGACTTACACCAGAGGCCTGTAAAAGTCTTGTTAGATGTTGCAAGGCCTAGAGGGTGGATCCACTGCTAAAATCAAAATGCAAGTTTCTATCCAAAGAGAAGTCAAGTACTGTGTCCTGAAGATATGGTAAACTCCCCCAAGGAAGAGCATAGATGGATAACAGATAGAGACAGAGCTACTGATGAGAAGAAGAATGTGCAGTATTCTCTTTCCTTTCTCTTTTGTTTAGTCAAATAAACGGCAGCTTAATCACACCCTGCAAAATTCCCCCATCTCTGCAAGTTTATGGCAGCTACAAGATGTAGCATTCATAGTTCGGTGGTTTGCAATGTACCTCAAGGCTTCCCTGGTAGTTTTCTTGTGGAATGAAGCGAGAAAATATAATTGGAAGCCTTGATGACTGCATGAGCACTATCTCTCATTTTCTGACTGTACTTGAGATTCAAGGGTGTTGTTTTGCATTATGATTCTTGACTTGTGCTGCAATAAGAGCCCAACAAACTCAAATCTGGAGCTTTTCAGACAATAAAAGATACTAAACAATTAAACCAGGTTCCTCACTGTGGAATTCCTGTCAGGATCACTTGCTCCTACTTGCTTTCTGGAAGATCCATTTTGATCACAGGTTGGGCTGCTGTTTGCCTTTGGCCCATTACCTATCTCTTCCACCTGCTCACTGACAAAAGCAGAATACCAGCTATAGAGGGCTAGGTTGAATGGTTCCAGTTTTGTATATCCTTTCTGCTTTTCCTAGTTGCCAGGTTCTCTCTCCACACTCTCTAACCATAATTTCTGACCATGTTATCTTTTGCATTTCACCTGATTTGACTTGAACAAGTCTGACACACTCATCAGTAGAGGGTGATGGTACCCAGTCACATTATACAAGATTGCTATAAAAAACTGCTATATCTTATGACATGGGTAGATGCAGTTCTGTGATCCCTATTTATATAAAACTTTGGAATCCTTCAGGTTATTATAGAAATATATAATTAATGTTATCTCAGTGTTCATAGTGGAGTTTAGTTTTTTTATGGTTCAGTAATCATCCTGCTCCTGAAAAAAAATAGAGTATGTATTCTTTATCCACTAGGAAGCTCAAACTTTGCCATTGTTTATGGCTTTTTGCTTAGCTCAGTTATGTTCTGATGTTATTGTCCAGCAGGGAGCCCCAGGTGGGATCCACGGCTAAGACATCAGCTGCTTAAACAAGTGGAATAGCCGACATTAATCTTTGCTTGTGGTGCTCATACCAGGAAAATGGAGCAAACAGAGAATCAGGTCTCAATAAAAGAAAGGCTCTTCAGCCTGGCACAGTTTCATGTCCAGCCACTAATCAATATATATCATTCCCATAGATCACCCCAGTGGCAGGTGAGAAATTGCTTGGACAAGAGGCCTGGGTAGAGTAGACATGTGAGTATTTCCCATGCATAGAATGGTCAAATCAATCTCACAGAACTGGACTCTCAGAAAGATCAAGGAAAGGCATGAGATGATAACAAGGATACCCAGGGGGACAGACCTTTGAAGGTAATGTACAAGGCAATAGAAAAGACTGATTCTTGTCACAAGGAGTTGCTGGCACTGGAAAAAACTATAAATATAGTTTAAATATCTCTTTGCAAAACTCACAATAACTGAGAACTGTTTGAAAAATGTCATGGGACTGCACAGCTAAACTTCTCATCCAGGTCTCCAGCATCTCCCTCTTACTGGATTTCCCAACCCCCACATCAGTGCACTGCACTGCATATAAAACAGAGCAGTAATTGGGCCTGCCAACAGGAGGGGCAAAAGAGGGCAATTGCTCCAGGGTCCTAGCATAAGAGAATTCCTGGCTTCTGTAAAGCTGATATAGCCAGCTTCCTGCACTCTGTGAATCTTGAACCAACAGAGTACCTTCCATGGAGCTGTTAGAACTGATATAATTTAGAGCAGTCCTGAGAATGCTCTAAATTAGGGCAGGTAGCAAATTGGCCTTCACATGGTCCCATAATCAAAGGGGCATAAATACAGCTCGGCAATCATCTGTAGGTCTTGCACCAAGTGCAGCACAGTTGGATCCAGCTGTCTAGCTTTCAAGATCTCAGATTACGGTCTTCTGAATATGTAAGATAGGTTTGCACAGACTTTGTCACCATTCTTGGATATGGAAGTAGGCCAAGGATTGCCTTTGTGAAGATTCAGCTTCTATGTGAGTAGGAAAGACATAGGAAGCAATGATCCAGAGCATCCAAAAGATATAGAAACGTTAGGATTGCACTCTGTACCTGAGGTCTTTACAACAAATAAATCAAATTGGATTTAGAAATAAAAAAAACAATCTCAGCAATAGTTCATAGGATAGTATGATCTTTCCCCAGCTCTACCCCCATGAGGAGGACCTCCCTTCAGGATACTGTTCTTCAATTGCTCTGCCTGGTGCACACAATTAGGGGCTTTACAACTTCTTTTGAACAGAGGAGCTAGTGGCCAGCTGGGCCTGATGGTGGCCTCCTCTACCAGGTAAGGAGGCAGCACATTGAAACTGGGCATGATGGAAGAAAGAATTGGTATTAATGGCTAAAGAGTTGCGTGATAGGTAACATAGCCACTGCTTCTGCTCAGAAAAGGTTAGAGCAACAGGCACCTGAATCCCCAGAAGGAAGAAAGCAATTCTGGTTACATTACCAAGACAAATAGTGCAGTGAAATCAGTTCTGAGAGACAAAAATTGGTCCCTAAAGGTTGACTAAGTAAATTTTCAGTGCAATTCAATTCATATGTTCCCTTGGTGTTTTCTTTCTTTTTTTTTTTTCCTAGGAAGCAGGTGTTAGGCAGTGTGGCGGGCTCTCTTTGTATCTGACTGATAGTTTATCCTCTCCAGGTAAAAAAGTGTGGATTGATTCTGAGTGCATTAAACTCTCTTCCCATTTACTATTTTAACTCCATGTTTATCTGACCTAGAAGCAAAAAACACCTTAGCATATTGTGACTTACTGCAACGGTGAGATATACAGCCCCTGGGCAATCTAGCATTCTCTGCATCACTTCATTGTCATGGTCCAACTATGAACCACTGAAATCAATAGGAGTTGTACCAATGACTGCAAAGGAACAGAATTGGGCCCCAGTTTCATACAGGCTACATATGCTGTTGTTCCCATGTGCTGCCTTATTGCCCTCTGTCATGGAGCAGAAGGAGCAACCAGTGGCTCACAAACACTCCTTCCACATAATCTGAAGGGTTCTGCCTTCTGGGCTCTGCAGAATCCACATCTTCTTTATTGTCCTGAATAATAAAAGCCCAGGCAGTTATTAAAGCAGAGATATGACCATTCTGAAAATCTGGCAGCTTGTTATTAAAATTCACTCTGATGGCATCTGGAACCCCTTTCTTCCCTATTGTTGGTGCTAACTGAGAAAACTAAGATCTGTGAGCTCTTCTCAATTACTTCAGTTGTCTAGCTGACTAGTCAATACTGTGGCCCAGTGGATAAGACATGGGAACTGATAGTCAGACGATTGTGATCTGTTTCTCACTTGGGTATCAGCTCGATGGGTAACCTTGAGGAAGTTACTTCTCTACTTGTAAAATTGGAATAATGGAACTTTGAGACCTATGGATCACTGTATGTAGTGTTGTTGTACCTGTGTTTGAGAGGGAAGGGAAACCCTGAGGATCTCTGCCCACTGTTTTGGGGGAAAAGTCTGCCAGACTTCAGACTGGGTGTGACGGGGTGAGCCCGTCCCCTCTCCCAGACCAGAAAACACCGGCGGCCCAGGCGGCCAGGAGTGAGCCATGTGGCACCCTCTGACACTGCTGCACATGCTCCGTCAGCCCCACGGACACTTTAAAAGCCACGACAGTGCCACAGGTGAGGGGGGCAGAACAAATCACTGGGGCAGTGGTCAGGAGAGTGGGCGCTGCAGGAGCCATGGGAAACCCGGATGAGAAGGACCCTGGGCCGGCAGCCTCCAGACCAACCTCAAGGGTGGTAGGTGCAGGGGCCTGGTGGAGGGAAGCCCCGAGGGGTGACCCCACTGGAGAAGAGCCAGAGGCAGACACCAGCACAAGGAGGTCCCCTGGAGAGACGGCGAAGCCACCAACTGGACCGCCCTTACCCCAACACACACAACGACCGCCTCGGGGGGTAAATGCCCTGGCGGGGGCGGAGAACATAAGACACTGAAGGAGTCTGTAGACAGAAAAGGAAGTAGCCCAGGATGGGGAGTTGCAGCGGACAACTTCCCAGAGAGGGGTGGTGAGCAATTGATCCCCAGCTCACCATTTGGGTAAGGCCAAGGGAACCTATCCTTAAGGGTCCTGGGCTGGAGCTCAGTTGAGGAGGAGGGCCCGAGTTCCCTTACCTCGTACAAAGTTGGACTGCGCCATTGGGTGAGGGTAACCCCGGCCCGAGATAGAGACTCCAGGGGCTACAGCCTGATCACCCGAAGTCAGGCTACTGGTACGGCGGACCCCGCCCCAAGGGGGCGCTGAGGCCGGACTTTTGCCGTGCCAGTCGACAGAAGGCATAACAGTCTCTTGGGTGGCGGGCCCCGACAAGCCGGGTCTTGCCCACAGGTGCCGGTGTGCCCATCCCCAAGTAGGCGAGAGCCAAGATTAAACTCAGGATGGGGGCCCAAGTCTCTCAGGCAAGGGAGGCCCCCATACCACATAACGATGCAGAAGTAGACTGGAGACACTGGTCAATGGTCTACTCAAGCAAACAAAAGTTGCCATAATTAAGTGTCTGATTATTCACTTACATACTGGGCTGGTTTCCACTTGACAGGCAGAGAATTTAAAACATTAATTAACCATGGGGAATGTGCTCCGGTCAGTGGGCCCTTGTACTGTACAGGTATATTTATATGTGAAAAGTACCGTGCTCCATTCTTTTTTAATGCCTGATTCTCAGGATACAGTGAGGCATAGTACCAGAAGAGTAAAATAATGGCAATTGCATGTCACTGTATATATGACCTGACTAAAATGAGGATTCTTGCCAGAACTGTGAATAAACAGTTTTTTCTTTCTCTTCTTTACAACTATAAACCCTGGAAACCATGATTCATTTTTTTTACTCAATACTGGGTTCACTACTAATCTGGTTTATTATTGTAGGGTTGCTCCTAAAGTATCAGAACTATTTACAGCGTCTATTCTCACAGAGTTCATTCTGACTGCTGGTGATGTAGGCACACAAGAGTTTAATATTTTAGGATAACTTCTGAGCTCTGGGACTGATGTATGCAATGCTGTGTTATTTTGGAGTTTCTAATAACCACACACACTGGGTTGTTAGTGTAGGACTGCTAAATGCAGTGTAGTTGTAACCCTGCTGGTTCCAGGATATTAGTGAGCCAATGTGGGTAAGGTAATATCATTAGGCAGCCTCGCTTACATTGCTTTTTATTTGGAAAGAGACCATTCCGATAACTTTACTAAATGAAAATTGCTAATGGAGAAGACATGGACTGAATATTGAAACAGCCTGGTATTGTTAAAATAACTATATGTGCCCGACCCCTAAAGTGTAGCCTCTAATATGCCCTCAGCATATGACTTTCATGGAATTCATTAGCCACTGCTCTCTGATATTCCTTCTGCAGCTGTAAGTAATGGAATGCTTGATGGATTTGTTTTGTAAATGGCCATTTATTCATTTATTTATTTATTGTGGAAATCGGCATTGAAATTGATAAAAGCAGGATTTTGTTTAAGACAATATATGTTGCCTGCTGTCTATTAGGAAAATCAAACATCTGCATATCCAAGTTGTCACCATTAACAATGTTCTGAGCTGGGAGCATGCTGTCAGTTATTGGCAAGGTACTGAAACACTACTGTGAGCAGGTGATGTTCCCATCCTGCTCTGAGTAGCACGTACATACACTGCACGTAGTCCATTCTTACTCTCTTCCTGGGGTTCACCTTAAACAACAACAAACTTCAGCCTACCTTTTCTATGCAAATGTATCTGTCCCTAGAGATTTTCCTACAGAACTTCTTATATCCCAACCCTTACTGTTGCTATTTAATATTTGTACTATTGTAGTTCCCAGGACCCCTTCCTCCCCTCATGGACCAGGAGCCCACTTCACTGGGAGCTGGGAAAAAAAGCAGAAAAAAAGACAGCCCCTGCCTGGAAGCACTTCCAGCCTAGGTATAAGACAAGAGACAACAGATGGATACAAAAAGATAGACAGGAGTACAAGGAAACTGAGACACAAAATTTGTCAGTAGGATAAGCAAGAGTCTCAACACACCAGCAGTCCAGCTTTACTTCCCTGTGCCTCAGAGGGACCCTCCTCCTCTTGTTTTCTGGTTGGAACTTACAAAGCTCACTTGTCTGCAGGAATCATCGAAAATGAGATATTTATGCAGGATTATATCACCTGAGGTCAGAGCATCTCAATAAAAGAGCACTGCATGGCATGTCAGCTTCCTTGAACCTTCTATTCTATAGCAATTATTTTATTACAGTATTACTATTTATTTATATTACATGAGAAGCCTAGAGACCTCAACTAATATCAGGGCTTCATTATGCAGACATGTAGTGAGAGACAGTACCTGCCTCAAAGAGCTTACAATGTAAATACAATGTATTAATAAAGGTCACGTAAGGGTGAACCTCAAAGCAATTTTTAGAAACTATGATCCCATTCATAAACTGCTTGTGTCACCTTAAATGTTAACAGTTAAATGTTAATGTTAAACAAAGCCAAACTCAGACCAGATTCCCTCTACTGACTTCAGTTGCATTCTACTTACACCAAGTCTGAACTTGGTCCTCCTTTTTTTTTTTTTTTTTTTTTACTAAACAGCTAAGGACATCACAACCGTCCCTGAATGCAATGGATAGCTTTTATACCTCCAGATGTTACAACAGAAAGTGATTTTCCTCACCCAAATTCAGGTCTTTGCAGTTAGCACAGCTGGGCACCAACCACTGGCTTAACCAAGGCTGGATCTGGTGCCAGCTGAAGATAGGCAGGCTAAGGAAGCTGCTGAAGGTGTGGGGAGTACTCGGGTGGCATAACAGATAAGGCTTTGACCTCCAGAGCCTGCAGGTAGGGGTCAATCCTGGAAAATACTGAGAATCTTTGCTCAAGATGTTTCGCACCCACAACTTCCATTCAGCTCCTTCTTGTGCAATGCCGTTATGCCAATTATTTTCAGGAAGAATGGCATTGCGCAAGGGGGTTTTTGTTGCACAAGAAGGGGCAGTGTGGACAGCTCATTCTGGAGCAAGAGCCTCTTCCGCAAAAATGGTGGCTCATTATCTACACAAATGAGGTTCGGCGATAGTCCACGCTTAGCCTCATTTGCATATTTCTTGCACAAGAAGCCACGAGTGTAGACATAGCCTTAGGGACTGGAAATAGGATCCATGGAGTCCTAACTCCCTGTTCCATCCTTTGGCCACAAAACCACATTTCCTGAATGGAGTGGTTTCTGTGGTTTCATCATAAAACCTAGAGAAGGTATCTTATTTAATTTAACCAGAGACAAGTCTTAAAAACACCTCACAAGTAACAGATGAAATTATTCATCTGCTCCCGTCCTCACTCTATCTAACTTAATATCCAACTGCCAAGGATTCCAACACAATTTGCAGATTAAATACAGAAAACTTTTTACCTGCCAGTGAAATGCAGCAACCTCTGGGGAAGAACACTTCAGTTGCTTAACAGTGTACAGAGAAACACACAACCTTTTAAAAATACAATATGGGGAGGTATGGCCCAGGGAGTGGTACCGATGGGCACGAGCCTACAAAGCTCACTCTGGGTTTTAGACCTGAATCCAAACCTTCCTAGTGTACAGGGTGGAAAAAGTGTCAAATATGGGATTCTTGTTCAGAGCCCTCTCTAAGATTTAATTATATAAAGTAATTGTGCGACCTAGGATTTCACCTAAATAGTAGAACCTTCTGAAAATGCCACAGGATCTTGAATCACTGTGAAACAGTGTGAGGCCTCCATTTTTTACATAATCAGAAACATATTTAACCCAGCATTGATCTATACTGCTTCTTGGTTCCAGGAAAAGCTAATCAAGAAGAAGGAGGGTGAACCAAACAATTTAGTTACTGTTTGCATCCGGAACCAGATGCATTCATCTATGCTGTGTAGTTTTCTGGGAAACACACAGGTCTTTCCAGGAACTCTGGGCACTTCTGTTTTGTTCAGTGCTCAAACCTTTAATTTTGTCTCCTTCCTTTTTCAAGTTGCTACAACTAATCTATTTCTACTGGAAATGGCTGCTTGGAGGGCCAAACTCAATGGCAGGGGGAGGAGATTAGCTGGAGTGGCTCACTGTGGTTGATAAAACTAATGAGAAAACAGTTTGCATTGTGTGTTTCTGTGGAGAGTGCATCTCAAGTAGTTTAACCTTTGGCTATTTCATTGCCAGCAGCTAGTGTTTGTGTCTACATCCTCATAAGAGAAGCACAGGTCTCTTATCCAGCACTCCACATGCTACAGTGTGAATGTATTATTAGATGAATTCTAAGCAGTAAATAATCAAGACATTTCAACTCAGGCCAAAAACAGCTGGTGAGAGCTGATTGTTCCCAGAGCAGAAGCTAGGGATACATGCATTTCAGGGATCACTGGGTGCAATTCGGGGGACTGCAACTAGACAACACACAGAGGGAGATGTGCAATTAACAACCAACTTTCAGACGATGAAAGATTTCCAAACAAGAGATCTTTTTGCACCTTATTTAAAGGGGGAAAAGCTTATATTTTAAACTTTACAATGTGTGTGATACAGTTGAAAGATTTAAACTTTTTAAAAGTTGTTCTTGTGAAAATGAATTTAGTACCAGATAATTTATAATCTCAGAAAAATTGGAGGGGCCAACCAAAACAAGATGACTACCTACTACCCTGTGCCAGGTCCTCCCAGTAATCCCCAAAACCATGTCCCTTGAGGGATGGGGTGCCATGGGGGAGAGAGGGCAGGACAGTAGTGGGAAGGGGCAGGCTTTGGAGGGGATAAGAATGGACATCCCATCCCGCTCGCCCTGCTGGGACTCCCAGGCCAGATTGTGCAACTGCTCTGGCCAGGGATGGACTACAGGCCAGGAGAGTGAGATCCTTGGAGTAAAGCAAAGGAACCAGATGTCTGGTAAGAGAACTGCAGGCAACACCCACTGTTCCATGGAAGAGTTCAAGAAGCCAGTGGACATTGCCTGGAGGAACTCTGCCCAAAAATATGAAATGACCAAGAAACAGAAAAAGGACCAATAGCTGCTGAGAACCTTCCAGTGTGTTTCCTCCTCCAGGCGTGGTAGATGCCCATTTTGACCAGTCTCAGGAAGAGGTTGATGAGGAGGTCTCACAACTTCACGAGGCTGCAAACACAAGACCAGATTTACACTTTACATGCTCCTTTGCCCAGCATCTTCAGTGTCCCCTTGCCAACCTCTGACCTTTGGGTTTTACACAGTTTAAAGAGAGGCAAGGTGCCCCTAAAAGGAGGATGCTCCTAGGCATGCGCATACTGTGCCTAACTGGAAATCCAGCCCTGCACAAACAGGATATACATAGAACTCTAGGGAGATGGGGACAGTCAAAGGAACTGCGGGGTGGGAGAGGAGAGTTAGAGAGAGAAAGAAGAAAATCTTTAAAGGGAGCAGAGGAAAGCAAATAACACAGTTGGGGCAAACAAGGGTATTGTAGGTAGACAGAGCAGTGAGAAGGAGGCCCACCAGTCCACCACAAACTAGGGGGATGGGAATAAAGGAGATAAGGTGAGGAAAAGGGAGAGAATGTTCACACACCTGTGCTCAGAAAACCAGGACAACTGGTCAAAGCTGCCATAATTCAGAAAGGAAGGCAGGGAATAGAAGCAACTATCCTGCTCACTTCCCGCCTTCCCCTCCCTCCCCCTGCCCAAGCACCAAGGAGCAGGGAGAGAGGAGGCCACAGGGCTCTCTTCCCCTGAGTACCAGGGAGCAGGGAGGGAGGAGGCCGCAGGGCCTCCACGCAACTTTGCCCCCAATTCCACCCACTGAACCCCAGAGAAGCTGTGTGGCTCCCGCCCCCGGGAGCACTGGGGAGGCCACATGGCTGGAACTATCCCCCCACCCAGGATCAGGGAGGCCACGCAACTGTTGCCCCATTCCCCGGAGCACTGGGGAGGAAGGGAGGAAGGATGTCGGGCAGCTGAGGGGGAAGGGGCTGTGAGATACAGAGTGACATGCCGCAGGAAAAGGTTTTTTATACATATGTAGAGAGATGAAAGCAGAGCACATGGCACTGATGAGAGCATTGCCAACTTACAGCAAGGTGGTTCTTACAAAAGGGAAAAATAAAAAGCACATTAGCAGCAAATATCTCCAAAACTTATGAACAACCCCAGTTTCTCTCACATGCCAGCTTCCCCCTTCCACATTCTGGTTTCCACTGAACAGACACTAATTGAAAATTATGTTTTCAATTTGATGCTTTTTTTTCTAATTTGGCTTGGTCTGGAAGCATGTAGGGACCCTGTGATTTGCTGCATTTCCAATATATTTTGCCGCGTGTAGTTAATCCAAACTAGCTACTCTGTGCCGCATGTAGCTGCACGGCACGGGGTTCGAACTAGCCGGCATTTAAAAATGACGCCGGCCGGCTTCATGCAAATGAAATTCAAATCCCAGGCTTTATTTGCAATTGCGGATGACTACATTACCCCTGCTAGTTCGAACTAGCGGGGTAGTGTAGATGTACCCTCAGGGAGCTAACAAAAAGCACTGTCAACATTCTCCTGGCAAACAAGAAGAGTCTTTACTCTAGGTGGAATATTCAGACCTTCCATGACACACAGAATCACAAAGATGTAAGCTCTGCATGAACAGCAAAGAGAGCTGAAGGATAACAGTGTAAAAGGGGATGGAAATTTGCTGAGATGTCTGTTCCACCCTGTAGTGTTATGAGCTCCCTATGGAGGGGCACCTACCCACTCTGATATCTACCTAGTACACTAAAAAATCACCCAGTCAGTAATGGGGATGATAGATGTCTGAGATACAGTACGCAGGCACATATACAATTGTTAGTCGTGTACATGTAGCTCTTGTCTAGGCAGCACATAATACTGTCTATTTATCACACTGTATATTAAGACATACATACACCTGGGCATCATGTAATCCATGAGCTCATATACACACTACAAAGTATAAACATATTATACATTGCAAACTTATAAACCTATACATTTTTTCAGTCATACACCTACACATGAATACATTCTCCCACACACATACAGACGCATACACACTCATCCATACACAAATACATCATATTTCACAGCAGCTACAGATTGTACACTGGTATCCCTCACATATGTGTACATTGTATCATATATGAACACCACATATTATACACATGCATCACATTTGCGGGTGTCCACCCGCACATCCCTGAACCTGTCATTGTGCACACGGTGAATATCATGCTGCATGCACATAGCCATATATAGCTGTATGCATCATATTCCACACACATGAACATACCTGCACGTCACATCTCACAAACACCCACATTGAGGGTGTGTTTAGACTACAGAGTTTTGTCGACAAAAGTGGACTTTTGTCAACAAAACTATACCTGCGTCCACACTACCGCTGAGTTCTGTTGACATAACGTCGACAGAACTCAGCAGTTTTGTCGACGCTGGTAAACCTCATTTTACGAGGCATAACACCTTCTGTCGACAGAGTTTCTGTCGACAGAAGGTGTTATTGCATGTAAACTATCCTTTGCGTCCACACTACCATGTCGACAAAGCAGCTTGCTTTGTCGACAGAACTCAATGTAGTCTAGACGCTCTTTGTCGACAGAAGTTTTGTCGACAGTATCTGTCGACAAAGCTTCTGTCGACAGAAGCCTGTAGTCTAGATGTACCCAGAGTGTGCATAGATGCATATGTGTGATGAGACAGGTTAGCTTGTGGGTGATTATGCGTTTGTGTAATTGGATACATACCCCAACACATGCAAATGCCCCATTTTTCCTAAAGTAATGTAGTAATAAGGAGGAATGCATTGATACCAGCATCACATTCAGAGAGGTTATCCCAGGAAGGTGGTTAGTTAAAGAGAAAGCCCATTGCTTGGGTATCTGAACATTCAGATCAGTCTGTGGCCAGACATACCCTTGTCAACTTTTTACTGAAAAAAAAAATCATACCCCAACTGACATACCAATACTGGCAAAAGACCTTGTGTGGACACAGCTGTACTGCTGAAATTGTCTTTCTGATGGTTTAGCTTATTTAGGGGTTTTTTTGCGGGGAGGGAAGGGTTGGTATAAACAATACAGGAAAAAAATAACTCTTTTGTTGGAATAAGCTGTATCTCCACTAGGAGGGTTTTTTGGTACAGGCAGTCCCTGACTTACGTGGATCTGACCTACGTCGGATTCCTACATACGAACGGGGCTTTTTTCGCCGCGGAGGATGCGGGCGGCGAGACCGCCCAGACGCGCCGCAGTCCCGCCGCCCGCGTCCTCCGTGGCAAGAAAAGCTGCTCCGCGTCTTCCTGGTCTGCTGGGGGGGGGGGGGGTTGCAGCTAGTGCGCCCTCTCTCCCCCCAGCAGACTAGGCTTTTCTCGCCGCGGAGTACGCGGGCGGTCCCTCCGCCCCTGTCCTCCGTGGCGAGAAAAGCTGCTCCGCATCTCCCTGGTCTGCTGTGGGAGGGGGCGCAGCTAGTGTGCCCCCCCCCCCCAGCAGACCAGGCTTTTCTCGCCATGGAGGACGCGGGCAGTCCCGCCGCCTGCGTCCTCCATGGCGAGAAAAGCAGCTCCACGTCTCCCTGGTCTGCTGGGGGGGGGGGCAGCTAGTGCGTCCCCCCCCCCCCCCCCCGACAGCAGACCAGGCTTTTCTCGCTGTGGAGGACGCGGTCTCGCCGCCCACGTCCTCCACGGCGAGAAAAGCCGCTCCGCATCTCCCTAGTCTACTGGGGGGGGCACCTAGTGCGCCCCCCCCCAACAGACCAGGCTTTTCTCGCCGCGGAGGACACAGGCCCTCCCCCCCCCCCCAGCAGACCCCGGAGACGCAGAGCAAAGCCGCGGTGAGAAAAGCCTGGTCTGCTGGGGAGGGGGGACTGGTCAGTTTCATCAGCGGCTGACTTGGGGACGCCTAGGGCAGAGCAGCTGGGGTGCTGCCCGGTTGGTCCAGTAGCCCCGAGGAGCGGCACTGCGGGACCAACCCGGCAGCGCCCCAGCTGCTCTGTCCCAGGTGTCCAGATTCAGCCGCTGTTGAAACTGATCAGCGGCTGATTCCAGGAAACCTGGGGCAGAGCAGCTCTGCCTCTGGCTTCCTGTAGTCAGCCGCTGGTCAATTTCAACAGGGGCTGAATCTGGCCAGTTCCGACTTACATACAAATTCAACTTAAGAAAAAACCTACAGTCCCTATCTTGTACGTAACCGTGGACTGCCTGTATAGGCAAATCCTTCATAGTGTAAACAAAACCAGAGTGTACTCAGGTTTCTGGAAATACCTAATACACGTTGGGCATGCTCAGAGGAACTACTCTCACTGACATCTTGTCAACACAAAAACATTCTGTTCAAACTTAAAAAACAAAAACTGATCTGGTAGCACTTTATAGACTAATAAAACATGTAGATGCTAGTCTATAAAGTACTACCAGACCAGTTTTTGTTTTTTAGGTTTATTCTGTACAGACTAACTTGGCTACCCCCTGAAGATTGTGTTCAAAGTAATTTCAGGTTCTACATCCACCCCAAAATTGCCTTACCAATTTAGTGGTAAACATAGGCTTTGCAGTCACATTTTCCTACTTTTTGAAATGTTTCCTCTCTCTCCCACTGCTGTGTGAAAGTCCCACAAACTATTTAAAGAGAAGCTCCCTAATTCCTCTGCACTAACTCACGCAGGGTTGCCAAGCATTCAGTGACTGGACCACTAAAAGTCCTGTTGACCACAGTGCCAGCAGGGAGGGCAGGCTCCATGCCTAGCACCCCATGGGTCACAGGAAGTAGCCTGCCTCTGCCCATAATCACCACCCCAAGTGCTGGCTCTGTAGCTTCCATTAACCAGGAACTGCAGCCAATGGGAGCTAGGGATATAAAAAATGAATAAAAATATTAACCATGTAACTGAGAGAATGCTATCAGTTACACAGTTAACCACAGGGCTCCTGGAGCTACCGGCCCCTCAGTCTCATAGCCCCATGCAGAGTTTAACCATTAATTCTTACATACCTAATGGGAGCTGTGAGGGTGGAGCTCATGGGTGAGAGCAGTGTGCATAGCCACCTTGCTGTCCCTGCACCCAGGAGCCAGAGGGACATGCTGGTCACTTCCAGAGAGCCACCTGAGGTCAGAGCCACCCACAGCCTACATTCCAAACCCTCTCCCATGCCTCAACTCCCAGCCCCAGCTTGGAACTCCCTTCTACCTACCAAACCACTTGACTCCAGCCTGGGGCCCCCTCCTGCACACCAAACCCCTCATCGCCAGCCATGACCAGAGGTGTCACCTCTTCATACACCCCAACCTGGTGAAAATGACCAAGTGAGTGAAGGTGGAGGAGACAACAAGTGATGGGGTATGTCTACACTACCCCGCTAGTTCGAACTAGCTGGGGTAATGTAGTCATCCGCAATTGCAAATGAAGCCTGGGATTTGAATTTCCTGGGCTTCATTTGCATGAAGCCGGCCGGCGCCATTTTTAAATGCCGGCTAGTTTGAACCCCGTGCCGCGCGGCTACACGCGGCACGGAGTAGCTAGTTCGGATTAGGCTTCTAATCCGAACTAGCTGTACTCCTCGTGGAAGCCTAATCTGAACTAGCTACTCCGTGCCGCACGGGGTTCAAACTAGCCGGCATTTAAAAATGGCGCCAGCCGGCTTCATGGAAATGAAGCCCGGGAAATTCAAATCCTGGGCTTCATTTGCAACTGCAGATGACTACATTACCCCCGCTAGTTCGAACTAGCGGGGTAGTGTAGACATGCCCATGAAGAGAGGGAGGTTGGATTAAACAGGGGACAGGGCCTTGGAAAAGGGGTGCGGCAGGGATGAGGTGCAGAAGAACATGCAGAGCAGGGGGCAGGACAAGGGTATTTGATTTTCTGCAATTAGAAAGTTGGCAACCCTATACATTAGGTTAAACAATTAAACTGATTCTATTCAAACGCACAAAAGTAGCAAACTGAGAAAACAGAGGAAAGTATCTTCTTTGTCTAACTCTTTCACTTATAGAAATTCTAAAAGATTTACTCAGCATTGCTTGGGTCCTTAACTCAAGTAAGTTTTATTTTTATTTATTTAAACATTGCTGTGGGGTGGGCCTAGGGATGAAAAGGATCAATATGCAGGCTGTCCCAGGGAAAGAGGACAACTACAGTCCTCTGTCACCACAGCAGTTTGGGGCCAGGTGAGAAGTACCTGACCGTGGCTTCTGCAGCTGCATCAACTACTGCTGGAGAAGGGATGCATGTCCCCAGGCTAGGGGAAGAGACAGACACACAGACAAACTCTCTGAAATACATAATAGATAGCTGTCCCTTTCGCCACCCCTGCTCCCTGCTGGCCCAATGCGGTTATAGCTGTCCCCATCCCCATCTCTGGCTCCATGCTGCCTACTGTGGTCATTCTATATTAAAACAATCCCTCTTACCAAATCCCTCCCTTTCCATGTTATGAGAAACAATCCAATTCTAAGCACATCCCACTTTCCTGGAAAAACCAAATCCTGACCTTGCTTTAAGTTATGATAAGAAGAAGCTGCATATCTAATTTGGTGGTTCTAGTTCTTACCGTTTAGGAAGAATTCTTGAACAAATGGACTCACAGAGGGACTGACAGACAGATGCACAAATTATTTCATCTATAGTAGATGAGGTGTCACTTGTAACAACAGTAGGTTGTTTAAAGAGTAAAGTGTGACTTCAGAAATGTTCGATAAAAACTTAATATTATTATTGAGATGTTTAATTATTATTTCATTAAATTAAACTATTTCTGTTCTGGCCAAGTGCTTGTATAATCTTTTCTCATAAAACTTGAATTTTGGATTCTGTTCTTAACTTAGTACTGGTTTAACAAAAGGAAGGGTTAAATTGGGTATGGAAATGATGGTTACAGAGTGCCACCTACTGAATTTAGAAGCAATTGCTGATCACTTCTGTAGAGACACAAATGACTAACCTCAGTGGATTTAAATCTACTTTCATACATTTAGATTCTGAGTAAGTAGCTATCATCTCTCAAGAAAAAGACCCGAGCATTCTCATCAGTAAGGATGTTTGCTCAATGTGCAAAAATGGTTTTAAAACAATACTGTATCAAGCTGTATTTAAAAGGAGCTGGGGGAAATATGGAAAATATTTGGCTATGTATTACATCCTCATTTTGAAATAGTTAATGGAGTCTTGGTCCAATCATATTGAAAAAGACATAAATAACAAAGGGCCACAGAAGAGCAATGACAATCATTAGTGAAACTAGGTGGAGAAGTAGTAAATATCTATTTGCGCATTTTATGACTGAGGTAGGCAGGATATTTCTAACGCGCATACCAGTAAAAACTTTTCTATCTTTCCACACCATTATGTATTCACTATATGCCTCCAATTTTATGGAGGCACTATTTTAGAAATGTTTTAGAGGGTTTAAAAAAATTATTGGGGCTATTTTTCATATCCCTTTGCTTGTAAAGCCAGGCTCTCTTTGTGCCAAGAGGCTGTCTATACTGAGAAAATTTAAAGAATACAGGGTTAAAGACTCAGCTTGTGTAAATCAGCATAACTCAGATCAAATCAGTGCAGCTGTGCTCATTTATACCAGCTGAGGATCTGGCTCACAGTTTGGCAAACTATAAAAATGATCTAAACTAGCTTTACCGTCCACAATAATGTTGTGATTTTCAGACATGATCTCTCAGGCTCTGCCAGAACTAGCAGCAACTCTTTTCCTCCTGAGAAACTGAGAGTTCTTCATTTTTTAGTTAAATAAATATTCTTTTTCAGGCCCCTCTTGGTCACAAGATATCAAACCTTAAGTCTATTGCTGGCACAGTCCTGTATATAACCTGTTCTCCAGCCATGACCAGGGAGATTCTTCCATTGAAAAAAAAGCAGAACACATTCCTCTTGCGGGTTCCTATTTATGTAGTTATTTATTTTAAAGGCATCCATTTGAAGCTGCTCAAAGGCTAGAAAGAGTTCCAGAAGAGACAGATTAGTAAGCAGAGCGCAAGTGTAGAGGTTAAAGGTGTATGAATAATATTAATTATCAGATGCCTCTGCAATTTATCAAATGGGCATCACCACCAAATATATGTGCTGTGAGGGGAGAAATTGCATTAGGAATGTCAACAACTTGGTCAAAGGCCCAGATTCAGCTTGTTTGATGTATATATGTGGCTCATGTAACATAGTCAGGGTATGTCTATACTTACAGGTTAATTCGAACTAGGGCTGCAAATGTAGGCATTCAGAATTGCAAATCAAGCCCTGGATTTAAATATCCCATGCTTGATTTGCATCTTCCTGGCTGGGTGCCATTTTTGAAATTTATAAGCCTGGACTAACTGCCCGTGTCTACATGCAGCAGGGAAACGGGCATTCAAAATAAAGCCCTATTTCGAGCTACCTGTTAAACCTCATTGCAGGAGGAATAACAGGTAGTTTTGAATAGGGCTTTATTTTGAACGCCCGTTTCCCTGCCGCGTGTAGACGCAGGCAGTTAGTCCAGGCTTGTAAATTTCAAAAATGGCTTCCAGACAGGAAGATGCAAATCAGGCACAGGATATTTAAATCCCAGGCTTGATTTGCAATTCCGAATGCCAACATTTGCAGCCCTAGTTCGAATTAGGCTGCAAGTGTAGACATACCCTCAGATTCTAAGGAATCTACGCTCTCACTTAAAAAATAAGTTTCTAGATTTTGTGGTTATAAAGATACCCTTCCAAACATGGCCCAAATGTAACTGATTCAATACGTCTTCCTGAGTTTGAAGTCAGTCTAAAACAATGTCTCAGAGTGATGTGCATTCCTTCATCCCTCATCAATATCATTACCATGTTAATTCTGATAACTTGAATGTTAGCATGAGCTATTTCTTTGCTAGTGGTTGTTATGCAAGGGGTTGCAAAAGAAGCCCCCCAATGTGCCACCACATCTTCTTATATCCCCTTACACCCACTCTGAGCAAAGCTGACAGTGTTGCAAAGGAAGGGCAAAACACTGATTTATATAGAACATAATATTTTCAGTATTGATCTGCATCTCGTTGCTTAGATATTGCTCAGTCTCTTGTGAATCCACTCACAATGATGTGGCTCTTATACTCACATTAGTCCCTACCTTCTAGAAATTTTTCTAGGGGCAGCTTTGCTTTTTCCACAGCAACTCCCTCTATCTAGCTCTGACACTGCCTCCATTTTCACTGGTTCCTACCTACTTTCTCTCTCAGGCTACGTCTAGACGGCAGGCTTCTTTTGGAACAAGCTTTTCCGGAAGAGATCTTCTGAAAAACTTCTTCTGAAAGAGGGTGTCTACACAGCAAAAGCTCATCGAAAAAGTGATCTGCTTTTTCAAAAGTTAGCATCCACGCTGAATGGACGCTCTCTCGCATTTTAACCGTGATTACTATGGATGAAGTGGCCACCGGGGCACCTGTGCTTTTTCCTCTTTCCTCTTCTTCCGAAAGAACTTCCTCTTACTTGTCCACACATGCCTCTTTTGGAAAAAGGCTTCTTCCTCATAGAAAGAGGATTACCAATGCCGGAAAAAACCCTCTGTTCTTTCAAAAGAATGCAATTTCAGTTTTTTGGAAAAACGGCAGTTTTCTCGGAAAGGGGAAAAAAATCTGTAGTGTAGACATACCTTCACACTCTATTTTTCAGGTCACTCTCCCAGCCAGTTTATTTGGATCTTTCCCCCATCCTTAGCTTTAGACCTGCTTTCTCACTGCTCCCTGTACTGCAGACAGCTTCCTTCTCCTTCTTTAAATTCTTCTTTGAAGTAAGAGGTGGGCCTCAATCCTGATGTTTCAATCCCGACCTAAACTTTCCTAGAAATTAGTGTATTCAGACCTGGAATTTGAGTCCAGTTCATTCTCAGTGTCAGGAGACAGGTGTGCAATTCAGGCCCTGATTAAAGGGCTTGGGATTCAGTGTACTGGTTAGACTTTTCTGAGTTTTACAATAAGGATGTTAAATATCGACTAATTGACTAATCGAATAGCCGATGCATTTTTACATTGACTATTTGATTAGTAGCTAGGACACTTCTGCCTTTGAAGGTGAAAGCGCCACAATGAAATAGTTCATGCTAACTCAAAGGTGAAAGCACCGCATGGAGCCTGGGCTCCACATGGCGCTGCTGCTTTGAAATGCAGTGTTCAGCCTGACGCCAGGCTCCCCACGGCATTTCAAAGCAGCAGCACCACACAGAGCCAGGGGTCAGTGGGGGACTCCACAGCTGATCCTGGGCTCCACACAGCGCTGCCGCTTTGAAACGCCAGGAGGAGCCTGATGCCAGGCTCCCATGGCACTTGAAAGTGGCAGCACCACATACAGGCCAAGGTCAGCAGGGGAGTCCCCAGCTGATCCCGAGCTCTAACACAGCGCTGCCATTTTGAAATGCCATGTGCAGCCTGGGGACACCCTAGCTGGTCCCGAGCTGCACACGGTGTTTCAAAGCAACAACGCTATGTGGAGGCCAGCATCTGGCCCCAGGCTTCAAGCGGCACTGCCACTTTGAGGTACCCCCTGCTTCCTCCCTCCTTTCTGCCTCTTTCTGACAGAGGCAGCAAGTGGGGGGGAAGTGACTAGTCGACTAGCATGTTAACTATCCAGTAAGCATTTGCTTATCGGATACTCAACTAGTCCTTCACATCCCTACTCTACAGCACCAAGGCTGTCTACTCAAATCTCTGTGCCTCATGTATGCCCCAGAACTAGAGAGTATAACGAGAACAGAGCTCTCTGCCCCAATTATAAGAAAAAGGGAAATATCGAGTTGCTATCGAATATAATTTATGTAAATTAACCTTTAACTTCCTTTCAGTTCTGTATAATGCTTTTTGTTGCATGATACATAGTTTTTACTTTCTGTTCTGGGAAATAATAAATTTGCCATGTACAGTACCTGTATACAGGAAGTCCCAACTTATGAATGGGTTGTGTTCCAAGAGTTCATTTGTAAATCGGTTGGTTGGAACGCATCTCCCATAGAAACAATGTTATAAATGGTTGTTAAATTCCCAGGCTAGCCCACAAAAGTCTATTTAACCCTTAATGTGACTGAAATACTGTATATTTGCAATGAAAAATAGTAGAAGAAGTCTGTGGGTAGGGGTTGCATTTTGTAATAATTTATGAATGCTGTATGTTGGACTGGTTATATGGGTTGTTTATTGTATGAATATGTTGGCTTAGCTTAGTAGCAGGCTGTTGCAGAAATAAGCCAGAGGCAATAACTCCCAATAAGACAGTTCTTGGTAAATACTTTGGGGAGGATGGCATGTTGAGATAATGCCTGAGCTATTAACTGTGAACATGCTACTTCCCTGTTTAGCCTGTGCTGGGCACCAACTGATCAAGAGGACTATAAACAGTTAGAAAGACACACTATACAGCAGAAATTGTTGTTTGGGAACTGTTTAAGGGAAACAGACTGATACCCATTGGGATGCATGAGTAGCTAGCTCTTCCTAGGCCCCCCTCCTAGGGTAGAAAGGCTTAGGTAAGATAGGTACGCATACAGACCTTTTGTTGTTTTCAGAATCCTTTTTCTCTTTATGTTATGCTTTGTTCATTTGGTAAGATTTGCACCTTGCCATCCATCCAACCATCCCACCCCAACCCACTTCTGCACCCTCCCAGACCCCCCCAACTCCTAACCCACTCCTGTACTCTCTTTCCTGTCCATACCCCTCATTACCACCCTAAGCCCACTTCCAGGCAGCCCCCTTCCACACACTGAACCCCTCATTTTTGGCCTGCCCCAGAGCCTAGGGGGACCCAGGCTCCCTAAGCTCTGGTGTGCAAGGTGAACATGGGGAGTGTCTTTGTGCTTCTAAGTCAGGGGTTCACATCAGGGAAGTGTGTGTTTGGTTCCAATTTTTGTGCATCCCTTGATTGATTTTTCTGTGTGTCTCCAGTCCCTGGCCCAAGCAAGATTCCCAATTTCCTGCCCTATTTGTAAGAATGAAATGAAGAAAACTTGTGTCCTGTTTTGCTTAGCCTGGCCTTACGCTGTGTTTGGGAGGGTGAATCCTCTTTCATTTCAAAGTTCCTCTGAAATCAGCAGGATGCAAAGCATAATGGGACATGGGGAAGTTGCTGCTGCTACCCGTTTACCTTTTCTTACATTTTACAAACCATTTGAGCCTAATGGGTGCATGGGTTCCTCACTGCCTGTAAAGACACTGGCTGCAGCTACTCAATTTTCTGTGTTCTGCATAGTTTGGTGACAAAAAGAAAGAACCCAGTATGAATGCTTAGTGCCACCTAATGGAGATGAGGATCATGTGTCCAATTTACTATCAGGTACAGTACTTCAGGACTGAAATTTAGTTTATTAAAAAAACACAAGAGAGTTACAAAATGTTTCCATGAAATGTTTAAAAAAAAGTCTATTAACAATTATTTAAACTTTCCCTACCCTGCTGAGGACTGAGACATTATTATTTCATGGTAGTGAATCTGTCTGTCTAACAATCTGCCTCTTTTGGCATTATGTTCCTCATGTAGACTCTGATTTGCTGGAGAATTAAATAGTGAAAAAGACTAGAAACAGAAAATGAAACTGGCTA